>NC_064635.1:105005848-105322212 GCF_023864275.1 Schistocerca cancellata
TACCGGCCTGACATGGTTGAACATGTCCAGGAGAGCCTCCTGTGTCCTCAGGGTACACCGGCTTCACCACCACGTTAAGGTTTCATGACAGTGGTAGGTTTTTAGTTTTAATTTTTAATTTTTTTCGTGTTTTTATTATACGTTTTTAAATTTTGTTTATTTTTTTAATTTTTATTTATTATTTACACACATTTTAATCATATTCGCATGAGTCTGAAACCGGAATCACATGAAAAATGACCATAGTGTGCTGAATAACAGCAAATATACATACAATACCGAACGATGGATAAAATACTGTATTGCACAGATAAACTTACTTAAAAGGTTATTATATCACAAGCTGAACGATTCCAGCAACAAATAATAAATTATTGGAAAGCAGAGATCTTGTTATTATCTCTTATCTAACAAATCTTTTCAACTGTCTAATTAAAGTATGTAATAATAAAAATTGAAAATGAAAAACCTGCCGCTTTAAAAACTAACGTGAATACTTTTGGCACGATATGTTGCAACGACCGAACCGATTGGCTGAAATAAGCAGAACAACTGCGAAAGAATGTATGCACCGCAAAATAGTATCAACGTTTCAATGCTGTACGAAATCTGACGAACGTAAGCTTGTTTTGTCCAAAAGTAAAGTTGGTACAATATAGCATAGTAGTTTTTGGAGCAAAGGCAGTAAAATGCTTTCTGTTCCTTGAAAAAAAAAAAAGGCATACTTTTTTCTGACAATTATTATTATAGAAATTTCCAGGTTAGCTTAATTTTCTGCGTTGTCATCGATAAAGTTATAAATGATCAATCAAACATTATATCATTTTATACCGGGCTGAGCATATTTCTAGTTTGGTACATGCATTGTTTTGCACGTCCAAAAATATTTCGACGCGTCTAAGCCACTGGCTAGCAAAATTTTTGACAGAAATACCATAGCTTGGCAGGCGACGTGTATTTTTGTTGACTCGGGCGACAACTGAGAACAGAATCGAAGCTTTTGAGATGTGGTGCTATAGAAGAATGTTGAAAATTGGTTGTAGTGATTAGTTAAGGAGTGATGAGGTCCTGCGGAGAATCGGAGAACAAAGGAATGTATGGAAAACACTGACAAGAAGAGGGGACAGGATGATAGCTCATTTGTTAATTTCCATGGCACTAGAGGGAGTTGTAGAGGCAAACACAAATTGGAACATATCCAACCAATAACTGAGGACGTAGGTTCCAATGCTACTCTGAGATGAAGAGGTTGCTCTGAGATGATGAGGTTGGCACAGAGGAGTACGAAAGAAATTCGTGGCCGGCCTCATCAAACCAGTCAGAAGACTGGTAACTAAAAAAACAAAAAACTTTCGAACCATCATACTTATATCATGGCAACAGATAGAGCTTTCACAAAACAACAGGACGAGCATTAAGTACATGTATTTGTCCACCTTGTCACAAAATTTGAAGCGATTCGCTTAAGTTTGAAACATGTATTTGGCGCGCGTAGAAAAACTCATAGAAAACGTGTTTTCTTGCACATAAAACCCGAGTCAATCTATATTCTTGAAAGTGAGTATTCAATTGTATCGTAAGAACGTACTTTTTATTTACCTGAATCACTTTCAACCGTTTCCACGCATTGAAAAAATATTCAAATGTGTGTGAAATCTTATGGGACTTAACTGCTAAGGTCATCAGTCCCAAAGCTAACACACTACTTAACCTAAATTATCTTAAGGACAAACACACACACCCAAGCCCAAGGGAGGACTCGAACCTCCACCAGCCGCAAAGTCCATGACTGCAGCGCCTAAGACCGCTCGGCTAATCCCGCGCTCCGCGCATTGAATTCACGTAAGAATGAACTTTATTTGCTACATTTAACTCGAGTATTTCGACAACGGAAACAGATTATTGGATAAAAAAAAATCGATTTGACGTCATCTATTCATCTGTCTTAATGCAAGTTCCAGACGATACGTACAAATTTACACTACAGAAGTGGCACACTTCAAGGACATGCCAGAAAAACACTTCTTTTGCACGTTTTTACACATAAAATCCGATTGGTGCACATACAAATGGTGCCATTAGCTGAGACTTAATTTCGGTCCAATTAACACCTTTTGATAAAGGAATTAATCGATTCGCACAATATACCCCGGCGCCAGCTCCGGTTCGTCGTTCAAACTGTGCTTAATATACTATAAGATAGCTTCAGTAAGATGGATGTTCGAATAGCTACACAAATGACCGCTGGTCCGGCCTAAACAAAAAAATTTCACACCATGTTCCTACCTCAAATAGGAACCGAACAGCAAGACCTCTGAAAATCGCGCTTCTGCGCTCGGACTTCTCAAACATATTTCTTACTGCGCTTCCGCACTTTAACGATAATGCTTGTTAGTCTGGGATCTGTACCGTAAGACATTTATAAAGAAAATAGAGGAGATCCAAAGAAAAGCAGCGCGTTTCGTCACAGGTTCATTAAATAAGTGCAATGCCCAGCCAACTCCATTGGCAGACGCTGGAAGAGACCTGTGCTGAATCACTGTGTGCCTTGCCGTATACGAGGGGCGTTCAGTGAGTACTGCAACACTTTTTTTCTTGAAGCAGTCTGGTTTTCTTAAAGATTCCACCAATATATCATATTATTTTCCACTCTCTCGCTTGCAAAACCCTGTTTTTCAACACAATCGCCGTTCAGTTTGGCGGCCTTACTCCACCTTACTGGGAGGGCCTCCATGACCGCGTGGTAGCACTCTACCAATGCGGGAACCAACGTGTTGCTCCATCAACAACCTCCACATCACGGAATGAGAGTGTCCGTACGTTCCAGCATAGCAAGAGTCACAGCTGTGTGTAACCGGCCGGGACAGGAGACATCGGACAGTTTCACGTGACCTTGTCGCGATAACGGACACCTCCCCAACGACTCTCCGTGCTTTTGTTCACTGGCGAGTCTCCATAAACATTCTGCAAGTTCTGTTTTCCCATCAAAAGAAAGTGACAGGTCTATGTTTGGCGCACGCTTCCGTTACTGCCGTCATTTTGCGCGCTAGGCATAGTTGCGTCAGAACTTCATGAAATTAAAGCGGCTGAAGCAGAACATTCCACAATGTCCCACAACAAATTCTACACATTGTCAACCGAAACAGGCCGAGATAAAAATGTGTGGCCTTATTTATTGAATGGCTCCGTATTTCCGAGAGCGCACGTTCCTGGAGAATCATCCAATACAGTATATTGCTTCCTGCAACGTACACTTAAGAACCCAAAAAACTGGTACACCTGCCTAATATCGTGTAGGGGCCCCGCGAGCACGCAGGAGTCCCGCAACACTTCATGGACTCGACTAATGCCTGGAGTAGTGGCGGAGGGAACTGGCACCATGAATTCTGCAGGACTGTCCATAAATCCGTAGGAGTACGAGGGGGTGGAGATCTCTTCTGAACAGCACGTTACCAGATTAAAGTTCCAGCCCGGGGAGTTTGGTGGCCAGCGGAGGTGTTTAAACTCAGAAGAGTGTTCCTGGAGCCAATCTGTAGCAGTTCTGGACGTGTGAGTTGCCGCATTGTCCTGCTGGAATTGCTCAAGTCAGTCGGTACGCACAATGGACATGAATGGATGCAGGTGACCAGACAAGACGCTTACGTACGTCTCACCTGTCAGAGTCGTATCTAGACGTTATCACTCCAACTGCACACGTCCCATACCATCAGACAGTCTCCACAAGCTTGAACAGTCACCTACTGACGTGCAGGGTACATGGATTCATTAGGTTGTCTCCATACCCGTACACGTCCATCCATTCGATACAATCTGAAACGAAACTCGTCTGACCAGATAACATGTTTCCAGTCATCAACAGTCCAATGTCGGTGTTGACGGGCCCAGGCGAGGCTAAAGCTTTGTGTCGTGCAGTCATCAAGGGTACACGAGTGGGTCTTCGACTACGAAAGCTCATACCGATGATGTTTCGTTGAGTGGTTCGCACGTTGACACTCGTACATGGCCCAGCATTGATATTTGCGAAAGGGTTGCACTTCAACGATGTTTTTCAATCGTTGTTGGTCCCTTCTTCGAAGGATATTATTCAGGCCGAAGCTATGTCGGAGATTCCTAATATTCATCGTACACTCGTGAAATAGTGGTATGGGGAAATCCCCACTTCATCGCTACCTCGGAGATGCTGCGTCCCATCACTCACACAGTTACGTGGCTTCCGGAGTATAGATCTAAATGTAGAATCGTGCCCCCTTCCCTGATATATTTCCCACCCCTTTCCTTAATCTAATTTGGTAACAATCACAAACATACGAAAAAAAATCTCTACAACTGTTCTACGAGTATTTTTGTAACCTTTCTCCCTCCACTGAGGTAAAGCAGTGCGTTCAAATATCGTTTCTCGCCGTAGTGAACTTACGCGACGGCTGGGTGCGGCAGGCAGCATGTAAACACACACCCTACACCAGAGTCAGGTCCCGACACGCCATCCATCTCTCCTGGACCTGGCTGCCTGGATAGCTTCCTTCTTTTTTTCCCCCTCTCCTCCTCGTTTTATTTTTACACCTTCTCACTCCAGCGCAGTAAGTCAGACGCCGAGTGGCCAAGGGTGGGAGATAACGCAGTCTAAACGGACGATCAGCCCATTCCTCTCGTACGATGGTCTAGACTCTATAGACATATGCGATTCTGCCTCTGCCTCTCTCTCTCTCTCTCTCTCCACACACACACACACACACATGCACTGATCGCCTCCAGCGCAGCCGCCAAGTACCTCCTTAAACTCCTCGCGCGGCAGCGGCCCAGATCAGATTGAAGAGACACCTTAATACCTCCAAGCCGCGCCGCTTTAAAGCGGGCCTTCCCCGCCAATAGAGCCCCAGAGCTCTTAGCACCGCCGCCCCGATCAGAAGAGACGCGAGTTATGGACGGCAGGCATAAAATATACCACCGCTTACCACGCGCTCCCAAACAGCCTCTCCGTCTCCCACAACGAGACTTGAGTACGGTGTTCCTAGCCGTACAACATAAGGCAACACTTTATGGGCCATCAATACAGCTTTGGACCTCATACGGTGTTTAACGAGGGAGCCGGCACGGTCCGCCAATTAGCTTCGCTTGCTTCCGCAGTCGCTACATTGCCGGAGACTTTCCGAACAGAAACACGCAAGTAACACTTTAACCCTTTCCGTAGTTCCAGAGGTTTTTGACGGAGACGCAGTGGTACACTATCTGATCAAAAGTATGCGGACAAGTAATGAGGAAGTGATCACCAGATGCCTCGAGTGTCGGGCCAGCCAGTATAAATGGAGGGGGGGAGGAGGGGGGGTTGTATTGTGTAGTTTTACCCTATGCCCAACAGGCAAAGCACACTGAATAGGAGGGTGTCGAGGTCCAAGTGCACAACATTAATCAGACCACTGATGACGTTTGCAACTCCAGTTTGGGGATACGCAGCTCCAACAGGTCTACGCCGACTGCAAATCATACAGCACAAAGTGCTATGTATCATAAGCAACGCTCCACGAGCACGGTGATCATGACCTTACCGGCGGAAGCAGTTGCTTTGAATTTTCTGTTCTGTGGAGAGTGGGAATGGCGCCATTCCATTGACTGGGCTCAAAATGGCGATCCCAGGTTTCATCACCTGTCACAGTTCGGGACAAGAAGGCCTCCCCCTCCCAGAGTGGCCGAGCGGTTCTAGGCGCTTCAGTCTGGAACCGCGCGACCGCTACGGTCGCAGGTTCGAATCCTGCCTCGGGAATGGATGTGTGTGATTTCCTTAGGTTAGTTAGGTTGTTTTAAGTTCTAGGGGACTGATGACCTCAGAAGTTAAGTCCCATAGTGCTCAGAGCCATTTGAACCATTCTGAAGGCCTCCCCCTCAGCTTCAAAACTTTGTAAAGATTCTGTGCGATTTGTGATCCACGGTTAGACACCGCGGGACCCATCTTGTACACACTTTTGAATGTCCAAGAGTCTGCATAATTGCATCCACAGTTCCTCTGCTGATTGACAGATGCAGCGCCAGCAGCCGAGCCGTAATGCATATGTCTTCGCGAATGACAACATCAACTCTCTTCAACATGTCAGGAGTGACATGCCGTGGATGTTCTCCCCGACCGTTGCAAATCGTGGAGCTCCGCCGAACTGTCTTCTGATGACCTCACCATCCGTGCCCAGCGAGTAACTGTACTTCTGTCGACGGCAGATGTTCCATAGACTTTGGACAAGTGTTTGTGGATATTGCCCACAGTTTCTTTCTCTGCAGTGAGAAATTCAATGACGGCACGTTGCTTGTAATGTACATCACCTACATACGTCATTTTCAAACTGCCCTACAGCTACGCTATCTGTCAGAAGTGACGGAAACTTGGCGCGTTCACTCAGGAGACTTCAAATAATACGCACGTAACATTTCGCATTCGTATCACTGTTTTCGGCTGAGAAAGAAAATGCGGTGCATTACCTTCTGTGCAACCATCGTACTGGGTTAAGTAATGTATGGATTCCAAGATGTTACAGTGAAAGGTGGAATCGCATGTAAAGTGGAAACGTTCCTGATGTGCTGCCCTATGCGCAAGGAATCCAGCAGACAAAGGCTGTTTACGGGGGTAGTACAAGGGCGGATCCAGTAGCGGAAACAAATATCAACAGGTAGGATGTGTCCTAATAAATGAATGAAACTGTAGCACTAAAGTAGTATTAGTAGTTCGATAATTAGTTGAGGGCGTTTATCGTAGTTTTGTAGCACGAAAAATAAATGTAGTAATAATGCGTTTTTGGAATTTGCATTTTTTTCTGGTATTTATACGTACACCAGGAAGAAATAATTAATACATATATTTATTACTGTATATAAAACTGTGACTGTATTGCCTATGCTAGCTTTCTAGATAAGTGGCTGTAATGTGAAGAATAAATAAATAAATAAATGGATAAATCAAAGACACCATTTTCTCTGGTTTCGGCTCTTGAGGAAGAATAAGCTGCCATTCCTCCACAGACACTGGGACACCTCACTGATAGCGCCCCAGCCATCATGAAGGACAACAGCGGACGCACCATGTATTAATACCCACTAATACGTACTCGGATATTTTTGATCATATAATGCACAAGTAACATGCCTTTCTATAGCTACTGATGGCTGGGGAGCACGTAGTGATAACTTTATGTCATCAGACTTAATTACTTCTCCAGAATGCTGTGACGATTCTTCCTTCCGATTTGGCCAGTCAGAGAGCACGTGACAATTCCACTTTCTTCACATTTTTTCTTTCATTTTCCTAAAAAATATTCTTTCATTTAGCCAGCCGCGGTGGCTGAGCGGTTCCAGGCGCTTTAGTCCCGAACCGCGCGACCTGCTACGGTCGCAGGTTCGAATTCTGCCTCGGGCATGGATGTGTGTGATGTCCTTAGTTCAGTTAGGTTTAAGTAGTTCTAAATTCTAGGGGACTGATGACCTCAGATGTTAAGTCCCATAGCGCTCAGAGCCATTTGAACCATTCTTTCATCTCTTGACCGTGTCTCTCTTTTCCTCCCTTCAGACCACTTCACTCCTGTTGTTGCTTCTAGCTTGCACTAGTTGAATTTAGCATCTTGCTTCTCAAAAAAATCCTCTTTTGCTTCGTCTTCTTCTGCGTTGTCGATTACTAATTTTTTTAGGTCAGTTTGTTCTAAATTTCCCTTCAGCTTATTATTATTCGCCCTGTATAAATGCGAAAACATGTATTCATTTTTGCTTTTTCCCCTAATTCTTCACACATTTCATTATCTCTCCTTAATTTACATGCTTCTGTGCTTTTAATCGATTACATTATTTATTTTTTTATTATTTTGGGTCTTTAGCGTAGGTAGGCCTACCTGAAGACAAGATACATCGCAAAAAATTGGGCTGATGATCGATACACGTGAAAGAATGAGAGTTTTGTACGTACGTTTGAGTTCGGTAGGATAGAACATTTAGCTACCTTGAATAAATATATATTAATGGCAACTCTTTTTATAATTATTCAAAACGATTGCGCTACAGCCCAACAGTCCATTAATCAAGTAACGGTAACACCACCTACGATTCTTTGAAGAACCCGACTCGTACGCATAAAACAGTTGTGTTTTAAGAAAAGCTAGTTTTTCATGCATCCCAAAGTTTATGACGTCATATCTTTCGGGCAGTCTGTCGTACAAATGACAAACAGCTACTATCAGTGGTATATGTGAATACTGTCCGTAAACTGCACTGGCAATAAAAATGGTTCAAATGGCTCTGAGCGCTATGGGACTTAACTTCTGAGGTCATCAGTCGCCTAGAACTTAGAACTACTTAAACCTAACTAACCTAAGGATATCACACACATCCATGCCCGAGGCAGGATTCGAACCTGCGACCGGAGCGGTCGCACGGTTCCAGGCTGTTCAAAAAATGGTTCAAATGGCTCTGAGCGCTATGGGACTTAACATCTGTGGTCATCAGTTCCCTAGAACTTAGAACTACTTAAACCTAACTAACCTAAGGACATCACACACATCCATGCCCGAGGCAGGATTCGAACCTGCGACCGGAGCGGTCGCTCGGTTCCAGACTGTAGCGCCTAGAACCGCACGGCCACTCCGGCCGGCCCACTGGCAATAGCGTTAGTAGTAAAGAAGTAATTAATTAAAACGTCAAGCCTGGTGGTAGAGTTTTAGTGCATGAACAGAGAGTGGCGGGAGACATCAGGGAAAAGAAAATTTGCAAATGTTCGAAATTATGTGTAGAGTTTATTGGAAGTCGCTAAGCGCTCCCATACTCAAATTCTAGATGAATACACTCAGGGCAGTTTGCATTCCGCGAGTTACGTTCCCTCAAGACATGAAGCACAGTTTCTAAATTTAACACTTGACCTGCTGTGTTACACCTTTTAACGTACGATTAAACCTCTTAATGTATAACTACGGCAGCATTTTAAATTTTTAAATTCGGTTAATAATTAAGGATATATAAAGTACTGTAAATCATATTTTTGTTGCCCTTGGAAATTATTAGATACATAACTGGATGACCACTTTAGCCGTTTGCGTTTAGTGATGCAGACACACAGGGAACGTTGTTGGGGCTAACAGGGGATAATAAGTGGCATCCTGTGCAGTGTGAGTGTCGCAGACATCAGCACGGGGTTTTAGTGGGCTAAGTCATTACTTTACGCCGGCCGCGGTGGTCTCGTGGTTCTAGGCGCGCAGTCCGGAACCGCGCGACTGCTACGGTCGCAGGTTGAATCCTGCCTCGGGCATGGATGTGTGTGATGTCCTTAGTTCAGTTAGGTTTAAGTAGTTCTAAGTTCTAGGGGACTGATGAACACAGCTGTTCCCATAGTGCTCAGAGCCATTTGAACCAACCATTACTTTACGCAAACAGCGCACCCTTGCACGACGTATTCACCAGAACAGCTCTACAGTAGCGCTCTTGATATTTATAAAAAATCGGAAATCCGACGTACTTAAAAAAAATCAATATCCGCCGACGACATACCGAAAAAAGTATCGGTACAGTGATACATCGGCAGAAAAGATATCGACGTATCGCCCGATAAAAATATCGGCTAAATATTGCAAATAAACTCGAGGTTTTAGAGTTGTATAAATATTGATTTATTATTAGATATTCTGTATATGAACGAGTTAGCAGCCTGATTACCCCCTTAGAGCAGGAATTGAAAGGAAAACAACATCGTTCACACTTGACAATAACAGCGGTAACTGCATGGAGGTGGCGCAGTAAAAGGTGTCCGATTGTCGTTCATATATCGGATTTGTCGGGAAATCTTCATGTCGACTTATTTGCTTTCTCATTTCTGCAAACGCCACCAACCTAGCAGTTGTAATGTCAAAATTGCGTGAAGTCGAACGTTGTAGTTTCTGTTGGTAGCCCCCGTTACGTCACCATCCCCCCCCCCCCCCCCAAAGTCTCCGCAAACCGTAAAGACTAATCATGCCGTTTAGAGTGTTTGTCATTTTCAGCAACTATTTTGGAAGAACGCCGACGTGAAGAAAAAACACTAGTAGCGGTAAAAATTGTTTTTAATGCAACTGGTTTGTCATCAGTTCAAATCGAAAATCATCTTATTCCACTCATACTGCAACCTCCTAGTGCAACCTGACAACTTCTTTGTGCCACCTATACTTGCTTCACACAGTCAAAGAGAAAGACGGACTTGATGAAAGCTCAAAAAGTAGTAAGACTCCTTCACACAGTGAAAGTAAAATTACGTTCCGCAACAATTTCAAAACAGCAATTTGAAATACTTACCGAAAAATAGCGAAAAAAATGTAATATAAAATAAAAATATCGGTACTCGAAATCGCCATCTCGATGTCGATATATCAGGGAAAGTACGTCGCCGATGCATATCGACAGTTCTTTGGGGAAAAAATTGATACATTCTGTCGCGTCCCGGCACAGTCTCACTACACCAGAATGAAGTAAGTGCGAACTGCGTAGCGCAATCGGGACGTTAACGACAATGGGTTAGTTATAAATTGCTGTCAACCTTTATATCGGAGATGAGAGGGAGAGAATCTTCTTGGTTTGAAGCAAATAAGTTTCCTGAAAATAGGTTACAGGATTGGAATAGGCAGAAAAGATTGGTTAGTTTCTATCAAGTTTATTCTCACATATAGTTATGTGAGGTGTTGGACCATAAACCCCTCAGTAAGATTCATTCTATTTATTCGGACTTGCTACTTCAAAGCTAAGTAATTGAGACAAAGACTGACAGCCTCTGTTCAACACTATTCCAATGAAACTCTAAAAAACCTACTTGACCTGCAGTTCTTGAGTGTTCACCAGAGTCTATCACCGTCTTCTCGTAGTTGAAGTCTTTGTCAGCTGTATCGGCTGCTACGAGCCTACTCGGCCCCGCTTGCGTCTCGCAGCGCAATCTCCAAACTGCCGGCACTGGCTCTGAATCTGCATCTCTGCTTCTAGCTATTCCGCTGCCTGGCCTTTTATTTCGTTTCTCATGTACTTGGGTGCACACGAGTTAAATTTGTTTCACACGACCCTTTCATTTCTAAGTGATCGGATTGCACAACAATGCCTATGGTTCCACACGACACTCTCGTTTCTAATTGGTCGGCTTGAGCAAGAATGCCTTCGGTTCCACACGACACTTTCGTTTCTAGCTGCACGCAACTTAATTTGGTTCCACAAGTCTTTTCCGCACGTGACTGACACTCTCTTGCTGTATTATCGCCCTGGTGTTTGGGTCTTCCATTGCGCAAGTTTGCTTCATGCTGCTTCCTCTGGCAGGAAGTCAGACACTAAGTTATTTGATCAACAAGCCATACTTGGCAGCCTCCGCCGCTCATCTTGTCCCTACGTCCTGGTGGACTATTTCTTAATGTCGGCTGGCTGTGTGCCTATGGAGCCTGGGCTCTTATTATGGTCACAAAAGCAAGAATAAAAATTAAAATTTTCTACGGTCACAATAATTCATACGTCGATATTTTACCAGCAGTCCCACTCTACAGTTACGTCAACATTACAACATGAGCATAATTGTTAATTACTATGCTGAAAATGGCGTTAATCGGTTGAAGAATCCGAGAATTGATAGATACTTATTTGGCCTGGGATTTTTTCGTTCGTATCTTCTTGACCAAATAGGGTACAGGAATGTTCGAACTGGCGATCTCAGCCAAATAAGGAAAGGCGCTGCGAGAGAGCTCGGAAAAAAGCCTCTGCATTCGCGTTAGATGCGAATGGACGAGCTCGCCTCTGACTTCGGCAGCAAAAACCTTAGCGTCCGCCGTGCGGCAGTAGTTGATCGCGCTCGATGAAAACGCCGAGGAGTCGCCTATTTTCCCCTCACGGGAGACCTGTCTACGCTCTTCACTTTTTTTGCTCGGCAGTAACGACTGGTCTTCAGGTGCAATAGAGCCGCCCGCCGCTTTAGTAGACCGCCGAGCCGTCAACGCGAGTCGATATCAGCTGTAAATGGTGCCGTAGTGACTTTCAGAAAAACTGAGATCCAAGACAGCTTTCCGGCCTCTTACTGAAATGACCTAGGATAGTACCAAAGCTGCAACCTGTTTCGTTGTCTAGCCGGTGGAGAATTGAGTAGAATGCTCCCCTGTTCAGCGGTTCAGTCATAAACCGGTTCATTTTGGCTGTCACAACTTAACTGAAGTTGCTTTCGAGAGAAATGCGCAGAAGCGCCAAAGGAGCTGGTGTAGGCATGCGTCTTCAAATACAGAGATATGTGAACAGGTAGGATACGGCGCTGCGGTCGGCAACGCCTATGCAATACAAGAGTCTGGCGCAGTTGTTAGATCTGTTACTGCTGCTACAGTGACAGGTTATCAAGATTTCGGTGAGTTTCAAAGCGGTGTTGTAGTCGACGCACGACCGATAGCACACAGCATCTCTGAGGTAGCGATGAAGTATGGATTTTCCCGCACGACCATTTCACGAGTGTATCATGAATATCAGGAATCCGGTAAAACATCAAATCTCCGACATCGATGCGGCCGTATAAAAGAACCTGCAAGAGCGGGACCAACGATGACTGAAGAGGAATGTTCAACGTGATAGAAGTGCAACTCTTTCGCAAATTGCTGCGGATTTAAACGCCGGACCATCAACAAGCGTCAACGTGCGAACCATTCGACACCCCGCACGACCAGAACTGCTACAGAATGGCTCCAGGAACACTCTTCTCAGTTTACGAGGTGCATTCAAGTTCTAAGGCCTCCGATTTTTTTTCTAATTAACTACTCACCCGAAATCGATGAAACTGACGTTACTTCTCGACGTAATCGCCCTGCAGACGTACACATTTTTCACAACGCTGACGCCATGATTCCATGGCAGCGGCGAAGGCTTCTTTAGGAGTCTGTTTTGACCACTGGAAAATCGCTGAGGCAATAGCAGCACGGCTGGTGAATGTGCGGCCACGGAGAGTGTCTTTCATTGTTGGAAAAAGCCAAAAGTCACTAGGAGCCAGGTCAGGTGAGTAGGGAGCATGAGGAATCACTTACAAGTTGTTATCACGAAGAAACTGTTGCGTAACGTTAGCTCGATGTGCGGGTGCGTTGTCTTGGTGAAACAGCACACGCGCAGTCTTTCCCGGACGTTTTTGTTGCAGTGCAGGAAGGAATTTGTTCTTCAAAACATTTTCGTAGGATGCACCTGTTACCATAGTGCCCTTTGGAACGCAGTGGGTAAGGATTACGCCCTCGCTGTCCCAGAACATGGACACCATAATTTTTTCAGCACTGGCGGTTACCCGAAATTTTTTTGGTGGCGGTGAATCTGTGTGCTTTCATTGAGATGACTGGCGCTTTGTTTCTGGATTGAAAAATGGCATCCACGTCTCATCCATTGTCACAGCCAACGAAAAGAAAGTCCCATTCATGCTGTCGTTGCGCGTCAACATTGCTTGGCAACGTGCCACACGGGCAGCCGTGTGGTCGTCCGTCAGCATTCGTGGCACCCACCGGGATGACACTTTTCGTATTTTCAGGTCGTCATGCAGGATTGTGTGCACAGAACCCACAGAAATGCCAACTCTGGAGGCGATCTGTTCAACAGTAATTCGGTGATCCCCTAAAACAATTCTTTCCAATTCCTCGATCATGTCGTCAGACCGGCTTGTGCGAGCCCAAGGTTGTTTCAGTTTGTTGTCACACGATGTTCTGCCTTCATTAAACTGTCGCACCCACGAACGCACTTTCGACACATCCATAACTCCATCACCACATGTCTCCTTCAACTGTCGATGAATTTCAATTGGTTTCACACCACGCAAATTCAGAAAACGAATGATTGCACACTGTTCAAGTAACGAAAACGTCGCCATTTTAAGTATTTCAAACAGTTCTCATTCTCGCCGCTGGCGGTAAAATTCCATCTGCCGTACGGTGCTGCCATCTCTGGGACGTATTGACAATGAACGCAGCCTCATTTTAAAACAATGCGCATGTTTCTATCTCTTTCCAGTCCGGAGAAAAAAATCGGAGGCCTTAGAACTTGAATGCACCTAGTAAATACTTGCGCTGAGCACCCAACTCCCCAGACATAAACATTATTGAGCATATCTGGGATGTCTTGCAAAGTGCTGTTCAGAAGAGATCGCCATCCCCTCGTACTTTTACGAGTTTATGGACAGTTCTGCAGGATTCATGGGGTCATTTCCTTCCAGCACTACTTCAGACGTTAGTCGAATTCATGCCACGTCGTGTTGCGGCAATTCTGCGTGCTCGCGGCCACCCTGCACGATATCAGGCAGCAGGCAGGTGTACCAGTTTCCTTCGTTTTTCAGTGTAAAATGACCCACCAACACAACGACATCGATAATAATAACAGAGAACTTGGATCCACCGCCCGACGCCATAATTTAACCCTTTCACACCCAATTTCCTTTTTGAAGTGGAGGTGCCTGCAGGCGCAGAGGGTAGAAAAATGTTTTCAGTTAAACGGCTGAACCTCCCCTTTTGAGCATCACTTGTCTAACACGATAGGCTTATGTTTCTGTTGCGACTAAGTCTGTGAACACCTCCCCCAATATGCTGATGACACCTCCTTCCTGGCTCTCTGTCCTACCCTTCAGCAGTCCCAACACACTATCCAAACTCACTTTGACCAGTTCACCACTTGGTGTAATCAGTGGTTCCTTCGTATCAACCCCTTCAAAACCCAGGCAATCATCATAGGCCGCACCATCTGCTCCTTCCGTCTCCATGATTTCTACCTCACCATTTATGGTCGTCCCATCCAGCTCTCCCCACCCTGAGATGCCTTGGCCTCACCCTCGATCATCACCTCCCATGGACCCCTCGTCTCCTGACCAACCAGCAGAAAGTCCATTCCCACCTCCGTCTCCTGAAACTCCTGTCTGCCCACACGTAGGGATTGCATCCATCCACCATCTTCCACACCTACAAATCCCTCTTCCATCCTATCCTCTGTTATGCTAGCGTTGCCTGGATCTCCCCCCACCCCACCCCCAACCTATCACCCGCTTTTACAAGGCCCTCCAAATCCTTGAATTCCACACACTCTGCCTTGCATGCCATATCCGCCTTCCTTCCCCCAAACGACTCCTGCATTACCTCCTCCCCTTCCCGCACCTCCTTTTCCTCCAACATCTCCGCATCCTTTACACTGTACGCAGGCTTGATCCCCCCCCCCAACCCCTTTCCTCCTTCCTCTCCATCCTGTTGCCACAACACTATCGCTGTATATCTCCCTCTCTCCACCTCTGCACCTTTCCAGCATCTCCGCCTCCTGAATGTCGAACTTCACTGTGACATATATCCTTCCTTCCAACTGTAACATGGCCTTGTTTCTCCCCCCCCCCCCCCCCGCCTCCCCAGGGCCCCCTTTTTCGCCTCCCCTCCTTCTCCCAGTGCGGATTTTCCTCCTTCCCTCCCTGATTTCCTGCACCCCCTCCTCAGCTGTTTTCCTCTCCCATAAGCGGCCGGAATGGCCGTGCGGTTCTAGGCGATACAGTCTGGAGCTGAGCGACCTCGACGGTCGCAGGTTCGAATCCTGCCTCGGGCATGGATGTGTGTGATGTCCTTAGGTTAGTTAGGTTTAATTGGTTCTAAGTTCTAGGCGACTGATGACCTCAGAAGTCAAGTCGCATAGTGCTTAGAGCCATTTGAACCATTTGAGCATCTCCCATACCTTCCCTCCCCAGCCCCTCCTTCGGCGCGCCCTCACCTCATCTCCCTTTCTCTACCCTCCTTCTCGCCTCCTTTTGTCTTCTCCCTCGTCCCCTCCTCCTCTGTGGCAGATCCTCTCAGGTTTTTATTCATTATCAAGGGTGCTACGTTAGTGTCGTGTTCAGTGCTATTCTACAGTATCATCTAATGTTGTGGTTTTAATTGTGTGCTGGACCTGTATATAGTCCATGATTGTTCGTGTGCTTTTTATACTGTGGCTGCCTTTTACGTTGTTTCTGCCTCGAGTGCTTTTTTAAGTGCACTTTAAATTGCCAGCTCTGTTCTCTTAACTTTATTTCGACTTTTAACTGTAACCTAGTGCATGTTCCCATATTAGTGTGTATTTTAACTCCCCTCATCTCCATTTCCACTGCTTTTATGTCCCCTTTTTTATGTGAGAATCAGCCTTTCTGTATTTTATAAAGCCGTTTGGCTGAAGACCGGTGGACTGTACCACTGGCAGCCCTCCGTATCCATGTGGAGCAGGGAAATGAAACTACAGTAAAGAAAAAAAAGTCTGTGAAGTGAGGCTATCGTCGTCATCGTAGTATTTTATCTTTTAATATCTTTAATAGATATCTTTTAATAGAGAGAAGAGGTTATTCAAGAAATATTTAAAACTTTTTATCTATGCGAGACCACTTTGTTACTCACACCAGATCACGTGCGTTACGGAAAATAATTGTGAACTGATCACTGTTTGAACGTTATTGTAAACAAACGTTTTGGGCACTTACAAATACTTAGAAATAGACCGAATGGGTAAAGACATTGTGTGCAATGTACAATAATTATTTTGCAAGATACTCTACATAATTAATACTTTTGTTCAAAGCAGTGGCTTACCAGAGGAGTTAAGATATAATCATGACAATCAAAAATGTTGTGAGTTCGAATCGCTTCACGTTCTCTGAACTTTTCATTTTTCATTCTTTATCTTGATGCATTCTCTTTACTCAACCGTATTTATTCTACTTCTAATCCTTTGTCGCGTAGTTTAATCATTGTATTGACTTTTTTATATCTCCACCACCTTATAAATGGTTTCAAAAAGTCGATGACACCCCTTCCCTTATGAGTTACTGAATTTTTGTCACCAGCAAAGTATTTGTGTGCCAGTAAGTGGAAGTGGTTACAATAATTAACAAAGGGTAATGCTGTTGATGCCAGTTAGTTTTGCTTCGTTAGTTCAGAAAATATTTCAGCACATACGTATCTTGTTTCGTCAAAGAGAGATAAAATGTGTGTCTCCTCAAATAAATAAAATAAAGGGTTAATGATCACCACAATACTCTTCTTTCTTCACTCCACATTAAATCAGTTTGTGAAAACAATCAACAGTTTAAATGGCAAATAGGCACCTCGTAACTGCCGCGTTGCAAGCATTTTGGTTTTTGAGTCATACAGAAGAAGTCAACCCAGAATGAGGCCCATGTCACCGCCTACATGGACAACAATTAATCCTTGACTGGCAGTTTTATTCGACATTCTGCCAACATTTTTTTACCATGTAATTTGTCTGACTCCATGTTTCATGTAAGTAAATCACTGGGCCGTTTGATTCATTCGTAGAAACCTAATGTAGTATTCCCTTTTTGCAACTACGTTCTCTAGTTCGCACATAACAACATGTTTATTTTGGTATCTTTTATAACTGAATTCCATAAACAGAACAATTTCCCAAGAGTTTCCTTGCTAGCCTTGAAGTTCAGTTCTGTGCGACAAAAGCTGTGTACTGTAAGTACTTTACTTCTCCTTGTTCGGCGCAGAAACGAAATTTGCTCGGCTTCTTGTTCCCTCCCTTCAAAATTTGCAAACCATCCTGTTGCTCAGTTTTTACCATTTTGCTTTACGTTCCGTTGCCTTCTCCACTAGCATGATAAATCCCATCTCTTTCTCGTCGGCAACAAGTTAAATCAAGTTAACCACGAGCAGATTCATTTGCCCGCAATTTTTTTTCCAAGGTCACCGTTCATGTTTGCACTACGATGTAACAATGCGAACTACTTTAACCGGAAGATGTCGTCTTATGGTCACGATAGTCTTTTTTTCTTTTTTTTCTTGGGTTTCGTATAGTACACATACAGCCATCTAAATAACGGAATGTAAATTGTAACGAAATGAACGTAAGAACATGACAACACCCAGTCCCCGAACGCAGAAAATCTCCGACCCTGACAGGAATCGAACCGGGGCCCATTCGGTTAGCAATCGGCCGCGCTGACCGCACAGCTGCGGTAGTTCCTAATACGACTGCATTACCACTTCGGCTTGCCGAGTGATATTTATAGACACGAATTGTTCGGGAAGGCGTAAATCATCTGACAATCTGATGACGCCCTTCAAAGTAGGACTGCTGATTTTTAAAAAAATATCGGGAATCAGAGATACCGAAGTCCAAAAATGTTTCGTTATCAACTCTCAATACACCTAAAGAAAAGTATCGATATATCGACATATCGGCGGATAGAACATCGACGTACCGGCCAATAATAATATCTTCAGTACATTGTAAATATACTGCCGGTTTTAGATCTGTATATTTAAGTACTGATTAATTATTGGATATTCTGTACATCAATAAGCTAGCAGCCTGCCAGTCGCCCTTACACCAAGAATTTAAAGGAAGATGCGCGCTAAAGCTCGGTGATAACCAGTTTACTAACGACGATAACTGCATATAAGTGGCAAAATATAAGGTGTCTGATGGGGCGAACGTTTGGTTTAGTCACATATGCGATTCGTTCAGAACATTTCGAGTTGACTTCCCTGTTTTTTTCATTTCTGCAAACGCCAGCGAACTGGCAGTCGTATTATGAAAATTGCACGGTGAAACTAAACGCTGCAGTTTCTATTCGTGGCTCCGAGCGCCGATTACGTCAGCATTCACCCTTACGTCTCCGCGCACCTCAAAGACCAATCTTGTCACTTCAATTTTTCTTTGTCTTTTTCAGCAACTGTTTTTAAAGAATACCGAAGTGAAGAAATGGCACACTAGGTGCGTTAAAATTTGTTTTTAGCGCAACTGGTGTGCTGTTTCCTCACATCGGAAATATTGTTATTCCATTCACCCTCCCCCACCCCCCTGCCCCGATTGCACTCTGAGTTGTTCTTTTGTGCCACATATACTTGCTTCACACAGTGAAAGTGACAAACTGGATGTGATGAAAGCTCAAAAAGTAGCGATCCTCTTTCACATAGTGAAAGTAAAATTATGTCCTACTCCAATTTCAAAAGGACAGCTTCAAGTATTTTCCGAAAATTGTGGAAAAATATAATACAAAATAAAAATATCGTCACTCGATATTACCTTTATTATATCAATATATTGACATATCGGTGAAGAGAATACCGCCGATATTTCTAGATCGGCCGGGGTAGCCGAGCGGTTCTAGGCGCTACAGCCTGGAACCGCGCGACCGCTACGGTCGCAGGTCCGAATCCTGCCTCGAGCAAGGGTGTGTGTGATGTCCTTAGGTTAGTTAGGTTTAAGTAGTTCTAAGTTCTAGGGGACTGATGACCTCAGAAGTTAAGTCCCATACTGTTCAGAGCCATTTGAACCATTTGATATTTCTAGGAGAAAACATCGATATATCGATATTTCATCAACAGTCCTACTACGAAGGCTAAACGCATCATTAAAGCAATATTTCCGCAGCAGAGATTATTTTACTTAAAAATTTTAAAAAATTCGATAACGCTAATGCTCGCAAAATGCTAAGTTCTAGGTTCGAGACCAGGTACGAAATATATTTTTAATACGGGAGCAAGTTTCAAGGCAGCGCAGAATCCGCTAGATAGTGAAACATTCGTTGCGAAAACTACGGCATTATTTTATCTTTATGTCTAGTGGACAAACACTGACGGTAACAGTTTTAAAGCAGTATTATCGTCCCAGCTTCCGACGTTATCCGAGTGATGTGAAGATCTTCACAGGCTACGCAAGGGAATGCCGTACAGGAGGGGCGCTGGTTCGAGGTGCACTGCGGAAGCCGTAAATTACTGCGGCCAGAGTGAGAGAGGGGGGACTTTATTACAGGGGGTGCGATTAACGGGCCCCGCGTAATGGACGCTCTCCAGCGCAGCGGTCGCGGCATACAGCCTCGCGCGGTTTACAATTACTGCCGCGGCAACGCCCCACTCAGGCGTAACAACCGCGGCAGTTACGACGACAGCCGAACAGCCAAACGCCACTGCTGGTGACGGTGGCCGAACGGGGTGAACGGGGAAGCGGACGGGTTATCTGAAATTACTCGTGACGAGCTGGAGGAAGCGATTACACGAGGTGCCTGCAACGAGTCCCCAGGTCCAGACGGATTCCCGTTGGAATTTTACCGTGCCTTTGTGACCATTATGACACCGATGTGGCTATGCATGTTTAATGAGCTTCTGCGGCAAGAAGTACCAGTTCACATTCAATTCACGGAAGGGCTCATGATACCGATACCAAAGCCCCGTGGAGGCAAACGGCCTTGTGATTATCGCCCCTTGACCCTCCTTAATAGTGACTACAAGATCTTCATGCGCATCCTGGGCAGTCGTATCAAAAAGTCGCTGGAGAATCGAATACATGCCGATCAGACTTGTCTTGGCGGCATCAGTAATATCCACACAGCCTTGGCAGACTATCGTGACGTCGTAGCCCTCGCAGCTGCATGCCGCCTCAGGGGGGCGATGGTTGCAGTAGATATCGATCATGCTTTTGATCTCTTGGATCATGTGTACCTCGCGGCGGTGATGAACAGGATGGGTGTCTCTCCATTATTGACCTCTGTTGTGATGCGGCTGTTGCATGGCGCCAGATCAGCGATGGTGGTCAACGGAGGGAGAACTGAGTATTTTCAGATCTTAAGATCAGTGAGACAGGGTTGCCCCTTGTCGGTCCTCCTTTATGCGATCGCTTTAGAACCGTGCCTCGCAGGCCTTCGCCGTCGTCTTACCGGGATCTTCCTACGGCATTTGTCATTCAAATGCAGAGCATACGCGGATGACATTGTGTTCCTCGCCCGGAATGAGGGGGGAGACTCGAACAGCACTGGATTGGCTACAGACTTATGGGATGGCAGCTGGAGGTGCGGTCAACAACCGAAAATCACAATTCATGCATGTGGGGCGTGGACTAGAACCAGGAATGGAAGGAGCCTTACCTGCGGCGCAAACCCTCGGCTGTTTGGGTATCACCTTTCACGGCGGGAACGGCTGCGGACAACTACCGAATGCTGTTACTCAGAGTCCGCACGGCAGTACGATTAAACGCCCTACGGTCAATGGATATGCTGCAGCGAGTGTTACTCGTCAGCCTTTATCTCGCGCCCATGATGAGCCACCTGACACACCTTCTCCCCTTGACGCGCACAATGGCTATGAGGATTCAGGCGGCTCTTGGGTACTATGTAAGCCTGGGACAGCTCTTTAAGGTACAGTACATCAGGCTTACCCTCCCAGCGCGAGAGTGGGGCATTGGTTTAGTGAACGTGCACGAGAAGGCGCGTGCCATGTATATTAATACTATGCCCAAACGGTGAGGAATCACTCGCTTACGGGGACGATCATCGAAGAACTAGTACCAAATGGTTCAAATGGCTCTGAGCACTATGGGACTTAACATCTATGGTCATCAGTCCCCTAGAACTTAGAACTACTTCAACCTAACTAACCTAAGGACAGCACACAACACCCAGCCATCACGAGGCAGAGAAAATCTCTGACCCCGCCGGGAATCGAACCCGGGAACCCGGGCGTGGGAAGCGAGAACGCTATCGCACGACCACGAGATGCGGGCCAACTAGTACCAATATCGCATCTTCCTCCAGTTAGTGTCGGCCATATATCGCCTCGGTTAACGTATGTGCGCACGTTCATCGTGGAACACAGTTACGTTCGACAGCGTTTACCGACGACCCGACAGTCGACATCGAAGGACGTGTACCCTCTGCTTCTTCGACAGATCACCCGGAATAGGGTGGAACGGAAACATCCAGCTGTTAATTGGCACGTGGTGTGGCGCACGGCCCACCTACCTACCTACATCAGTCAGATCAACATGGTACATTGTCGTGAACCGAAAATACCCTACGAATGATAAAAAGTACGCAATACATTTTGGCGGATTCGCCCTTGTGTCAGCAATGCGGCGTGCTGGATACGGACGACCGTCGGCTGGTCTGCGGCGAGGCGTTGGCTGTCTGGACTCTCGCAAGAAAGATAATAGTGTTCATGCGGCGCACTATCTATACAGAAGTCACTTCTGACATAGTATTTTTTCCAGAGGACACGTATTTTCCGCGTCATAAGACGAACGCAGTGGCGTGGATCACAGGTATGCCGGTCCATTACATCCATAGAGACACACGTATGAACGTACTGAACATCCTGGCAATACTTTCAAGATGGACACACAAAAATATTACGGCTACAAAAGTACAAGGATTGGTATGCCAGTTTCCAAGCAACGGTTTTTGCGGACCCGCCATATACTTGGGGTGTGCCGGATGCGCAAAAATGAGCGGCGGTGCTGTCGTTGTGAAACCGACGAAGTAAAGTGATCAGCTAAGGATACTATGTGAGTATGCGACCTAGGAAAAACTAACGCTTGCACAGTTAGCAAATGGATGTACTTCAAATTTTGTATTCATCCTATAAATACTTTTCTTTAGGGTGCCGGAGGTGACCCCACTCTGAATTTGTTGTTATTTCATGCTGCATGGTAGGACGGCAGCTAGGTTCCATCCAGGACAGTTATAAAGGTGTAAGGACGTACTACGTTTATTTTGTGAATAATAAAGGTTTCTGTTTCTGCTAACTTCCTTAATAAAAAAATAATAATAAAAAACGCTCACTCCTGGCAAAAAAAGAGGTTCCCTTGTAAAGAAAAGAAAAAAAACACGGGGAAGACTGCTACACCATAGTCGGTGCTGCGTCATAGTCCGGCGACTGGGAGAAGCACGAGGGCTGCTGCTTCCTCCTGGCTCGCTTCCTGCTCCAGCATGCCGACCGTGTATGGTACCAAACGCCTCACAATGGTTTTTTAATTTTTTTTTATAGAGGGTGACACACGGGAGACTGACAGTTTTTAATGAAATATTACTCAGCCAACTTTAAAATTAACGCATGTTTATTTACACAAAATCAAAGCTCATTATTTGCCATTTTACGAGGTGCATTCAAGTTCAAAGGCCTCCGATTTTTTTTCTAATTAACTACTCAGCCGGAATCAATGAAACCGGCGTTACTTCTCGACGTAATCGCCCTGCAGACGTATACATTTTTCACAACGCTGACGCTATGATTCCACGGCAGCGGCGAAGGCTTCTTCAGGAGTCTGTTTTGAGCACTGGAAAATCGCTGAGGCAATAGCAGCACGGCTGGTGAATGTGCGGCCATGGAGAGTGTCTTTCATTGTTGGAAAAAGCCAAAAGTCACTAGGAGCCAGGTCAGGTGAGTAGGGAGCATGAGGAATCACTTCAAAGTTGTTATCACGAAGAAACTGTTGCGTAACGTTAGCTCGATGTGCGGGTGCGTTGTCTTGGTGAAACAGCACACGCGCAGCCCTTCCTGGACGTTTTTGTTGCAGTGCGGAAGGAATTTGTTCTTCAAAATATTTTCGTAGGATGTACCTGTTACCGTAGTGCCCTTTGCAACGCAATGGGTAAGGATTACGCCCTCGGTGTCCTAGAACATGGACTCCATCATTTTTTCAGCACTGGCGGTTACCCGAAATTTTTTTGGTGGCGGTGAATCTGTGTGCTTCCATTGAGCAGACTGGCGTTTTGTTTCTGGATTGAAAAATGGCATCCACGTCTCATCCATTGTCACAACCGACGAACAGAATAAGCATTCGTGGCACCCACCTGGATGACACTTCTCGCATTTTCAGGTCGTCATGCAGGATTGTGTGCACAGAACCCACAGAAATGCCAACTCTGGAGGCGATCTGTTCAACAGTCATTCGGCGATCCCCCAAAACAATTCTCTCCACTTTCTCGATCATGTCGTCAGAGCGGCTTGTGCGAGCCCGAGGTTGTTTCGGTTTGTTGTCACACGATGTTCTGCCTTCATTAAACTGTCGCATCCACGAATGCACTTTCGACACATCCATAACTCCATCACCACATGTCTCCTTCAACTGTCGATGAATTTCAATTGGATTCACACCACGCAAATTCAGAAAACGAATGATTGCACACTGTTCAAGTAAGAAAAACGTCGCCATTTTAAGTATTTAAAACAGTTCTCATTCTCGCCGCTGGCGGTAAAATTGCATCTGCCGTACGGTGCTGCCATCTCTGGGACGTATTGACAATGAACGCGGCCTCTTTTTAAAACAATGCGCATGTTTCTATCTCTTTCCAGTCCGGAGAAAAAAAATCGGAGGCCTTAGAACTTGAATGCACCTCATAGAAATGGATTGTGGAAAGTCAAGTAATTCTTCTTACTATAAACTACGTCTGTACAAGCTTCGGCAGGCTAAACGGTACCGACCGACCGCCATGTCATCCTCAGCACATAGGTGTCAATGGATGCAGATATGTAGCGGCATGCGGTCAGAGCACCGCGCTCCCGGCCGTTGTCGGTTTTCGTGGCCGGAGTCGCTACTCCTCAATCAACCAGCTCCTCACTTGACCTCACAGGGGCTGAGTGCACCCCGCGTGCCGACAGCACTCGGCAGAGTCGAACAGTCGCCCATTCCAAGCGGTAGCCAAACCGGCCAGCGCTTAACTTCGGTGATCTGGCGGGAACCGGTGTTACTACTGCGGCAAGGCCGTTGGTACTCTTATTATCTATGTTGTAATACAGTGAACTAACACAGCCACAAAGGTAAATGGAGGTATGAATTTATATGATACTAGCGACTCGAACTGGCCTCGCACCTTTACGTCTAAGTAGCTATGACCGGACGAACTGTTTATATGTATAGATATACAAAATGCTTGCTCGCTGTCAATTTGTTTGTGAAACCTGTATCAAAACCCGTACAATAGTTCATGAGATTAGCCCGAAGATACAGACAGAAACCGCGGAGGGGACCTCTGTTCCGTGGAAACCAGCACAAACAATGGCTTCAGCCAACAGCTGACTCCAAGAGACACAGTGCATGGAATCGATATTTACTCTGCTGTGCAATTATCTTCAGTGCAGTACAGACATCATCATCATCATAAACAAAAGGATATGCCTTGTCGATTTAGCCACGTCCCTCTCTCCATTGTCATCCAATTCTTCATACGATTTTATCCCCATATCTTCTTTCATGTTATTAATATACGTTTCTCTTGGCCTGTCTCTTGCTTTTAAAACTTTTCCTTCAAATACGTCCTTTAGGAACTGGATGTGTCTCATTATGTGCCCCATCATTTTTGATTTTCTTGTTCCTATATAATTTAGAAGTGTTCTGTTCTCATTCACTTCTCTTAAGACTTGTTGATTACTTTTTCTATCTACCCAGCTTGTTTTCGTCATTCTTCTCCATATCCACATTTCCAATGCTTCCAGTCTCTTTTTCTCTGCCTTTCCCAGAGTCCTCGCTTCACATCCGTATGTTAAGACACTCTAGGCACAAGTTTTGGCAAACTTTTTCCTACTTTCTAGGCTTATATGATTGTCTGTTAGTAAATTCCTTTTATTTTGGAAAGCTTTCTTTGCGAAGGATATTCTTCTCTTTATATCTGTGATACATTTATTATCGTCAGTGATTGTGCTCCTCAAATAACAGGATTTCTCAACCTGCTCTAGAACATCATCTTTACCACTTTCTTTGGTCTTCCCTAGTACCATAGTTTTTGTTTTCTTCTTATTTATTTTTAGATTAAATTCTCTTAGGATTTTGGCAAATTTTAGCAACATGAACTCTATCTCCTTTACTGAGTCAGGAAGTACTACTATATCATCTGCAAAAACGGATACAGTGTATTCGTGCCCCATTAACTTTAATTCCTTTGGTTATTCATTTCAATTTTTCAATGTTTTTTTCAATAAATAAGTTGAACAATTATGGTGATAAAGAGCATCTTTGCCTTACTCCCCTCCTTGCTTTCTTCTTGACACCATTCACTTCTATCTCTGCTTCTTGCCTTTTATACAGGTTCCAGTATAGGTTACAGTACAGACAGAAACACAAATCTCGATAAGAATTTATTCAAAACGCAAATATTCAGTGCCAGCCGGGGTGGCCGAGCGGTTCTAGGCGCCACAGTCTGGAACCGCGCGACCGCTACGGTCGCAGGTTCCAAATTCTGCCTCGGACATGGATGTGTGTGATGTCCTTAGGTTAGTTAGGTTTAAGTAGTTCTAAGTTCTACGGGACTGATGACCTCAGAAGTTAAGTCCCATAGTGCTCAGAGCCATTTGAACCAAATATTCAGTAATGTGCCACTAAACATCGCGGGCCGCTTACACCGAAATAGTCAAATAATATCTCTGAACCCCACCAGAAATTATCTGGGTGGACTTGAGGTTGACCTTGTATAAAATCTGTTACGGAGCACTCAGAACGACAAGTGACATTTGACAGAGTCCTCGTGTGGGCTGTTGCGAGTAAACAGGCGCGCACAAAGGCTCGATCCAGCAGCTGACTGGGCCAGTTCTGTATAAGGGTAAACCGAGCCCGCGGACAAGCCGCGGCGACAGTATGGCGCCGGTCCAAAGCCGTGATTAACGCAGCGGGAATTAACATTCTTGCAACGATGTCGTTAATACTGGAATGCAAGCCGCGCCGCAATTACATGCAAATGATTCCATTTTGCGACGTTCTGGTCGGGACGCGCGTAATGACTTTTCTTACTGCTGTGTAATTAAGACGGCGAAAATTGCACTTCAAAATAGACATGACGGGCCTGACGATGCTAATTCGCTAATATTTCAATCACGGCGTCGCAACGATGTCATCAGAGCGTGGGGGGTACCGACCCGGGGCGGCGCGTGAAGCTGCCTGGAGGCCTGCCTGGACGGTTGGCGTTCGCAGCAGGTCGACTACCGGAATGAATCGCTTGTTAAACTTAAGCCACGTTCTGAAACTTCCTTGGAGATTAAAACTGTGCCCCGTACCGGGACTCAAATCCAACACCGTGCCCTTCGCGGGTAACGCACGTACCTGCTAAGCTACCGAGCCGTGTCTCACCTACCGCCCTCACAGCTATACCCCCCACGCCTCCTCAAATCTTCCAAACCTCGCGCCTCTCTCTTGAACCCATGCAGGACTAGTACTCCTTGACGGCAGGAACTAAGGAGATTGTTTGAGCCACATAGATCGCACATGATGGTTAGCGCATAAAGCGTGATGGTCTAGCGCAGGGCTTAACAACTGGCCGGTTTTGAGCGCGAGTACTCACGTCTGCTCAGGCACGTGCTCGCGAGCAGGTGCAACGTCGCGGAGTAGGGAGGGAGGGGACGGAGGGGAAATGCGCGCGCACGTTTGAATGTGATCTCGCGTTCGTAGCAGATTTAACTAGCCATCTGAATGCTTTGAACATTTTACTACAAGGTAAAGATCTGCTAATTACTCATTTCATAGATCGAATACGAGCTTTTAAAATGAAATTGACACTTTGGGTGAGTCAGCTGGAAACAGGAAACCTAGCTAAATTATCATCCATGCAAGATGTTCACAAAGACTGTGAACATTATTCACATAGTTTAGTTGATCAGCGCTTTCAAGATCTGACAGCGCTAGACAATGATTTTGATCTGTTCTCTCCATATTCAGCGAATATTTAAGAGATTCGTCCTGAGCTGCAGCAAGAAATTATTGACCTGCAGTGTGACAGAGAATAGAGAGACAAATTTCAGAACAAGAAAAACATTTTGGAATTCTACAGACACTTCCCTCAGGATAGATTTCCTCGTTTGCACAAACTGGCGGCTACAATAATATCAATGTTCGGTTCAAATGGCTCTGAGCACTATGGGACTTAACGTCTGTGGTCATCAGTCGCCTAGAACTTAGAACTACTTAAACCTAACTAACCTAAGGACATCACACATATCCATGCCCGAGGCAGGATTCGAACCTGCGACCGTAGCAGTCGCGCGGTTCCGGAATGAGCGCCTAGAACCGCTAGACCACCGCGGCCGGCCAAAGTTCGGTTCCACATATGTTTGTGAACAACTGTTCTCTGCAATGAAATGTAACAAGACGCGCCTGAGAAACGCATTGTCTGATCGAAATTTAAACTGCACGCTGCGCCTAAAACGCACAAGAACAATTACTCCGAACATAGACGCAATTGTAAAGAGCAAAAAGTACAAGATAACCGAGAATCCCACACTTTAGTGACACCTTTTATTGTGTTACAGTTCACAAATTAATGCGAATGTAGAGGCATACACTAAGCTAATAAAATTATGTGGCATGTGTACATTCTCCTTTATTTGTTTCATTTGTCGCAGTAATAATTCGTGAGTGATATCTCTGCACGTGGCCGCGGATTTACATTGACTGGCGGCAGCTGTTGTGTGCCCCACGTGACTCTCCCCACTCTCCGCTCCGGTAGTGGGGGTAGCGTGCTCGCGCTGCTCTCTGCTCGCGCCTTGCTGCTCACAGCTTGCTCCCCGAGCACGTATGTTGTGAAGCCCTGGTCTAGCGCTTAGTGCGTGGTTGCGTTGAGTGTAACACATGCTGGCATAGAGCAGCGGGCGGGGGAGGGGGGACAACGACATTGTTAACACTTTACAGTCCGTCCAGGACGGTCCCAGGTCCACTCAGTCTGCTACCAACCATCTGAACATTTCCCAGGTGTAAAAGGCGGCTAGGGCGATCAGACCGCTACCATCCGCCTCCCAGCGCCACGGGGAAGAAAGGCTACACTCCAACTGCAGTCAGACCAGTAGCGGGTTGGGTTGTTTGGGGGAGGAGACCAAACAGCGAGGTCATCGGTCTCATCGGATTGGGGAAGGATGGGTAGGAAATCGGCCGTGCCCTTTCAAAGGAACCACCCCGGCATTTACCTGAATTGATTTAGGGATATCACGGAAAACCTAGGTCAGGATGACTGGACTCCCGAATGCGAGTCCAGTGTGCTAACCACTGCGCCACCTCTCTCGGTGTCAGACCAGTAGCCAGGTCACGGGCTTCTGCCACAGACTTCATCTCTACCTTTACATCGCACCTAGTATACTCCCTACTACGCATCGTAGGGTGACTTGCGAAAAACAAATATAGTAGCGAATGCACACGTCTAATGATGGAAGCAGGAGCTCATAGAGAGAATCTTTGTTCAAAAAATCGCTCAAATGGCTCTGAGCACTATGGGACTTATCATCTAAGGTCATCAGTCCCCCAGAACTCAGAACTACTTAAACCTAACCAACGTAAGGACATCACACATATCCATGCCCGAGGCAGGGAAATTTTGGAAATTTGTTGTAAGGTCTCATGGGACCAAACTGCAGAGGTCATCGGTTCCTAAGCCTACACACTACTTAATCTAACTTAAACTAACTTACGCTATGGACAACACACACATCTATGCCCGAAGGAGGGCTCGAACCTCCGACGTGGGGAGCCGCACGGACCGTGACAAGGCGCCTGAGACCGCAGGGCTACCCTGCGCGGCAGAGTCTTTGTAACTATAAAACCACGTATGGGTATAAAACTTACGCAAATTCAATGAAAGGAAAGATTTGAAAGAATACTGCCCTAATATACAATGATCAGCCAGAACTTTGTGATCATAACCTACTATAGATATAAACCTGTCCAGACGATAGCAGCGTCTCCTGGCGAGTAATGGCACCTAATCAGACAAACGCACGGTGCATGTAGTATCAGTGGGTGTGCTGTCCGCGTGTAGAATAGGGGTGGCGCGCGACCTACGTCCGTTTGACCGAGGACAGATGGTGATCGCCCGGAGGCTCGGTACGAGATTTCTGGAAGCTGCACACCTTGTCAGGCGTTTGAGGACTCCTGTGGTGGGCGTCTTGAATACGTGGCGAAACCAGCTACATCTCCGTGTTTACTCTGCTATTCACAATAACGTGCCTGGCAGAGGGTTCAATGAACCACCTTCAAGCTGTCTCTCTACCGTTCGACTCTCGAACGGCGCGCAGGGAAAACGAGCACAAAAATTTTTCTGTGCGAGACCTGATTTTTTTATTTTGTCGTGATGATCATTTCTCCCTATGTAAGTGGGTGCCAACAGAATGTTTTCGCAATCGGTGGAGGAAACTGGTGATTGAAATGTCATGAGAAGATCCCGTTGCCAGCCGCTGTGGCCGAGCGATTCTAGGGGCTTCAGTTTGGAACCGTGCGACCGCTACGGTCGCAGGTTCGGATCCTGCCTCGAGCATGGATGTGTGTGATGCCCTTAGGTTAGGTAGGTTTAAGTAGTTCTAAGTTCTAGGGGACTGATTACCTCAGAAGTTCAGTCCCATAGTGCTCAGAGCCATTTGAACCATACTTGAAGATCACGTCTCAACGAGAAATGCCTTTGTTTTAATTATTGCCACTCCAATGCATGTGGTACTATCTCCCCTATTTCGCGATAATACATAACGAGCCGCCCTTCTTTGTACTTTTTCGATGTCATCCGTCAGTCCCACCTGATGCAGATCCCACACCGCACAGCAATACTCCAGAATAGGTCGGACAAGCGTGGTGTAAGCAGTTTCTTTAGTAGACCTGTTGCACTTTCTAAGTGTTTTGCCAATGAATCGCAGTTTTTTGTTTGTTCTACCCACAATATTAACTATGTGATCGTTCCAATTTAGGTTATTTGTAATTATAACCCCTAAGTATTTAGTTGAACTTACAGCCTTCAGATTTGTGTGACTTATCGCCTAATCGAAATTAAGCGGATTTCTTTTAGTAGTCATGTTAATGACTTCACCAAGGTGAAACAACGTCCAGACGTCGTTGGGGTGGGCAGCCACGCCTCATTACAGATGTCGGACATCGCAGTCTCGGCAGACTGACAAAGCATGACGGGCGGCGAACCGTGGCGGAACAAAGATCAGAATTAATGCTGGGCAGAGACAAACGTGTCTGGTCTGAACACATCTGTACACCGAACACTCCTAACGATGGATCTCCGCAGGTGACGTCCCGTGCACGTGCCAATATTAACACCGTGACATCGGCAAGTAAGTCTGAAATGGGCACGTGACCATCGCTACTGCACGTTGGCGCAGTGGCAGAGCGCTGCACGGTCTGATGAAACCCGACACTTTCGTCATCATCGAGGTGGGAGGGCGCGAATCCGTCGTCTTCCAGTGGAACAGCTCCCTGACACCTGTACTGCCGGACTACCGGCGGCTCAAATATGCTCTGGGGAAGATTCACGTGGGCATCCATTGGTCTCGTGAAGCTTGGGCAAGGCACCTTGGCGGCCAAAGAGAATCGTACACTGGCTGCAGACCATGTACATCCTTTCATGACTCACGTTTCTCGACGGCAGTGGCACTGTTCAACTGGATTTGTAGACTTAGAGAAAGCTTTTGACAATGTTGACTGGAATACTCTGTTTCAAATTCTAAAGATGGCAGGGTAAAATATAGGGAGCGAAAGGCTATTTACAATTTGTACAGAAACCAGATGGCAGTTATAAGAGTCGAGGGGCATGAAAGGGAAGCAGTGGTTGGGAAGGGAGTGAAACAGGGTTGTAGCCTCTCCCCGATGTTATTCAATCTGTATATTGAGCAAGCAGTAAAGGAAACAAAAGAAAAATTCGGTGTAGGTATTAAAATCCATGGAGAAGAAATAAAAACTTTGAGGTTCACCGATGACATTGTAATTCTGTCAGAGACAGCAAAGGACTTGGAAGAGCAGTTGAACGGAATGGATGGTGTCTTGAAGGGAGGATATAAGATGAACATCAACGAAAGCAAAACGAGGATAATGGAATGTAGTCGAATTAAGTCGGTTGATGTTGAGGGTATTAGATTAGGAAATGAGACACTTAAAGTAGTAAAGTAGTAAAGGAGTTTTGCTATTTGGGGAGCAAAATAACTGATGATGGTCGAAGTAGAGAGGATATAAAATGTAGACTGGCAATGGCAAGGAAAGCGTTTCTGAAGAAGAGAAATTTGTTAACATCGAGTACAGATTTAAGTGTCAGAAAGTCATTTCTGAAAGTATTTGTATGGAGTGTAGCCATGTATGGAAGTGAAACATGGACGGTAAATAGTTTGGACAAGAAGAGAATAGAAGCATTCGAAATGTGGTGCTACAGAAGAATGCTGAAGATTAGATGGGTAGATCACATAACTAATGAGGAAGTATTGAATAGGATTGGGGAGAAGAGAAGTTTGTGGCACAACTTGACCAGAAGAAGGGATCGGTTGGTAGGACATGTTCTGAGGCATCAAGGGATCACAAATTTAGTATTGGAGGGCAGCGTGGAGGGTAAAAATCGTAGGGGGAGACCAAGAGATGAATACACTAAGCAGATTGAGAAGGATGTAGGCTGCAGTAGGTACTGGGAGATGAAGAAGCTTGCACAGGATAGAGTAGCATGGAGAGCTGCATCAAACCAGTCTCAGGACTGAAGACCACAACAACAACAACAACAATGAGCCAAGTCACAAGGCCAGGATTGTGATGGAGTGGTTCGAAGAACACAGTCGCGAGTTCCAATTACGGTATGTGATTGGACGTGGCGTCAGAGTTCTTCGTCCCACTCCACGGTATTTTAATGAATTAGGTGACTTGTGTGTGCAGATGTGGTACCAGCTCCCTCCGCCGACCTATCAAGGCTTCACTGCTACCGCGCCACGACGCGACGCCGTTGGTATCCGTTCGAAAGGTGGACATACCGCCTATTAAGGAGGTGAACATAATGTGTTTATTTCTTTTGTTTTCGTTTTTTCAGCCTTTCGCTGTCCATAATCTTTCGCATGGAATGTTATTGTAAACTGAATTTTTTTGATGCGTACAAAGTTTTGACGCACTTTAATAGAACACTGTGCGTATCATAAGCCAACGGTGTTGCGGCAGTGGTAACACCGGTTCCCGTCAGATCACCGAAGTTAAGCGATGTCGGGCTGGGCTAGCACTTGGATGGGTGACCATCCGGTCTGCCGAGCGCTGTTGGCTGTGAGTGCACACTCAGCCTTTGTGATGGAAACTGAGGAGCTACTTGATTGACAAGTAGCGGCTCCGGTCTCGGAAACTGACAGACGGCCGGGACAGCGGTGTGCTGACCACGTGCCCCTCCACATCCGCATCCAGTGACGCCTGTGGGCTGAGGATGACACGGCGGCCAGTCGGTAACCTTTGGACCTTCATGGCCTGTTCGGGGGGAGTTTAGTTTATGCGTATCATTTCATTGCATACAATAAACATACAAACTAGGCATCCTGCACTAAAACGTTGATGTTCATGTGTCCGACCGCTGTGAAGTTCCCAACCTGACCATCATGCTACTTTTCATCTCTTTGAAAACAGCTACTCTTCGTTTTTAAGGAGAAACACTACCCTAAAACTTCACCTTTAAAAAAAAATATTAATGGCTGTTTCACATTTTTATAGTTTTTACTCTTATACCTAAAACGATTTTCTTCATTCGAATTACAAGTGCGTCTAAGAAATGTTTGAAATACGGACTGCACACCGAAAAATGCGAAAAAAATTTTTGATCTCTGTCACCATCAAACAGAACGATGTTTACTCCAAACTTGGCATAAACTCAACCTGGGAAAAACAAGTTGCCAGACTTCCAGGAAAAATTATATTATTGAATTTATTCTTCGGTTCCATCTTCCTGAGACGTTGTTAGTGTGATGGCGCCTTCCACGACAATTCCACATCTCTATTGGCATATATGCGTTACCGAGCCACTAGTCCGAGAAATAGTCACGGAAATCCCAAAGGTAGTGGGTTTTCAGTCATGCTCTTCTGAATATACAGTCAACTATCATCCAACATTTTCAGGGGAACATGTGCTAGAGCAAACACACTCCTATGTGACAACGTACTCCCTCGTTTTTCTTATAGGCTGGGACAATGCCACAACACTGAACTTGTTTCCACAAACATTGAATACAATGATAATTGCAAACAGTAATCTCTGTCCCAGGAAACAAACTGTGACCTGCTTGGACTACGGCAATTCCGAAGTCCGTCATCAGAGATGCAGGGTTCCATCCAGCCAAGTTAGTTTCAATAGCTTTAAAGAAACAGGTTCATATGTTTCTTGCTTTTTAGTTGGCAGCAAAGCGCAAACAACTGGAATAGTCTGTTACTGTAGGCTATCCGTCTTGAGCTGACTGGCTCCAGTCCAGTAACCTATAGTAACAGATTTTATCAGCTGATGCGGAAGATGCCCACGCAAACAAACGCACACTCGAACGGTGTATTGTTTCCTCCCAAGAACTATGAAGGTCGGCGTAGAGTACAAACAATTGTCCAAACTGCTTGCCCGAACACTTGAACGTTCCATTCACAAAGAATGATGCGCAGTTTGATAAACTCGCTTTTCTCTTTTCGCTGGCAAACACCAGTATTCTGTCGTTCGGTCCCCTGTTATCATCTGCAGTAAAAAACTGCTACCATCATTCATCAGTAATTTATTTTCTTGGAAGAATATTCCTCCAGAATCGACGGGATCTTGTGAAGGACCCATATGTTTTCACCTAATGCGATGTAACGACTGTTTCGGATTTCCTAGTGATGGTAACGATGTTGATAAGTCGTAGCCTCTATTGAAGAGCTGCCCAACTTCTTCAACGTAGAGTGATCAAACTGTAGGGTATGGTTCTTTAGCTCGCTTCTTTACACTGACAAAATGTTTTCGCTCTTCATTCGTTGCTCCAACTGGAATACGACCATGGCTGCCTTCCCCTAAAGCTGTGTTGCTTTTTGTGGATAGTCTTCCTTTACATTCATTCTTTATAAAGTTGACGCAACGCCAGTAAGTCACTTCTTGTTTGGTTGTACGAGGTACATTCAAGTTCTAAGGCCTCCGATTTTTTTTCTCCGGACAGGAAAGAGATAGAAACATGCGCATTGTTTTAAAAGGAGGCCGCGTCCATTGTCAATACATCCCAGAGATGGCAGCACCGTACAGCAGATGGAATTTTACCGCCAGCGGCGAGAATAAGAACTGTTTTAAATACTTAAAATGGCGACGTTTTCCTTACTTGAACAGTGTGCAATCATTCGTTTTCTGAATTTGCGTGGTGTGAAACCAATTGAAATTCATCGACAGTTGAAGGAGACATGTGGTGATGGAGTTATGGATGTGTCGAAAGTGCGTTCGTGGGTGCGACGGTTTAATGAAGGCAGAACATCGTGTGACAACAAACCGAAACAACCTCGGGCTCGCACAAGCCGGTCTGACGACATGATCGAGAAAGTGGAGAGAATTGTTTTGGGAGATCGCCGAATGACTGTTGAACAGATCGCCTCCAGAGTTGGCGTTTCTGTGGGTTCTGTGCACACAATCCTGCATGACGACCTGAAAATGCGAAAAGTGTCATCCAGGTGGGTGCCACGAATGCTGACGGACGACCACACGGCTGCCCGTGTGGCATGTTGCCGAGCAATGTTGACGCGCAACGACAGCACGAATGGGACTTTCTCTTCGTCGGTTGTGACAATGGATGAGACGTGGATGACATTTTTCAATCCAGAAACAAAGCGCCAATCAGCTCAATGGAAGCACAGAGATTCACCGCCACCAAAAAAATTTCGGGTAACCGCCAGTGCTGAAAAAATGATGGTGTCCATGTTCTGGGACAGCGAGGGCGTAATCCTTACCCATTGCGTTCTAAAGGGCACTACGGTAACAGGTGCATCCTATGAAGATGTCTTGAAGAACAAATTCCTTCCTGTACTGCAACAAAAACGTCCGGGAAGGGCTGCGCGTGTGCTATTTCACCAAGAAAACGCACCCGCACATCGAGCTAACGTTACACAACAGTTTCTTCGTGATAACAACTTTGAAGTGATTCCTCATGCTCCCTACTCACCTGACCTGGCTCCTAGTGACTTTTGGATTTGTCCAACAATGAAAGACACTCTCCGTGGCCGCACATTCACCAGCCGTGCTGCTATTGCCTCAGGGATTTTCCAGTGGTCAAAACAGACTCCTAAAGAAACCTTCGCCACTGCCATGGAATCATGACGTCAGCGTTGTGAAAAACGTGTACGTCTGCAGGGCGATTACGTCGAGAAGTAACGCCAGTTTCATCGATTTCGGGTCAGTAGTTAATTAGAAAAAAAATCGGAGGCCTTAGAACTTGAATGCACCTCGTATAGTCCACTATTCACTGATGCAAGTTGTAAATCAGTCAAGGCTTCTCTTTCGTGGTTTAGGTGAACTCCATTATCTGACCACTAAAACACGGAACACTGCTTGCCTGTCACAGGACAACTGCAGTACTGAACTCGGGGAGAGTGCCACGCACAACACGAACTAAAATGGTTCAAATGGCTCTGAGCACTATGGGACTCAACTGCTGTGGTCATAAGTCCCCTAGAACTTAGAACTACTTAAACCTAACTAACCTAAGGACATCACACACATCCATGCCCGAGGCAGGATTCGAACCTGCGACCGTAGCGGTCGTGCGGTTCCAGACTGTAGCGCCTTTAACCGCTCGGCCACTCCGGCCGGCACAACACGAACTGATACGGGGACAGGCAACTATGTGCAGAAACGGACTTTGGCTTTCCCCAGAAGAAGTCGCAGTTAGCGTCTGCCGGGCCAGTGTATCCTGCTTCTGGAACACCCCGTCCACTGCCCACAGTGTCCTGGACTCCGTACGACTGTCACCCCGTGCAAGTGGCACCAAGTCCTTTTTCCTGCCCCTGTCGGTTAGTATGTTTTTACTACCACTGTGATCCCCGCCGCGTTACTTGGCTGCGGGTGGTGCACTAAGCACTTTGGACAGTCCGTGTTGATCCATCAACAAATCCGCCACTTTTATCCATGGGCACCTCCACCTGCTTTCTGACATCCTGTCACATCCCCAGATCGACCCATCGCACTGTTCTGATTCCTTACAACCGACTGGTATATAGTTCCATGTCAGTCGACGATCGTTGCATCACAGCGTGGTATCATTTCTACAGTGTCTACATCTACACATCTGCATCTACGTGACTACTTTGAACTTTGCATTTGAGAGCTCGGCAAAAACGAACACTTAAATCTTTATGTGCAAGCTCTCATTTCTCTTACTTAATTATGTGTGTAGGTCGGCGTAACCAAAACATTTTCGCATTCGAAAGAGAAAGTCAGTGACTGAAATTTCGGGAAAAGATTTCGCCGCAACGAAAACGCGTTTTAATGATTGTCTCTCCCCACACACACGACACCCTCTCCCCTGTTCCGCCATAATACAAAAGGAGAGGTCTTCTCTGAACTTCTTGGATGTCCTCTGTCGGTACTACCTGGTAAAAATCCCATACCCCATTGCAATACTGCAGAGGGTTACGGACAACTGTAGTCAAATAGAAGACCTGTTGCATCTCCTAAGTGCTCTGGCAACAAACAAAGTCTTTTCCCCGCCATAAAAAAAAATAAATAAAAAAAATGGTTCAAATGGCTCTGAGCACAATGGGACTTAACATCTGAGGTCATCGGTCCCCTAGACTTACAACTACTTAACTAACTAACCTAAGGACAGCACACACATCCATGCCGGAGGCAGGATTCAAACTTGCAACGGTAGCAGCAGCGCGGTTCCGGACTGAAGCGCCTAGAACCGCTCGGCCACAACGGCTGGCTCCCCAGGTTCCTCACAATATTTTCTATGTGAACGTTCCTATGTCAGTTCCTTTTTCAGCTATTCGTGCTTGTAACCCCTAGGTATTTAACTGAATTGACAGCCTTTAGATCTGCGTGTAACCGAAATTTAACGGATTTCTTTTAGTGTTCAAGTGACTGTCACTTTTGGCATCATACAGATGTCTTGTCTAAATCGTTCTGAAATTTGGTTTCATCTTCTGAGAACTTTACTAGACAGTAAATGACAGCATCATCTGAAAAAATCTAAGAGGGCTGCTCAGATTGTTCCCAAAATCGTTTATACTATAGATTACAAAGAGAGGAAGGCGTGTGTAACACTTCTTTGAGGAACGGCAGATATCACTTTTGCTTTACTCGATGACTTTCCATGAAGTACTGCGAACTGTGATCTTTCTCACAGGAAATCACGAATCGAGCCACAGAATAGGAACGATACTCCTTAGGCACGGAATATGATCAGGAATAGCCTCTGACAACCGGTGACAAAAGGCTTCCGGAAATCTAAAAACATGGAATGAGTTTCAGATCCGGTATCGACAGCGCTCACTACTTCGTGTGAGTAAAGAGATACTTGTGTTTCACAATAATATCTTCTGAATCCGTGCTCACTATCTGTCAATAAACAGTTTTCACCGAGGTTTTTCTTAATGTTGGAAGACATAATACGAGGGTTATTCGGAAAGAAAGGAACGATCGGTCGCGAAATTGAAAATACAATGAAAATCTGATGAAGCTTTGCATAGATGCGTTGGGCATCGTGTCTAGCACGCCCGTCCATCGCATCATGTCGCTTATTTCAGTTCTGAGATCACAGGGAGAACGTAAAGAGGGCTAGAAATTGGTGTCTCCCCCCCCCCCCCCCCAAGTATGAGGACCTGGCAAAAGATTTCGCCTGAAGCTATGCAATCCACATAACGTAACTGTCATGCAGTTCGTTCTACAAGACGATTCTCGGCCGCACTCTGCAGCTGCAACGAAGATGCTCTTGCAGCGTTTTCGATGGGACGTGTTTGATCACCCACAATACAGCCCATAATTGGCTCTCCTGAGGTTCATCTCTGCTCATATGAACCGCTGGCTATGAAGACAATATTTTGACACAGACAACGAGCTGCAGTCCAGTGTAGAAAATTGTCGAAGAGCAATGGCGGATGTCTGGCCATCAAAATTGCTACACCACGAAGATGACGTGCTACAGACGCGAAATTTAAACAACATGAAGAAGATGCTGTAATATGCAAATGATTAGCTTTTCATAGCATTTACACAAGGTTGGCGCCGGTGGCGACACCTACAACGTGCTGACATGAGGAAAGTTTCCAACCGATTTCTCATACACAAACAGCAGTTGACCGGCGTTGCCTGGTGAAACGTTGTTGTGATGCCTCGTGTAAGGAGGCGAAATGCGTACCATCACGTTTCCGACTTTGATAAAGGTCGGATTGTAGCCTATCGCGATTGCGCTTTATCGTATCGCGACATTGCTGCTCGCCTTGCCGAGATCCAGTGACTGTTAGCAGAATATGGAATAGGTGGGTTCAGGAGGGTAATACGGAACGCCGTGCTGGATCCTATCGGCCTCGTATCAGACCATGGCTGCGGTTACCCTTGACGCTGCATCGCAGACAGGAGCGCCTGTGATGGTGTACTCAGCGACGAACCTGGGTGCACGAATGGGAAAACGTCATTTTTTCGCATGAATCCAGGCTCTGTTTACAGCATCATGATGGTCGCATCCGTGTCTGGCGACATCGCGGTGAACGCTCATTGGAATCGTGTATTCGTCATCGCCATATTGGCGTATCACCCGGCGTGATGGCATGGTTACACGTCTCGGCCACCTCATGTTCGCATTGACGGCACTTTGAACAGTGGATGTTACATTTCAGATGTGTTACGACCCATGGCTCTACCCTTCATTCGATCCCTGCGAAACCCTACACTTCAGCAGGATAATGCACGACCGCATGTTGTAGGTCCTGTACGGGCCTTTCTGGATACAGAAAATGTTCGACTGGTGCCCTGGCCCGCAAATTCTCCACATCTCTCACCAATTGAAAACGTCTAGTCAATGGAGGCCGAGCAACTGGCTCGTCACAATACGCCAGTCACTACTCTTGATGAACTGTGGTACCGTGTTGAAGCTGCATGGGCAGCTGTACCTGTACACGCCATCCAAGCTCTGTTTGACTCAATGCCCAGGCGTATCAAGGCCATTATTGCGGCCAGAGGTGGTTGTTCTGGGTACTGATTTCTCAGGATCTATGCACCCAAATTGCGTGAGAATTTAATCACATGTCAGTTCTAGTATAATATATTTGTCTAATGAATACCCGTTTATCATCTGCATTTCTTCTGGGTGTAGCAATTTATTGGCCATTAGTGTGTTACGAGAGAACTGAAAAGTTGGTGCAATGCTACGACAGATGTCTGATCGGCGACTGTGTAGAGAAGTAGCTGGAAGGTGTAGCTAACCGTTGCAAATAAAACAGTTTTGATTTTCACTGTGGTTTCCATTTCGCGACGTATCGTTCCTTGCTTTCCGAATAGCGCTCGTATGCTCTAACCTCCTACTGGAAATCGACGTAAGTAATATGTGTCTGTAAGTGGATGGATAACTCGTACTTACTTTCCTAGTAATGGTGTAACCTGTGCGACTTTCCACTCTATAGACACCAATTTTTCCTCGAGTGAGCTGTTGTGTATGATCACAAAGCATGGGGCTATTTTAACAGCATACTCTGAAAGGAATGTAGCTGTTATGGAATCTACAGCGCTCTGTAGATAGCAGTGTGCTCCTTTAAGGTTGAAACTTCCTGCCAGATTAAAACTGTGTGCCCGACCGACACTCGAACTCGGGACCTTTGCCTTTCGCGGACAAGTGCTCTACCGACTGAGGTACCCAAGCACGACCCACGTCCCGTCCTCACAGCTTTAATTCCGCCAGTACCTCGTCTTCTACCTTCCTTTAAGGTTGTTGGATAATATTTTTTACGGTTTAGCTTCCTTTCAGTAGTATATGGGCAACCTCTACGACGATGCGAGGTCTGCCAGTAAAGGATTAACAGCCGCATGGAGTCGGGTGTCCTTGCAGAAGGATTTCACAGTCCGACGGCGAAACGGTCCCCTTAAAAGAGTCTTTCTCTCTCTCTCTCTCTCTCTCTCTCTCTCTCTCTCTCTCTTCTCTCTCTCTTTGTCTCTCCCTCTGTCCTCTCTCTCTCTGTCTGTCCCTTGCCAGCAGCGAGACCTTTGCTCGTCGCAGGAACCGTTACCGGACAGACGAGCGTAGCGAAAGATAGCGCAGCAGAGAAGAGGACGGGACGCGGCGGCAGAGGAGATAAAAAGCGAGGGGGCGACCGCTCACCTGGGCTCACTTACAGGCAGGCCTTTGTGGGGCCGCGCTGACTTCCCCCCACCACCAACACACCAACAGCCAAGTACAGGCGGCTGCCACATAATCGCCGTGCTGACGCGTCCCAGACCAGACAAGATTATCCTCAAGGAACGCTGCATCGGTCATATTTAATATTTTTTCCATCCTCAGCAATCGAAGCAGTAAATAGCGAAATAATCAGCAATCACTTGCTTAACACAAATTTAATTTCTTAACAGGTTTCGGCCACTTGGAGCCCTTCTTCAGAAGATTCTACCTATCGCATTATTTGCGACTTTCAACACTACCATTTTTCTACAGGTTCTACGATCGAGGAATGTTATATTTTTAAAAATATCGGGAATCCGATATAGCGATATTAAATAAATATCATTGTCGACTATCGATATATCGAGGAAGCGTCAATTTATCGATGTATGTAGACGGAAGATACATCTGTGTTTACATCTGCATCTACATGGATACTCTGCAAGTCACATTTAAGTGCCTGGCAGACGGTTCATCGAACCACCTTCACAATTCTCTATTATTCCAATCTCGTATAGCGCGCGCTGAAAGAACGAACACCTATATCTTTCCGTACGAGCTCTGATTTCCCTTATTTTATCTTGGTGATCATTTCTCCCTATGTAGGTCGGTGTCAATAAAATATTTTCGCATCCGGAGGAGAAAGTTGGTGACTGGAATTTCGAGAGAAATTCGGTCGCAACGAAAAACGCCTTTCCTTTAACGATGTCCAGCCCAAACCCTATAATTTCAGTGACCCTCTCTGCCATATTTCGCGATTTTGCAAAATGTGCTGCCCTTCTTTGAACTTTTTCGGTGTACTCCGTCAGTCCTATCTGGTAAGGATCCCACACCGTGCAGCAGTACTGCACAGTAGTTAGGTTTAAGTAGTTCTAGGGGACTGATGACGTCAGATGTTAAGTCCTATAGTGCTCAGAACCATCTGAACCTCTGTATAAATCTACATGGATTCTACAAACAGATATCCTGTGAAACTCAGCTCGCTCTGTTCCTGCATGAGATCCACAGCGCAGTAGATATCAGCGCTCGGGTTGATGCCGTGTTCCTTGACTTCAGTAAGGCATTTGACACCGTCCCGCACTGCCGTTTAGTGAAAAAAATTTCAGCTTACCAAGTATCGGACCAGAGTTTATACTGAATTCAAGACTTGCTTTCATACAAAACACAACATGTAGCTCATAATCGAAGACTATCGAGATAGGTAAAGGTAATTTCAAGAGTACCTCAACGAAGTGTGATTGGACCTTTACTATTTACGATGTATATACGAGGGTTGGAACTTAAATAGTGGCAACTATTTATTCACAAACTATACAAAAGAGTTACATGCTTGCACCTGTTACTGTCCTCCAAAGTAAACACCAGCGATGTGGAAGGCGTAGTATACCGTTAGCAGAGCCTGTTCTGTTGATGGTGCGAATGGAGCGGTCTAAAGTTATGGTGATTCTCGTGTACGACTGTGATGGTGTTATCCTAACGCATTACGTTCCTCCACGGCAGACCGTCCATGCACAGTATTACTGTTCGTTTTTGGAGTATTAACTGCGACCAGCTTTGTGAAAGAAGCGGCGACACTTTCTGCGCAACCCAGCCATCATTTTGCACGACAATGCGCGGGTGCATACAGCACAAGCTGTGGCTGCCACGTTCGGTCGATGGGACTGGGAAGTACTGTATCGTCCACCATACTCTCCGGATTTAAGTCCTTTTGACTTTGATTTGATTCCGAAGATGAAGGAACCACTTCGTGGCATTCGCTTCAGAACTGTTCCAGAGATTCGACAGGCAGTAGACCGCTCCATTCGCAACATCAACAGAACAGGCTCTGCTAACGGTATACTACGCCTCCCACATCGCTGGCAACGGGTTCTACACAACGCTGGTGACTACTTTGAAGGACAGTAACAGGTGCAAACTCTTTTGTGTTGGTTATGGATAAATATTTAAGTTCCAACCCTCGTAAATGATCTAGTAGAAACCATCGGATGCGCTTTAAGACGGTTCGCAGATAATGTGGTGGTCGTTAATAAAGTAAAACGCCAGAAGGTAGTGTTGATTTGCAGAATGACCTGCAGAGGATAGATGAATGGTGCAGCCTCTGGCAGTCGACCCAGAACGAAAATAAAGCCGACATATTGCGCATACATAAGAAGTGAAATCCACTCCGTGCAACTGCACAACAGATGACAAATTTCTGGAAACAGTATCTACCGTAAAATATCTAGAAGCAACTATTCAGAGCGACTTCAAGTGGAATGGCCACATAAAACAAATCGTAGGGAAAGCAGATGCCAGACTGAGATTTATAGGAAAAATGACTCATCCACGAAGAAAGTGGCTTACAGTGCGCTTGTTCGACCGATTCTTGGGTATTGTTCATCAACCTGAAATCCTTCCCACGTATGTCTAATAGAAGAGACAGACACTGGTAGCAGCTACTTCTGTAAAATATCTGGGAGTATGCGTACGGAACGATTTGAACTGGAATGATTATATAAAATTAATTGCTGGTAAGGCGGGTGCCAGGTTGAGATTCATTGGGAGAATCCTTAGAAAATGTAGTCCATCAACAAAGGAGGTGGCTTACAAAACACTCGTTCGACCTATACTTGAGTATTGCTCATCAGTGTGGGATCCGTACCAGATCGAGTTGACAGAGGAGGTAGAGAAGATCCAAAGAAGAGCAGCGCGTTTCGTCACAGGGTTATTTGGTAAGCGTGATAGCGTTACGGAGATGTTTAGCAAACTCAAGTGGCAGACTCTGCAAGAGAGGCGCTCTGCAACGCGGTGTAGCTTGCTGTCCATGTTTCGAGAGGGTGCGTTTTTGGATGAGGTATCGAATATATTGCTTCCCCCTACTTATACCTCCCGAGGAGCTCACGAATGTAAAATTAGAGAGATTCGAGCGCGCACGGAGGCTTTCCGGCAGTCGTTCTTCCCACGAACCATACGCGACTGGAACAGTAAAGGGAGGTAATGGCAGTGGCACGTAAAGTTCCCTCCGCCACACACCGTTGGGTGGCTTGCAGAGTATAAATGTAGATGTAGATCCAAAGGAGAGCGGCGCATTTCGTCACGCGATCGTTTAGTCAGCGCGAGAGCGCTACAGAGATACCAAACTCCAATGGCAGATGTTACAAGAGAGGCGTTATGCATCACGGAGAGGTTTACTGCTGGTATTTCACGTCTCGCAGCTGTTCGCGTTTCCAAAGGTGGTTATTACCGCTTTTCGCAAGTGGTCACGTTAATGTAACTGGACAGTGTTTATTTTAACGTGGGCTACGGATCACCGTACAACTTAGCGTATTCCAGAGACGCCAAAGGTGAAAGAAGTGAGAAGTGGAAGAAAACACTAAGATCGAGAGGCATCAATTCACATGGAGGAATTCTTAACCTTTGAAAGAGCACTAAGATACAGTTCGACCTGTCCAAGCTGATCATATCGTAATAAAAATGAATTCGCTCCCCGCACTGCAAACACTAACATAATTTTGATGAAGACAGACAGAGCTGCTACGAGCGATACCAGACAACTGCTACTGTATGAGAACTACGAAGAAACGGTATCGTGTGTATTTACGAAGCGATGTGCCAGCATTGTGGGGAATGTGAAGGCCGACCAACTGCCAAAGAATGCAGCTAAGAATGGAATGCAAGAGAGATGTATTTCAGGTGGGGATCTGATTGCTGTTAGAGGCAGCAAATGGAATAAGGGCTGGGAGTTGTACCTGGTACACGGAAATCCACATATATATATCGAAGACATAAAAGTGGGATACGAAACTCAACACCACTGGCAAAATGAAGAGCTGCCACACTGAAATTGAACCATAGAATTCACGCCTTACCATCGGCACACTGCGATTAGGTGGAGGTCTAGAGCGTCAGCCACACTTAGTTTGTCTGCCCGAGACACAGAAAGAATCACCAGCTGCGACATAGTCGCCAATATAGTGATCCAGTACTGTCAAATGCTTTTTTTTTATTATTCCAGTCTTTGACCACAATATAAATTCCTTTGACGATGACCGGTTTCAGTCAGTAATGAACATCTTCAGATCTGTTCTACACCGTGTCAATATGTGGTAAAGTCGTAATGGCTCCGTCAAAACATATAAGTGCACTCAGTAAAGCATCGTCACGTAGAACTAAAATACGGTGTAAAATAAAAAAATAAAAATAAAATTGTAGATGAACAGTACCGGCTCAGAGGCAAACAGGAAATCAGACAATACTCTAATATTCACAGTGACATTAGAAAAAGCAGATTAAGAGTATATGGACAGACAAAGCAAATAGCTGAATTCTATGAAAAGAGGAGTAAATCTAAAACAGACACAACGAAATGGATTGGCGAAATCAAAACAGATCTGAAACTAGCAGGAATTACACCAGAGGATATCCAAAACAGGGAATTCTTCAGATCCAAAATTCACAAGTGGTAAGTTGACCAAGAGGAGAAACCAAAGACTGGAACAATGTGGTCTCAAGAAAGAAAAGAAGCTCACAGCAAAAGAATGAAAGAAGTATGGGCACAAAGAAAGGCAAATGCACGCCACAAAGTACTTTGCGAAGTCCTAATGGGCTGATTCGTATATATATATATATATATATATATATATATATATATATATATATAAAGGAATCTGTTTGAGTATTTATGGAACTGACTAAAATGAAACGAGAATTTTTCTGAGTACTGGTACTCTTTGCAACAGCGAAAATAAAACATTTGTAAACTGCTTGTGGAAATCGTGTTCAAATTTGACATCAAAATATTCCAGCTGGGGATCTGATTGCTGTCAAAGACGGCGAATAGAACAATGGCTGGAACAGTTTGTGTTGGTTCAAATGGCTCTGAGCACTATGGGACTTAACTTCTGAGGTCATCAGTCCCCTAGAACTTAGAACTACTTAAACCTAACTAACCTAAGGACATCACACACATCCATGCCCGAGGCAGGATTCGAATCTGCGACCGTAGCGGTCGCGCGGTGTCTGATTGTAGCGCCTAGAACCACTCGGTCAACCCGGCCGGCAACAGTTTGTGTGTTTGTGTGTGTGTGTGTGTGTGTGTGTGTGCGAGAGAGAGAGAGAGAGAGAGAGAGAGAGAGAGAGACCCATCAACGTCATTTCCTGCCACCAGCAATACATTTTGGATGATAATAATAACCAAACTTGGAACGTGCCGGCAAGGAAATGAGCGTGCCCTAGAGAGCCAGAAAATTGCCACCAGATGTCAGTCATTGCGTGTACTCACTTTGTACGTCCGCCCAACAGAAGATCTTTTGTGTGCTGCAGTTTGCAAAGAGTGAGTCAATGCTTTCGGTCCAATGTGCCTTTCGTCGGCGTTCTACCACTGATCCGCCAGCCATATGTGCATCCAATAACAAACTGAGGTCGTAGGAAGCAAATACTACTCTAAGATGGGCCGCTAAGGACTCGGAAAATAAAATTGGCAACCACTTAAATAAAATTTACATGTTTGTCTTGTCCCTACACGATAGGAACTGCACGGTGTGTAGATCCATGAAATATGACTGATGTAATGTTGCACAAAAGCAATAAAACATTGTTAATGCAAAACTCACACCGATGTTGATATTATGCAACTGATGGAAGAAGGATATTGTTGAAGAAAAAGTGACGTGTACTCAGAAGAGAGAGAGAGAGGGAGAGAGAGAGTGGGGGGGGGGGAGGGGCAGAAAAGGGGGCAGCAGGGGGGGTCGCATTTCGAGTTCAAACATTATGGTCTACCCGGAAAGAAAGAACCTTCTCCATGCGAAAAATGGGATTTATAGATTTTTGATTCAGTACAACATCAACGCCGTCCATAGAAAATACGTTCCTGCGTGTAACCAGATTAGTGACTGAAATGAAGATTTCCAGAAGGGCCGTGTGCTGCACGACATCTAGGATGGAGATTCATCAACACACAGTGCAGTAATACTTGATGTCCTTCAGGGGACTTTATAGGACTGTTACAGTCCATGTTAAGGACTTAGTTGAAAGTATTAATCACAACCTCAGATTCTTCGCACATGATACTATTTCCATGACAACTTTACGAGAAATTTTGTAGTAATAGACACGCGACGATAAAATATTAGCCTGCTGCATAGGTAGGAAACTTGATCTTAGAAAACTTGGTCTCAGTGGAGATACGTACCTGGTATACATCGATTACATAACGATCCACAACTACAAACAGATATGTCGTATAAATATATGGAAATAAGAGTCCGTCGAAGTACAGGGTGATTCAAAAAGAATACCACAACTTTAAAAATGTGTATTTAATGAAAGAAACATAATATAACCTTCTGTTATACATCATTACAAAGAGTATTTAAAAAGGTCTTTTTTCACTCAAAATCAAGTTCAGAGATGTTCAATATGGCCCCCTCCAGACACTCGAGCAATATCAATCCGATACTCCAACTCGTTCCACACTCTCTGTAGCATATCAGGCGTAACAGTTTGGATAGCTGCTGTTATTTCTCGTTTCAAATCATCAATGGAGGCTGGGAGAGGTGGCCGAAACACCATATCCTTAACATACCCCCATAAGAAAAAATCGCAGGGGGTAAGATCAGGGCTTCTTGGAGGCCAGTGATGAAGTGCTCTGTAACGGGCTGCCTGGCGGCCGATCCATCGCCTCGGGTAGTTGACGTTCAGGTAGTTACGGGCAGATAAGTGCCAATGTGGTGGCGCTCCATCCTGCTGAAATATGAATTGTTGTGCTTCTTGTTCGAGCTGAGGGAACAGCCAATTCTCTAACATCTCCAGATACTGTAGTCCAGTTACAGTAGCACCTTCGAAAAAAAGGGACCAAAAACTTCATTGGCTGAAATGGCACAGAAAACGTTCACCTTAGGTGAGTCACGTTCATACTGAGTTGTTTCCCGCGGATTCTCAGTGCCCCATACTCAATAACACAAAAAGCTTTCTGTTGAGCGGTCGCCATCTTAGCATCAACTGACGCTGACGCCTAGTCAACAGCGCCTCAAGCGAACAAATGTACAACTAAATGAAACTTTATAGCTCCCTTAATTCGCCGACAGATAGTGCTTAGCTCTGCCTTTTGTCGTTGCAGAGTTATAAATTCCTAAAGTTGTGGTATTCTTTTTGAATCAGCCTGTATTAAGTGGAGCGACCAACTAGGCTCAGTTGCGAGTGAGAAACCTGCGACTGTTAGGTGCTGCCTGCCTTTCTATACTTCTTTGAATATCCTCAATATCCCTTTTACTATTATTTGATTTGAGTCTCACACAGTTACAGCCATCCAGAAAGTTTTTGATATAAATGAGTTGTTAAATCGAGACATATCATGATATAAGAACTAAATACCATCCGATCAGTATATGACTCAAGAGACGGGAGGGGAGGGCGGGGGGAGGCAAGTTCCCTCCTCCCCTTTGCGGACGCCTACGCACAGAGTTGAGCAATATTCTAGGGCGGGTCACGAGAGAGTTTCGTAAACATTCTCCTTTGCATACTGACTGCATTCTCCCTGTATACTACTAATGTCCCGAAGTGTGCCACCGGCTTTACCTACGAAGGAGCCCATCTGCATGTACACACCTACATACATAATCCTCACGCCACCGTACGGTGGGTGGCAGAGAGTACCTTGTACCTCTGATAGTCATCTTTCCTGTTCCACTCGCGAATAGAGCGAGGGAACAACGACTATCTATATGCTTCGTATGAGCCCTAATGTCTCATGTCTTATCTTCGTGGTCCTTACGCGAAATGTATGTTGGCGGCAGCAGAATCGTTCTTCAAATGCGATTCTCTAAATTTTATTACTAGCGTTCCTCAAAGAGAACTTCATCTTCTTTCCAGGATTCCCATGTGAGCTCCCGAAGCATCTCCGTGAGACTTCCGTGATGATCGAACCTACTGGTAACAATCCGACCTGATTCGGATCCGAAACACTCAAGCAGTACTCAAGAATAGGTCGCATCAGCATTCTATATGTGGTCCCCAATACTGCTGAAACAACCTTCCCTAGAATTTTTTCTCTGCTGATCCATTATGGACTGTGGGACAACGGCTGACAGTATTTCTTGATACTAAAATTTACCAACAGCTGTGTGTATTGTAGATATTTATTTTATGAAATTCTTATATGCAGTCAGTTTCGGCATTACATTGATGCCATCTTCAGGCCCCACACGTCACAGTCGTAAAATCGATATACACGAAAGGAGCCATATAACTCGATCCTTGAATCAAATCGCTATGCAACAGGTCTTGGTGACTGTGTCGCCTGATCACCAAGACCTGTTGCATAGAGATTTGATTCACGGATCCAGTTATATGGCTCCTTCCGTGTATAGTGATTTTACGACTGTGACGTGTGGGGCCGGAAGATGGCATCAATGTAATGCCGAAACTGGTTGCATATAAGATGTTCATAAAATAAACATCTACAATACATACGGCTGTTGGTAAATTATTGCATCAAGAAATTCCCTAGAATTCTTCCATGAACTGTAGTCGACTATTCACCTTCCCTACCACAATTCTCACACGCTCGTTTCATTTCATATCGCTTTGCAACGTTACGTCCTGATATTTTAACGGCTTGACTACGCCAAGCAGGACACTAAGAATGCTGTATCCGAACTCTGCGGGTTTGTTTTTCCAACTCGTCAGCGTTAACTTACGGATTTTTTTAATATACATTTATATATATTCATCACACCAACTGGAAATTTTGTCTAAGTCACCTTGTATCCTCCTACAGTCACTCAAGTTCGACGGCTTCACAACATCACTAGTACCATCAGCAAATAACTGCATATTGCTGCTCAGCCTGTCTGCCAGATAATTTCTAGTTGTAAATCGTAAATTACAACGTCCTAACACACTTTCCTGCGGCACCCATTACGAAAGCCTTGTAGCTGATAATCACCCACCGTCGAGGACGACATACTAGGATCTATTACTTAAGCAGTCTTTGAGCCACTCACATATCTAGGAATCAGTTCCATACGATCGTACCTTCGTTACCACCACAAATTATGTCACTGAACAGCCAAAGAAACTGGTACTTCTAATATCTTGTAGGGCCCCCACGAGCACGAAGAAGTGCCGCAACACGACGTAGCATGGACTCCACTAATGTCTGAAGTAGGGCTGGAGGGAATTGACACCATCAATCCAGAAGGGCTGTCCGTAAATCCGTAAGAGTACGACGGGAGATCTCTTCTGAACAGCACGTTGCAAGGCATCCCAGATGTGCTCAATAATGTTCATGTCTGGGGAGTTTGGCGGCCAGCGGAAGTGTTTAAACTCAGAAGAGTGTTCTTGGAGCCACTCTGTAGCAATTCTGGATGTGTGGGGTGTGGCATTGTCCTGCTGGAGTTGCCCAACTCTGTACGAATGCACAATGGACATGAATGGATGCAGGTGATCAGACAGGATGCTTACGTGTGTGTCACCGGTCAGAGTCGTATCTAGACGTATCAGGAATGCCATATCACTGCAATTGCACACGCCTCACATCATTATAGAGCTTCCACAAGCTTGAACAGTTACCTACTAACATGCAGAGTCCATGAGTTCATGAGGTTGTCTCCATACCCTTACCTGTCCATCCGCTCGATACAATTTGAAACGAGGTTCGTCCGACCAGGAAACCTGTTTCCAGTCATCGACAGTCCAATGTCAGTGTTGACAGGCTCAGGTGAGGCGTAAAACTTTTTGTCGTGCAGTCATCAAGGGTACACGAATGCGCCTTCGGCCCGAAAGCCCATATCGATGACGTTTCGTTGAATGGTTCACACGCTGACACTTGTTGATGGCCCCGCATTGAAATCAGCAGCAATTTGTGGAAGGGTTTCACTTCCGTCACGCTGAACGATTCTCTTCAGTCGTCGTTGGTCCCGTTCTTACAGGGTCTTTTTCCGGTGGCATCGATGTTGGAGATTTGACATTGCACCGGATTCATGATAATCACGATACACTCGTGAAATGGTCGTACGGGAAAATCCGCACTTCATCTTTACCTCGGAGATGCTGTTTCCCATCGTTCGTGCACCGAATGTAACACCACGTTCAAACTCACTTAAATCTTGATAGCCTGCCATTGTAGCAGCAGTAACCGATCTAACAACTGCGCCAGACACGTCTTATATTGACGTTGCCGACCGCAGCGCCGTATTCTGCCTGTTTACATATCTCTGTATTTGAATACGCATGCCTGTACCAGTTTCTTTGGCGCTTCAGCGTAGAACGCAATAAGATTTCATTCACTTCAGTTGTGACTCACTGATATTGTAGTAAATGGATACAAAGTTTTTGCGTTTTGTTCTGTGACTAGATAGACATCCATATTTTACAAACCACCGTGAATTACATGACAAGAGTGTAATAGTAACGGTACACGATACCGTGACAGAATATAGTTAGATCTGTTCTCTGCAAATCAGCGCGAAATGTGTGGCAGAGGGTACTCCCCGTTGTAGCACGTAGTTAGGTTTCTTCACGTTCACAGTCTGTTATGGAGCGGGAAAAAAAAGACTGCTTAAACGCTTCTCTGCACGCTCTCCTACTAACAAGGGAACCTCCCCATCGCACCCCCCTCAGATTTAGTTATAAGCTGGCACAGTGGATAGGCCTTGAAAAACTGAACACAGATCAATCGAGAAAACAGGAAGAAGTTGTGTGGAAGTATGAAAAAAATAAGCAAAATATACAAACTGAGTAGTCCATGCGCAAGATAGGCAACATCATTGATAATGTAAGCTCAGGAGTGCCGTGGTCCCGTGGTTAGCGTGAGCACATGCGGAACGAGAGGACCTTGGTTCAAGTCTTCCCTCGAATGAAAATTTTAATGTCTTTATTTTCGCAAAGTTATGATCTGTTCGTTCGTTCATTGACGTCTCTGTTCACTGTAATAAGTTTAGTGTCTGTGTTTTGCGACCGCACCGCAAAACCGTGCGATTGGTAGACGAAAGGACGTGCCTCTCCAATGAGAACCAAAAACATTTGATCGCAAGGTCATAGGTCAACCGATTCCTCCACAGGAAAACACGTCTGATATATTCTATACGACACTGGTGACGGCATGTGCTTCACATGACAGGAATATGTTGTCGACCCACCTAACTTGTACACTTGGCGAATGGGTAAAAAGATTCTTCTACTTTGCCCGATTTAGGATTTCTTGTGGATGTGATAATAACTCCCAAAAAAGTGATGAAAACATAAGAGTTTGTCACATAAACTGCAACAAATAAATGCAACAGTTTCACAGTCGCACAGTTTTCCCTGTGCTCTGTCAAAACATATGTTTTTAACGTTTTCAAATTTTTCCTTGTGTAGACCGTCAAATCCTGCATATGTCCAAGGAAATCTGAACATGTCCTGGAATTTTGGAGAGCAAAGTTGATTATGTGTGAGTACCTGAACTTTGATAATTGTCTGAAAACAAAAAATTAAACTTTTCACTCGAGAGAAGACTTGAACCAAGGAACTCTCGTTCCGCAGCTGCTCACGCTAACCATGGGACCACGGCGCACCTGCGTTCACACTACCCATGATGCTGCATATCTTGCGCATGGACTACTCAGTCGGTATATTTTGCTTATTTTTTCATAGTTCCACACAACTTCTTCCTGTTTTCTCGATTGATGTGTGTTCAGTTTTTCAAGGCCTATCCACTCAAATGGCTCTGAGCACTATGGGACTCAACATCTTAGGTCATAAGTCCCCTAGAACTTAGAACTACTTAAACCTAACTAACCTAAGGACATCACACACACCCATGCCCGAGGCAGGATTCGAACCTGCGACCGTAGCAGTCCCGCGGTTCCGGACTGCAGCGCCAGAATCGCTAGACCACCGCGGCCGGCTCAGGCCTATCCACTGTGCCAGCTTATAACTAAATCTGAGGGGGGTGCTATGGGGAGGTTCCCTTGTTAGTATGTGGTCCTTACGGGAGCTATACGCAAGGGACTGCAGTCTCTCCCTAGACCTCTCACTTAGCTCTTGTTCTCGAAATTTTGTACGCAGCCTTTTACGGGATGTTCTGCGTCTTCCAGTGTCAGCCAGGTCAGGTTTTTGAGTATCTCAGCGACGCCCTGCCGTAGCTCAGACACACCCGTGGTCACTCGTGCTGCCTTGCTTTGTATGAGTTGAATATCCATATTAGCTCTATTTAATAGGGATTTCACGCACTTGAATAATATTCTGTTCGCGATGCAGTATCTTACTAGCGCGCACAACTTGACTAGAAAACGGAATCGGTTGATAGGACATATGTAGAGACATTAAGAAATCATCAGTTTGATAGTGGAGGCAAGTTTGGAGTGGGGGCGTGGGAACTGTTGAGCGAGACCAAGGCTTGAACACACTCTTCGTTTTACGTTACAGAAGGTAAACTCTTCGTTGCCAAGTTCGCTAATGATAACCTTTATTCTCGATAGCCGGGTTCGGTGATCAATGTTACCATCTTCAGATCTCGACGGACAGGTTATTGCATGTTTCCTAAAATAGCAATAAAAGCGCTCTTTCTAGTGATTTGGCAGGTGCGTAGCAGACTGGAAGACTGCATCGGCATCTGTTACCTACTTGCCATTTCGTGAGCAAAACACTTTTATTGCTAGTTTAAGAAATATGCAGTAAGCTGTCCCTCGAGATCTAAAGATGGTTACATTTATTGGTGGAACCGGTTACCAAGAACAAAGGTTATTATTAGCGAATTTGGCAACGAATTTTATCCTCTCTAATGTATCTCGTGGCTCAAAATGAGTAAACTGAAACTCTTACTCTTGTAGGTGTTAACTCCGTCCAGTACGTTGTTCACGGCAGTCAGAACTTGGCAAATTTATTTTATTTATCTTTGCGAACAGAGGCCCTTCTTGTCACCGCAGCTGTCAGTTACCCAAGGGAGAAAGAAATTGTGAGCAACTCCTGATTGTGAATCGTGTAAACTTCGTTGTGTGTTTTAACTGTTTTTGTACCGTACTTCCTGACGCGGACGACGAGTCCAGCGTTTGCCTCGGAATCATGGGGAACCAAGTCCTAAAAACAGCAGGCAGATTCAATTGGATGTAGGTTGCACTGGTTACGCAGAGACGAGGAAAGATACACAGAATGGACTAATATGGAGAGCTGCGTCAAACCAGTTTTCTGACTGAAGGTCACAACAGTAAGAAGGATACAATGTCAATGCTTTACTGATTTTAATACTGACACTGCTCCTTGTTTTTTGTTGTCTCAAGATGGCGCCTGCCGAAATGTCGTAATAAATGAAGACTTTTATTTAGGAATCTAGAGGGTATTGTTCGTAAAATTTTCTGATGATCACCAACTCATATCGGTTTCCTTTGTTATCAATATCAATGAGAACGAGTACGGTAAAACTTACGTACTTCAGTTCCCCTCCATCCAACCCCCTGCATTCATCGTAGTTTATACACGTACCATCGCGTATATCATATAGAGCAAGAAACTCGTCAAATGCTTGTCTACTATCCAATACAGGTTGCCTGAATTCACCTTACACTTCTTAGTTTTGATAAACGGTGTTAAATATGGAGCGAATGCATATACCGAGGTGAATTATAGTCCTGGTCTTTACGAAACCTTTATTTCGCATTCACATTTGTTGACTCCGTCACAACCGAACACTCACGTTGCATCCTAACCTAGGCCTCGTGCTGAATATAAGTTGGTCACCCTAATCAATACACTGAAAGTATGAATTAAAAAACTTAACGTGTTTTATTAAGTACACGATGCATTTCGGACCCTGCGTGTCCATCATCAGGTGTGATTTGTCTAAATACGTGCTTTATTTTTTTTCTCTTGAATGAGGTGAAATGCATATTCCTGTCATGGAAAGGTTCGATGTTAGGTTATGAATTTCGTAAGTCAAATGCGGAAAATATGTGCGAAATAGTGGAAAAGGTGAACAGTGTTAACTTAGAACATAATCCAACAAATGCCTTTTTAACATTTTAGCACAATCATACAGTGTTTTCTCCATCCTTTTCGTACGTATCAATTCATTCAAGAGGCACATTTGCATACACATGTTTGTAAACAATTCACAGATCCTTTTGTATATGGTGTGATCAAAGATGAATTTATTCGTAGTGCTAAAGATACAATTACTAAACAATTGTCATATGCAGGATATAACTTTAGAACAGGTCTTTAAAATTACTGAAATAAGAGTTTCGCTGTTTTATGTCCTATGTCATCTTTCATTAATAACGATGGTTGCGTTATGCAGCACTCGTTGTGAAAGGGCCGATATATTCTAACAGTGTATGTCTGGGTAGTGTGTTCGCACTCACATGAATCCATGCATAGCTTGTTACATTTTAGTCATAACCTGGTGCAGAGGCTTTATGTTTCAGAGTTTCAACCTTTCTATAAGTTATTTGTTTTAAGATATAACTGCGTTGGTCTCTGTTAGACAGGCGCAATCATGGAGGTAAGAATAGAGGGAGATGCCGTGACGTCACAGCTGTGAAGCTATGTGAAGCCGAGGGTAGCCATCTCAATCCGACCAAAACATTGCTGCTGTAAGCTTGTGTGCATAGGCTTGTCGCTCGCTTTTGGAAGGATTTTGCGCTATTATGGTGACTTGTGTGGTGTTCGGAAGCTTGTGTGCATAGGCTTGTCGCTCGCTTTTGGAAGGATTTTGCGCTATTATGGTGACTTGTGTGGTGTTCGGATGTACGAATTGTTCTGATTGTGATGCGAAATCGAAGGGAATAACATTTCATGTGTAAGTTGTCTCGTTAAGTGTGATTTTACAACTTCATTGTGAATGAACGTGTGCTACATCGGTACTTGTACTATAGCGTGTTTTTCTCCTGTATGATTTTAGATTTCCTAAAAATGAAAGTCGGAAAGCTCTGTGTGAGAATGCCGCGAGGAGGAAGAATTGGCGTGCGTCTAAATGGAGCACTATATGTTCTCAGCATTTCCGAGAAGAGGACATAGACCGAACTTCCCTTTCAACAGTAAGGCTCCGAGAAAATGCTGTACCATTAGTTTTCCCTACACACCCAATACCTTTGCAAAAGGTATGTTAATTCAAAGAATTAAATTCTTAGTTTTCAAGTTCACGTTTCAGTATAATACGTAAGTATCGTCGATAATCGAAGTGTTGAGTAACACTTTGTCTTCATCATGTACCAAATTAAAAGCTAACACTACATTAACTGGCGTAAAGTATAGGCCTAAACAGGACACTGTGTAGATTTGTCATTCTATGTACCGTATTTCAGTAAATATTGGTGGTAATGAACAGTGTTTCCCAGTAGTGTCACTGAAATGTCCCAGTACGTATTACAAACAAGATGTATTTATGGGGCTCTGGAGGGAGGGTATAGCTAACTTAGTTTTCAGTTTCTATTATTTAGTTTGCGATATTTTGAATCAGAAGAAACGCGGAATTTCGCCTTTACGAGATTTTATTTTAAACAAAAACTTTGAAACAACCAATCTGATGACGTTACATGCCTATATGGTGCAATTAGCGACTGTAATACACGCAGCGCTATAGCACACTGGCAATGTTTTGGTCAGAGTGTCATGGCAGCGAGCCACGCCCCCATGGCTTCAAAACGTAGTACGGCTGGGATACGTAGCGCCATCTCCCATTATTCTTAGCTCCATGGGCGCAATGTTCCCCGCCATGTTGATTTGCAGTGCGTCATCTAGTCCTACTTAGTTTCACGTGAGCTTCCGAGGCCCACCGCACGGCGTCTATGGAGACGAGGCGCACGCCAGAGCTTAAGTCTTGGTGTTGAATAAGTACTAATGTACCGCACTTTGAAAATGTGACTACGCCTATTCAGGCTGTTTTAGTTTTATTTCTAGACCATGCCCTCTTAGACAAATTATGAAGAAGGCTCAATTATTTGGGCTGAAACCTAGGTACACGTTGGTTTCATTACCGCAATCGGATAGCTAGACAACAATTCAAGCAATTTATTACAGTAAGTTAAATTGACAATATTTAATTTTGCGTTTTCACAGAGAGGTGTCGCAAGCAACGGGCAACATGCACATAATCAGTGTCCTACTTCTAAGGCCTCCGATTTTTTTTCTCCGGACTGGAAAGAGATAGAAACATGCGCATTGTTTTAAAATGAGGCCGCGTTCATTGTCAATACGTCCCAGATGTGGCAGCACCGTACGGCAGATGGAATTTTACCGCCAGCGGCGAGAATGAGAACTGCTTTAAATACTTAAAATGGCGACGTTTTCCTTACTTGAACAGCGTGCAATCATTCGTTTTCTGAATTTGCGTGGTGTGAAACCAATTGAAATTCATCGACAGTTGAAGGAGACATGTGGTGATGGAGTTATGGATGTGTCGAAAGTGCGTTCGTGGGTGCGACGGTTTAATGAAGGCAGAACATCGTGTGACAACAAACCGAAACAACCTCGGGCTCGCACAAGCCGGTCTGACGACATGATCGAGAAAGTGGAGAGAATTGTTTTGGGGGATCGCCGAATGACTGTTGAACAGATCGCCTCCAGAGTTGGCATTTCTGTGGGTTCTGTGCACACAATCCTGCATGACGACCTGAAAATGCGAAAAGTGTCATCCAGGTGGGTGCCACGAATGCTGACGGACGACCACACGGCTGCCCGTGTGGCACGTTGCCGAGCAATGTTGACGCGCAACGACAGCACGAATGGGACTTTCTTTTCGTCGGTTGTGACAATGGATGAGACGTGGATGCCACTTCTCAATCCAGAAACAAAGCGCCAGTCAGCTCAATGGAAGCACACAGATTCACCGCCACCAAAAAAATTTCGGGAAACCGCCAGTGCTGAAAAAATGATAGTGTCCATGTTCTGGGACAGCGAGGGCGTAATCCTTACCCATTGCGTTCGAAAGGGCACTACGGTAACAGGTGCATCCTACAAAAATGTTTTGAAGAACTAATTCCTTCCTGCACTGCAACAAAAGAGTCCGGGAAGGACTGCGCGTGTGCTGTTTCACCAAGACAACGCACCCGCATATCAAGCTAACGTTACGCAACAGTTTCTTCGTGATAACAACTTTGAAGTGATTCCTCATGCTCCCTACTCACCTGACCTGGCTCCTAGTGACTTTTGGCTTTTTCCAACAACGAAAGACACTCTCCGTGGCCGCACATTCACCAGCCGTGCTGCTATTGCCTCATCGATTTTCCAGTGGTCAAAACAGAGTCCTAAAGAAGCCTTCGCCGCTGCCATGGAATAATGGCGCCAGCGTTGTGAAAAATATGTACGTCTGCAGGGCGATTACGTCGAGAAGTAACGCCAGTTTCATAGATTTCGGGTGAGTAGTTAATTAGAAAAAAAATCGGAGGCCTCAGAACTTGAATGCACCTCGTACAAAAGTTCATAAGTTGTGGCTAAAGCGTTTGGACGACGGCTCGTATTCTAGTGCGACCGCGGGTAGGCGGAGAGCGCTTATACTCCCTTCGCATAGGGGCCGCTGCTGTCTTGATGTCGTCACAATCAACGTACTACTGGCTGGCGTCGTCTCACAGCCCTCTCTGCTGTGAAGTTCCAGCCCGGAGTGCTGGCGCTTGACGTTACGCCGGAACACTGTGGCTTGGCAAATCTGTATGTTCATTTAACATAGATTCTGGTTTTTTGACTTTATGGAGGTATATCTCCAGTTTCCGCTTCTGTGCCAAATGAGCAAACAGATTTCGCAAGGCACAGTTATTTCAGCAGTTTTCAAGACCTATCCTACAGTTATTGCCTGCAAATGTCAATTGTTTAGTAATTTTATATTTAGCACTACGAATAAATTCATCTTTGATCACACTATATACAAAGGCATCTGTGAATTGTTTACAAACGTGTCTCTTGAGTCAAGTGATATGTACGAAAAGGATGGAGAAAAGACTGTATGTGGAACCGCGCGACCGCTACGTTCGCAGGCTCGAATCCTGCCTCGGACAGGGATGTGAGTGATGTCCTTAGGTTAGTCAGGTTTAAGAAGTTCTAGGGAACTGATGAGCTCAGATGTTAAGTCCCATAGTGCTCAGAGCCATTTGAACCATTTTCGAAAGATGTATGATGGTGCTAAAAACGTTAAAATCGCTTTTCTTGGACGGTGTGGTAAGTTTACACTGTTCATCTTTTCCACTATTTTGCACAATTTTCCGCGTTTGACTTACGAAATTCATAACCTAACACAAAAGTTTTCATGACAAGAATATGCATTTCACCTCATTCAAGACAAAAAATAGACCATATATCAAGACAAATCCCGGCCGCGATAGCCGAGCGGTTGTAGGTGCTTCAGTTCGGAACCGCGTTCCTGCTACAGTCGCAGGTTCGAATCCTGCCTTGCGCATGGACGTGTGTGATGTCCTTCGGTTAGTTAGGTTTACGTAGTTCTAAGTCTAGGGGACTGATGACCTCAGATGTTAAGTCCCGTAGTGCTTAGAACCATTTGAACCATTTCAAGACAAATCACACCTGATTATGGACGCACAGTGTCCAAAATGCATCGTGTTCTTCATAAAACACGTTATTCATAGTTCCGTTGTTGTTGCTGTTGTGGTCTCCAGCCCAGAGACTGGTTTGATGCAGCTATCCATGCTACTCTATCCTGTGCAAGCTTTTTCATTTCCCAGCACTACTGCAACCTACGCCCTTCTGAATCTGCTTAGTGTATTCATCTCTCGGTCTCCCTCTACGATTTTTACCCTCCATGCTGCCCTCCAATACTAAATTGGTGATCCCTTGATGCATGTCCAACCAACCGATCCCTTCCTCTGGTCAAGTTGTGGCACAAATTTCTGTTCTCCCCAATTCTATTCAATACCTCGTCATTAGTTATATGATCTACCCATCTAATCTTCAGCATTCTTCTGTAGCACCACATTTCGAAAGCGTCTATTCTCTTCTTGTCCAAACTATTTATCGTTCATACTTTCAGTGTGTTTTCACTCAACAGAGGAAAGTGCACTGGGCCTGACGGAATACCAATTTGATTATACACAGAGTACGCGAAAGAACTTGCCCCCCTTGTAACAGCCGTGTACCGCAAGTGTCTAGAGGAACGGAAGGTTCCAAATGATTGGAAAAGAGCACAGGTAGTTCCAGTTTTCAAGAAGGGCGTCTAGCAGATGCGCAAAACTATAGGCCTATATCTCTGACATCGATCTGTTGTAGAATTTTAGAACATGTTTTTTGCTCGCGTATCATGTCATTTCTGGAAACCCACAATCTACTCTGTAGGAATGAACATGGATTCCGGAAACAGCGATCGAGTGAGACGCAACTCGCTTTATTTGTTCATGAGACCCAGAAAATATTAGATACAGCCTCCCAGGTAGATGCCATTTTCCTTGACTTCCGGAAGGCGTTCGATAGAGTTCCACACTGTCGCCTGATAAACAAAGTAAGAGCCTACGGAATATCAGACCAGCTGCGTGGCTGGATTGAAGAGTTTTTAGCAAACAGGACACAGCATGTTGTTCTCAATGGAGAGACGTCTACAGACGTTCAAGTAACCTCTGGCGTGCCACAGGGGAGTGTAATGGGACCATTGCTTTGCACAATTCGCAATATATATAAAAGACGTAGTAGATAGTGCTGTGCCGGCCGAAGTGGCCGAGCGGTTCTAGGCGCTACAGTCTGGAACCGAGCGACTGTTACGGTCGCAGATTCGAATCCTGCCTCGGGCATGGACGTGTGTGATGTCCTTAGGTTAGTTAGGTTTAATTAGTTCTAAGTTCTAGGCGACTGATGACCTCAGAAGTTAAATCGCATAGTGCTCAGAGCCATTTGAACCATTTTCGAACAAAGGAGGTGGCTTACGAAACACTCGTTCTAGCTATACTTGAGTATTGCTCATCAGTGTGGGATCCGTACCAGGTCGGATTGACAGAGGGTTATCTGGTAAGCGTGATAGCGTTACGGAGATGTTTAGCAAACTCAAGTGGCAGACTCTGCAAGAGAGGCGCTCTGCATTAAGGGGTAGCTAGCTGTCCAGGATTCGAGAGGGTGCGTTTCTGGATGAGGTATCGAATATATTGCTTCCCCCCTACTTATACCTCCCGAGGAGATCACGAATGTAAAATTAGAGAGATTCGAGCGCACACGGAGGCTTTCCGGCAGTCGTTCTTCCCGCGAACCATACGCGACTGCTACAGTAAAGGGAGGTAATGACAGTGGCACGTAAAGTGCCCTCCGCCACACACCGTTGGGTGGCTTGCGGAGTATTAATGTAGATGTAAAAAAGGCATCCTAATCAAGATTTCACTATAGGCTGGTGGCGGGATGTAGAGTAGTCGCTGTCACACTCCCGCCACGCGTGTGAAACTCCTCCACGGTTCAGCTATTGGGCAGACCACGACGCCTGCCCCGGCGGCGGCGGCGGCGGCGGCGCCGTGCGCCAGCGCGGCCGTGTTTACCTGCTGGTGTTCTCCTACGCGGGTCCAGGTTGCCTCATAGGTGACCCTCCCGCAGCGGTCCGGACCCTGGTATGCTGGGGCAGGCGGCTGCACTGTCTGTCGCAGCGGTGACACAGAAGCACTGGGCGAGCCGAACAGACGACGCACACGGAGCGGACACACACGGGCACACGGGAGGCGGCGCGACCACGCCAGCGAGACGCCACGCAGCGACTGGCCGCGCGCACCGCCGGAGAGGCACGCCGTGCTCCCCCCCCCCTCCCGCCCTCCATCACCTCTGCCTGCCGCCCCCCCCTTCCCCCCCACACACCTTGAACGACTACCTACCTACCTAGGCCACGCCGCAGAATCACGCTCTCCCGCATCCAGACTCCCTGCGGCTGCGGCTCGGTCCAGTGCACTTGGGAGACGAAGAGGAGACCGCGGATCGCGAAGCGCGCGGGCCAGCAGGGACGCTGCAAAGAACTCCGGCGGCGCAGAGGCTGCCGCCCAGCTTCCGATGAGACGGCGGTGGAGGAGGTGTGTTTTGAACAGACCAGCGGGGGAGCCCGCGGAATAACGACTGGCTCTGGCTTACGACCCCGTACCGTTACCACATACTGGAGGATGCTGCCGTGGGGATGATCTGAAAACTTGTGGACCCCTAATGTTGTTGTTGTTGTTGTGGTCTTCAGTCCTGAGACTGGTTTGATGCAGCTTTCCATGCTACTCTATCCTGTGCAAGCTTCTTCATCTCCCAGAACCTGCTGCAGCCTACATCCCTCTGAATCTGCTTAGTGTATTCATCTCTTGGTCTCCCTCTTCGATTTTTACCCTCCATGCTGCCCTCCAATGTCTCAGAACATGTCCTACCAACCGATCTCTTCTTCTAGTCAAGTTGTGCCACAAGCTCCTTGTGGTGTTCGTACTGTAAGACCTTCGGTATACACACCGTCAGATTATTTGACTTGTCGCTCTAACGAAGTAGGCGAGTGTCAACAATATGTCTCGTGGTCTTATCGTGGCGTATTTATCTTCTGCCGTTAGGTCAGACGAAATGCCACTTGCACACTTAGAGTAGCAGATTGACGGTGACCAACTTTAAACACAACTGGATTAATTTTCACACACATTTATTAAAATAATAAAAAAAATATAGACATTACGTAACTTGATTCTGGATGCTGTTTACATTTGACAATCTGAAGTTCCTTTGGTCTTGGTACGTTAATCTTATTCTCACATATCTCTGATACTTGACAAAGTGTCTATACATTTCTCTTCGTAGCTATGTACAGGAATATAATAATCTTATTAGGCGCAGACTGAAACTTGACTATAGACTGGTACAGACAGGTGCAGACTAATGCAAACTAATCGGAGGTCTGTACACTCGTTATAATACCTCGCGCGTTCAGGTATCACTGCGCGACTGTGATCCGCGAGGAGAAAAGGTTCTACGTTAGCAGCAATCTCATTGGCTGCATTACATATTAATACGCGGATCGGCGGAAGCAGAATTTGGTCCGTCTCTAAGACAGCGCCATCTGGTAGTGCGGAGACGGACGAACGCTGCGCCTGCGCTGTTGTGCTTAGCGGGGCGCGCTCTAGTGGGAAAGTTGTTACTACGCGGAACTATGTACACAACACTCCTCTTCTCCCAAATTCTATTCAATACCTTCTCATTAGCTACGTGATCTACCCATATAATCTTCAGCATTCTTGTGTATCACCACATTTCGAAAGCTTCTATTCTCTTCTTGTCCAAACCATTCATCGTCCACATTTCACTTCCAAATATGCCTACACTCCATACAAATGCTTTCACAAAAGACTTCCTGACACTTAAATCTATACTCGATGTTAGCAAATTTCTCTTCTTCAGAAACGCTTTCCTTGCCATTGCCAGTCTACATTTTATATCCTTTCTACTTCGACCATCATCAGTTACTTTGCTCCCCAAATAGCAAAACTCCTTTACTACTTTAAGTGTCTCATTTCCTAATCTAATTCCCTCAGCGTCACCCGACTTAATTCGACTACATTCCATTATCCTCGTTTTGCTTTTGTTGATGTTCATCTTATACCCTCCTTTCAAGACACTATCCATCCATTGAACTGCTCTTCCAAGTCCTTTGCTGTCTCTGACAGAATTACAATGTCGTCGCCGAACCTAAAAGTTTTTATTTCTTCTCCATGGAATTTAATACCTACTCCGAACTTTTCTTTTGTTTCCTTTATTGCTTGCTCAATATACAAATTGAATAACATCGGGGAGAGGCTACAATCCTGTCTCACTCCCTTCCCAACCACTGCTACCTTTTCATACCCCTCGACTCTTATAACTGCCATCTGGTATCTGTAAAAATTGTAAATAGCCTTTCGTTCCCTGTATTTTACCCCTGCCACCTTCAGTATTTGAAAGAGAGTATTCCAATCAACATTGTCAAAAGCTTTCTCTAAGTCTACAAATGCTAGAAACGTAGGTTTGCCTTTCCTTAATCTTTCTTCTAAGATAAGTCGTAAGGTCAGTATTGCCTCACGTGTTCCAATATTTCTACGGAATCCAAACTGATCTTCCCCGAGGTCGGCTTCTATCAGTTTTTCCATTCGACTGTAAAGAATACACGTTAGTATTTTGCAGCTGTGACTTATTAAACTGATAGTTCGGTAATTTTCACATCTGTCAACACTTGCTTTCTTTGGGATTGGAATTATTATATTTTTCTTGAAGTCTGAGGGTATTTCACCTGTCTCATACATCTTGCTCACCAGGTGGTAGAGTTTTGTCAGGACTGGCTGTCCTAAGGCCGTCAGTAGTTCTAATGGAATGTTGTCTACTCTGGGGGCCTTGTTTCGACTCAGGTGTTTCAGTGCTCTGTCAAACTCTTCACGCAGTATCATATCTCCCATTTCATCTTCATCTACATCCTCTTCCATTTCCATAATATTGCCTTCAAGCACATCGCCCTTGTACAGACCATCTATGTACTCCTTCCACCTTTCTGCTTTCCCTTCTTTGCTTAGAACTAGATTTCCATCAAAGCTCTTGATATTCATGCAAGTGGTTCTCCTTTCTCCAAAGGTCTCTTTAATTTTCCTGTAGGCAGTATCTATCTTACCCCTAGTGAGATAAGCCTCTACATCCTTACATTTGTCCTCTAGTCATCCATGCTTAGCCATTTTGCACTTTCTGTCGATCTCATTTTTGAGACGTTTTTTGCCTGCTTCATTTACTGCAGTTTTATATTTTCTCCTTTCATCAATTAAATTCAATATTTCTTCTGTTACCCAAGGATTTCTACCAGCCCTCGTCTTTTTACCTATTTGATCCTCTGCTGCCTTCACTATTTGATCCCTCAAAGCTACCCACTCTTCTTCTACTGTATTTCTTTCCCCCATTCCTGTCAATTGTTCCCTTATGCTCTCCCTGAAACCCTGTACAACCTCTGGTTCTTTCAGTTTATCCAGGTCCCATCTCCTTAAATTCCCACCTTTTTGAAATAGTGAAGATAAAAATTCTGATATAATTTTTCAATCACTTTTTACTGATATTTATTACCGCGACGCGTTTCGGCAGCGTGCAACCATCATCATTTGCGATACAGTTACGTAGAGAGGGGTCCAAAAAATGTATCCACTGTTTAAAAGTCCATAACTTGCAAACTAATTGACGGAGTTGTCTCATTTTTTGGTGAAAGTGTAGCTTAAAGTCCAGCTAAAAGATATCAGTGTAGGTGTTCGAAATGATCACCATTAACATCCACACACAAACGATGCCGCCGAACTGCAGCACGAACTACTTACTGCAACGTGTTCAGTTGGATATTTGCACACGAATGTATGATTGATTCTCGAATTTCATCCAATGTGCGTGGCTTTTGTCGATGAACGACGTTCTTCAGTGTTCCCCACACGTGAAAGTCCAGAGGAGTTAGGTCTGGGGAACGTGATGGATACTCCACTGCACCTCTACGGCCTGTCCTGGTACATTTTCGTCGAGATACGCCCTAACACGATTTTGGTAGTGGGCTGGGGCACCATCTTGTTGAAAGTAAACTCTTCCGTCTCCATACAAGTCACGGATATCAGGTAAAATGGATGTCTGAAGCTTCTGAAGGTGCACCTCACCTGTAACTTTGCCGTCAAAGAAGAATGGTCCAATCAAGCACCGGTAAGACAACCCACACCACGCATTTACTCCTGGCAAATTCACGGCTTTGTCTACATGAACTTTCGGGTTTTCGGCGGCCGACTAGATGGCGATTTACTGTACCATTGAGTTTGAACTGTGCCTCATCAGACCACACAATCGTCTATGCAAACTCTTCATCGTTGCGCACCATGATAGTAAACCACTCGCAGTACTCCATTCTACGATCTGGGTCGTCCTCGTTCATTGTGTGTAGCAATCGTGGGATGTAGCACATCCACTTTGCTGTCTTCAAAACAGTAAAGGACGTCGTTTATCGACAAAAGCCACGCACACTGGATGAACTTCGAGAATCCATCGTACATTCATGTGCAAATATCCAACTGAACACGTTGCAGTCAGTAGTTTCTTGCCGCAGTTCGGCGGCATCGTTTGTGTGTGGATGTTACTGGTGACCATTCCGAACACCTACAGTGATATCTTTAAGCTGGACTTTAAGCTACACTTTCACCAAAAATGAGACAACTCCGTTAATTAGTTTGCAAGTTATGGACTATTAAACAGAGGATACATTTTTTGGACCCCTCTGTATACATTAACCTGAAGGTGCTGCGCGTGCCGGTCATATTGATGTACACGTATTAGGTTTACAACTTCTCTTCCAGCGTTTCACCTCGAAGTCAGAGACTTGTGAAAAATTTACGGAAACGTAACAATTCAAAATTTTGACCACCGCTGGCCACTGCTTTCCCCCCGCCTCTCGGGCAACATACGATTCCGCGGCGAAAGAACTGGGCTCGTTTTGAGGAGATTCACGAATCGATCCAATTTTCCACTTGTTTTTATGACCGTAAGTGCTGATCAGTCAGGCCATGTGCTATTGTTCGAAACAGATGGCACCCAGAGGGAGCAATATCTACAGAATACGGTGGTTGGACTTCCCATTTCAACGTTTCCAAGCTTTTGCGGCATAGGGTCGAGCATTGTTATCCTGGAAAATCAGCTTCTCGTGTCTGTCGCTGTCATGTGGCCGTTTGTCTCTCAGTGTTCAGGTCAAACACATCAACTGCTTTCGATAACGATCGCCTGTAATTTCTTTTGTCAGTTTCAGTAGCTTCGGAAAACTTCCCTATTTCACCGCGATGCCTGTCTTCGACATAAAAAATCAACGTTCTTGAAGCGTTGGAACCATTATCTTCAAGTTCTTTCACTAAAAGTTCTTTCACAATAGGTCTTACCAGCACCTAATGAGCCTCAACTGCAGAAAATTAAAACTTTCCCCAAATGACGACCACTGTGCTCGGAAGTTGGTATATTCAATGCACAAGCCTATATGATGCAATCACAATTCGACTAATATTTTGATGGCGTTGTGTTTACCAACGCAAAAGCTTATTGTATGATACTTATGGCGCACAGTTTGTGTCATCACTTGCCGCTGATGCCATCTGTTGTAAAAATGGCGCAAGCAAAGCTTCAATATTATCGCGACGTGTTTCGGCAGCATGCTGGCATAATCAGGTGTGGTCCAACTGGATGTACATTAACCTGAATGTGCTGGTAGTACCACTGAGATTAATGTCCAAGTAAGTGTAACGGACTTGATGCTCATACCCAGCAAATAATCCCCAATACGCTTCTGATTAACTTACATGTAACTGTAATGCATGTGGTAACAGCATGCTGCCGAAAGTCGTCGGGCTAATAAATATACCTAAAAAGTTACTGAAGCGGAGCCGCGCTGGATAGCCGCGCGGTTTGAGGCGCCTTGAAACGGTTCGCGCGGCTCCCTCTGTCGGAGTTTCGAGTCCTCCCTAGGGCATGGGTGTTTGTGTTGCCCTTAGCGTAAGTTATGTTAAGTAGTGTGTAAGATTAGGGACCGATGACCTAAGCAGTTTGGTCCCATAAGATCTTACGACAAATTTCAAAAATTTACTGAAGCAGTAAAAATTATTTCATAAATTTATAGCACAGTCCCTGGCCTCAACCAGCTCCGTACAACATGGCAACATGGATAAACTGAAATCGAGAATTTACGTTCTAAAAAACCTTTGGGTGGAAAACCATGAACAACAAAGAAGAATTTTAGTTTTAGAAAGAGATAGAAGTCTGATGGAGCCAAAGGTGGGGAACAGTGCCTACATCCCAACCCTTCAATCGCAAATTCTACTATTGTTCCATTAACAAGACACTTCTGCGAGCAAGTGCGCTGTCTTAATGAGAGATGATACAAACTAGGTCTCTTTTCTAGAGTTTTTGCATCCAGAACAGTTAGAAGATTACAATTATATCCCCAAGTTGTTGTGTTATCTTCTTGAAGACAACTAATTAACAGAATTCGTTTCACATCGCAGAACGCTGATGCCATGGCCCTGCCCCCTGATGACACTGTCTTCGTCTTTCTTGCATCCAAGGAACCCGCCCCCTCTGTCGACTGCTTCGACTCTTTTGTTCAGCAGCGTGGTGATAAACTCATCTTTCATCCATTTTCACGTACCGATGCAGAAAATAACTCTCCCTTTTCTTGCGAAAAGGTCCAAACACTGTACGGAAACGGTCGTTCGAATTTGTTTCTGATCCGCCGTCGGTAGGCACGGCACACAGCCTGCACAAAGGTACCTTTCTCACGTGCACTTCCTCGTACAAGATATGGCCGACACGTTATTTTTGAATTCCTACGGTTCATGACGTGGTAGCACTCTTCAAATGTCTTTCATGTTCATCACCTTGGACACTCGCACAGCCACGTTTACCTTCGACAATCCATATTATCAAGATGGAAACCGAACAACCTCTGATAAACCTTCCGTTGTGGTCAAACGTTCTCTTACAAAAAATCTCACTGGGGCTAATCGATTTTCACCGTTTCCGCGCCTTGTTGAGTCAGCTACCAGCTGCCAACTGCGGGACGGAATGACTTGCAGTTTCATACGGAGCCTATCTGAAACTGAACCAAGCTCTCGGGAAAACCCTGATGTTGTAATCTACTCTTCAGACCACACTCGTAGTTCAACCAAGGCCTTCAGGGGTCCATTTATGGACTCATACTTTGCGACATAAATACACTGGTGTCCAAAATTATTGAACAAACGGAAAGTTTGTTACAAAACAGTATAAACAGATGATAGTAAAGTAGAAAAAATGTAAAGAATAGAGACATACTCAAATGCAATATACGTAATGGTAGACAAGAATCTTTTTCATTTATTTCCAACTTAAGGGATTTTACACACACATTCTGACAACTGGTTAATAGGTTCAATATTGGGGGGGGGGGGGGGGAGGGAGGGTGGTGACCACCTCTGGCACTAATGCAGGCCTGGCACCGACGGGACATGCTGTGCATGACGTCATCAATCTTATGTTGAGGCAGTAACGGCTATTCGTCCTGCAGATCTGCTCGCAAGTCTTGGAGAATGGTCGGTGGATGCTGACGTCATCCAACCCTTCTCCCTAGTGCATCCCAGACATGCTCTATGAAACTCAAATCGGGAGAGCGAGCAGGGCACGTCATGCGTGCAATATCTTCCGTTTCCTAAACAACATCAACCACCTGTGCTCTATGATGTCGTCCTTCATTACGAAGTCTGGGCCCACAGCACCTCGCAACAACCTCGCATGAGATCCCAAGATGTCCTCACGGTACCTACAGCATTCAAATCTTGTTGATTCACCTGTAGAATTCCATGAAGAGGTGTTCGACTGACCAACACAATCCCTGCCCACACCATTACACATCCTCGCGATATCGGCCTCGTTCCACAATGTTTGGGTGCCGAAATCGTGTTCCATGTGCCCTCAAGATGCGAATCAGTCGAGAATCACTCTCAGACCAAATCGGGACTCATCTGTGAAAACAAACATTGGCCTACTCTTCGGACGTCCAGGTGGCATGTAGACAGCTACATTCTAGACGTTCCCTTCTGTGAAGACACGCCAGAGGTAGACAGACAACAGGTCTCCAACAACAAAGGCCACAATGCCGAAACCTTCTGTACACCGTTTGGTTCGTTACAACAGGTCCAGGGGTTGTTGCGAGGTCAGATGCTAGTTCCAGTGCAGTAATGAGGCGGTACCGTCGTGCACTTTCTGATATCACGCGTGGTCAGCCCTGTCCTGGTCTGCAGGATATAATTTCGGTCTCTAAAAAGGGTCGCCATATCCGAGAAGCAACAGAACGATTCACGTTAAGCCATCGGGTCACATCAGTTTGCGACTCTCCTCCTCAGATTCTTCCTATGGCTCTCCGCAGCTGAGAGTCTGTAGGCGTCCTCTCTGTGCCATGTCGTCTGTGACTGTCTACAATGGCATCTCATGCAACTCGTCGTAGAAACCAGCGGCAAAACCCTAACCTGTGTCCATAGTCGGCCACAGGATTTAGGTCTTGGACAGGGTGGAAACTAAATGAATGCTGGCCGTCGTTCCTCAAAACCTCCCAGACTAACTCATGAGTGACCCCCCATGTCGTGTCTTTTTTTTTTTCTCTTTATTGTCATTTTGAATCCTGTATTACAGGCAGGCCATGCAGCAGCAGACGACGCCGCTCTTTAGCCGCAGAGAACACAAATATACAAATGAAGACATTTAAAGAAAAAATATGGTGGACATATAAACGGAGACAAAACACTGTTTAAAATATAAGGTGCCGTTCACGGGCGTAGAGTCCAAGATAAAATCGTTCAGACACTTCGACACAGACAGAGACGAAAATTGTCACACGTGAACGTAGGTGCACAAAACGAATAACACTGAATCACTGAAGCACAAAACGACGGCACACAACAGAACACGAGGCGTTGATCTCCGGTGCGCGAATGTTCACTATCCGTGTACGAGTCCGGGGACCTGCCAAGAGAGGAGGAGGGGGGGGGAGAAGGAGAGGGGAGAGCAGAAGCCTTGGGCAGGGGAGATAGGGGGGAGGGGAAGCCCGGGGGAAGAGGGAAGGAGGGAGGGGATGGGGAAAAAGGAAAGAGAAGGGAGAGAGGGTGCCTAATGGAAAGGACACAGGATGTGGGGGGAGGATCAAAGTTGATAGGAGGGGTAGATGGAGGGGAGGAGGACATCATCAGGGAGGGGGAGCTGGCGGAAGCCACCTTGGGAGAGGGTGAGGAGGGCCCATGTCGTGTCCAACCGGTCGAGTACTTGTCGTAGGTACTTCCTTGAACCACTCAAGAACGGCCTCTTCAAATGCAGCTTCCCGTCGTGTTCTGGGTCTTCCAGCATCACCATGATGTCCCGCTAACGAGCCTGTTTCGCCAGGTCGTCGGTGAATCGCTGTAAACCAGGGCCGGCCAGCAATTCTGCACGCGTGCGGTGCTCCTGCACACGTGCAACTTCCGGGGCACAGCGTGCACGCCGCAGCCGTCAGCGTTCATGTAGTGCATGTTTCTACGCACAGATGTCGCTTCATCCACTTGCTGGGATACTCTGTACCGGCGCATTCTAGTGCTCTTTCCACAGCTTGCAATGGGAAGGTATTTCGCGTATTAAACATTTAAAATACTGCCACAGTCTACTCATTGAGACATCTACTTTTATGTTAACAGTTTAACCCAGTAAGACATGTAACACAGTTGACAATCGTGGGTTTTTATTAAGGAAGCTTGACTGACGGCAGGTAAACACGCGTAATGTTTTTGAGCTAGTATTTAAGAAAGAGAGCACTTAGCGACTTCCAACGACCCTTATTCATGATTTCAAATAACAGTAAACTAATGCAAGGTTTCCTATAACTAATTCTCGGTGCCCTCAGTTACACCCACATAATTTCTGTCTCGCTTACCTCTGAACAGAATGATAACCGCAGACCTCTCGATGATCGCCTGTTATTTCAATACCATTATTGCTGTATCTTTCATCAGTTCCGTCTGAAATCTGCATAATAACCGACAGTTAGATGAATGTTATGTTTTATCGACTGCAGCTGAGCGTAGCCCTTCACACATTTTAAAAAAATCCTAAATGTAAGTATACATCAAAACAATCGGTTTAATGACCAAATTTCCTCTTGCTTGTACCACATAAACAGGGAAGTGGAGCCGCCGCCGTTCATTTAGGACACATGTCTAATAACAGATGTCGCTGTCGCTCGCTGTCGCACACGTGCGCACATGTGCAGCACTTCCGCACGTCTGCACACTGTGCAGCGTTTGGCCGGCCCTGCTGTAAACTTTTGCCGGTGTGGGTGGCGTCTTGCCGGGCACCGTTCCTCGTACAACCGCTGAGCTTCATGCGCATTACCGTCGGCTAATCCATAAACAAAAACCATATCTCGTTGTTATCCAAACGAATACTGTGCCGTAATGCTTACTGTATGACTAAATCCAACGAAAGACCTGTTTGTTCATACCGTCACCGTAGAATGTTTGGCATTGTTGACGGAGCTACAACCTCACCTCTCTGCTTGCACCGTGTCATCACCATCAACGGTGAAGTCCTCGAAGATTTAAGTTTTGGAAACAGGTGAAAATCGGATGGTGCTAAGAGGGGACTGTATGGAGGATGGTCAATTACAGGGAACCCAAGGCGTTGGATAGTCGCAGATATCCCGGCGTTCGTGTGTGGTCTGAGTGGGTGGTCCATCTGGAGGCACGTCTTCTGCAGTTACAGCAGATTACAGCACGCTGATTGTCACGCACCGACCAAAGTTGCGCCACACGCCGCCGTGTTGCACGCTAATATTCGTAGCCATGCTGCGTGCCACGTAATACTCCAAGCGATATTGAGAACAGAACAAAAAATTCAGAGGTATTACTTTTCAGTCAGTCCCCGCATGCTGCAGTTTTCTCACAATCGCCTTCCGAAACCGCAGAGGAGTCGGCCAGTGAGTTTTCAACCCTACGTTTATTCAATGACAAAATTGGAAGTAAATATTTTATGTCCGCAGCTCGTGGTCGTGCGGTAGCGTTCTCGCTTCCCACGCCCGGGTTTCCGTGTTCGATTCCCGGCGGGGTCAGGGATTTTCTCTGCCTCGTGATGACTGGGTGTTGTGTGCTGTCCTTAGGTTAGTTAGGTTTAAGTAGTTCTAAGTTCTAGGGGACTGATGACCATAGCTGTTAAGTCCCATAGTGCTCAGAGCCATTTTGAAATATTTTATGACGGCAGTCTGAAAAGACTTAATTGTCGGATTAACAGGTTTTATTTGAGAATAAAAGAAAATGAAATGACAGTACTGACGAGAGACATAAAACCGAAGATTATCTTGCAGAACTAGTCATCAATATGAAAGATTTACCACTGAAAACAACAACCTTTTCAAAGATGGATGAAATATATTTCAGGCAAGAAAGAAAAGTACAGATTGACAGACAAGTACGACATACAGGGCTATTACAAATGATTGAAGCGATTTCATAAATTCACTGTAGCTCCATTCATTGACATATGGTCACGACACACTACAGATACGTATAAAACTCATAAAGTTTTGAAACTTCCTGGCAGATTAAAACTGTGTGCCCGACCGAGACTCGAACTCGGGACCTTTGCCCGCGAAAGGCAAAGGTCCCGAGTTCGAGTCTCGGTCGGGCACACAGTTTTAATCTGCCAGGAAGTTTCATATCAGCGCACACTCCGCTGCAGAGTGAAAATCTCATTCTGGAATCATAAAGTTTTGTTCGGCTGAAGCCCCACTTCAGGTTTCTGCAGTCAGAGCGCTCGAGAGCGCAGTGAGACAAAATGGCGACAGGAGCCGAGAAAGCGTATGTGGTGCTTGAAATGCACTCACATCAGTCAGTCATAACAGTGCAACGACACTTCAGGACGAAGTTCAAAAAAGATCCGCCAACTGCTAACTCCATTCGGCGACGGTATTCGCAGTTTAAAGCTTCTGGATGCCTGTGTAAGGGGAAATCAACGGGTCGGCCTGCAGTGAGCGAAGAAACGGTTGAACATGTGCGGGCAAGTTTCACGCGTAGCACGCGGAAAATTCGCTCATGCCACAACTGGAGACCGACAGCGCCGACTTCATCTTTCAAAAGGATGGTGCTCCACCGCACTTCCATCATGATGTTCGGCATTTCTTAAACAGGAGATTGGAAAACCGATGGATCGCTCGTGGTGGAGATCACGAACAGCAATTCATGTCATGGCCTCCACGCTCTCCCGACTTAACCCCATGCGATTTCTTTCTGTGGGGTTATGTGAAAGATTCAGTGTTTAAACCTCCTCTACCAAGAAACGTGCCAGAACTGCGAGCACGCATCAACGATGCTTTCGAACTCATTGATGGGGACATGCTGCGCCGAATGAGGGAGGTACTTGATTATCGGCTTGATGTCTGCCGAATCACTAAAGGGCCACATATCGAACATTTGTGAATGCCTAAAAAAACGTTTTCAGTTTTTGTATGTGTGTGCAAAGTGTTTTGAAAATATCTCAAATAATAAAGTTATTGTAGAGCTGTGAAATCGCTTCAATCATTTGTAATAACCCTGTATATACGTGACTGTAAAAGAAACAATTAAGGAAAGGATTGCTGAAACTCTAGTGTGTTGAGTACAAGAGATATCTCTGGTTAGCGCTATAGGAACGTGACAAGCAGTTCATAGAGAACTGCTACATCTACATAGATACTCCGCAAGGCACTGTACGGTGCGTGGCGGAGGGTACCCTGTACCACTACTACTCAGTGCCCTTCCTATCACACTAGCAAATAGACGGAGGGAAAAACGATTATCTACATGCCACCGTATGAGCTTTAATTTCTCGTATCTTATCTTCGTGGTCCTTCTCTAAATTTTCTCAATAGCGTTCGTCAAAAACACCGCCGTCTTTCCTCCAGGGATTTCCATTTGTGTTCCCGAAACACCTCCGTGACACTAGCGAGTCGTTAGAACCTACCAGTTACAAATCTGGCAGCCCGCCACTGAACTGCTTCGATGTCCTCCTTCAATCCGACCTGGTACTCATCCCAAACACCCGAGCAGTACTCAAGAATAGGTCCCACCAGCGTCCTATATGCGGTCTCCTTTACAAAAAATGGTTCAAATGGCTCTGAGCACTATGGGACTTAACATCTATGGTCATCAGTCCCCTAGAACTTAGAACTACTTAAACCTAACTAACCTAAGGACAGCACACAACACCCAGTCATCACGAGGCAGAGAAAGTCCCTGACCCCGCCGGGAATCGAACCCGGGATCTGCCGGCCGGTGTGGTCGTGCGGTTAAAGGCGCTTCAGTCTGGAACGGTGTGACCGCTACGGTCGCAGGTTCGAATCCTACCTCGGGCATGGATGTGTGTGATGTCCTTAGGTTAGTTAGGTTTACTTAGTTCTAAGTTCTAGGCGACTGATGACCTCAGAAGTTAAGTCGCATAGTGCTCAGAGCCATTTGAACCATTTTGAACCCGGGATCTCCTTTACAGGTTAACCGCACTTTCCTAGAATTCTCCCGATAAACTGAAGGCGACCATTCGCCTTCCCTACCACAGTACTCATATTATCGTTCCACCTCACACCGCTTTGCGACATTAGGGCCAGATATTTAAACGACGTGACTGTGTCAAGTAGGACACAACTAATGCTGTATCCGAACATTACATGTTTGTTTCTCCTACTGATCCGCATTAATTTACATTTTTCCACATTTAGAGAAGGCGACTTGCCACAGTTCGCGCGGCTACCCAGTCAGAGGTTCGAGTCCTCTCTCGGACATGGAAGTGTTCGTTGTCCTTAGCGTAAGTAAGATTAGGTTATATTAAGTAGTGCGTAAGCCTAGAGACTGATGAGCTCAGCAGTTTGGTCCCATTATAATTCCTATTGTTTCCCATTATTCTATGATCACAGATATTGGTACAAGATTGTTTTGTTCCTGATGAGCATGTGAGAGTTAACAATAAGATTTGGGAATAATACTAGTTATTATCGTACAGTTTTCTCTATGTGTCCCAAAACTACAGTTGAGTGACATGCCCCTCTTTTCATCTCAACATCTTAACTGGCCAGGAACGTATACAGGGTGAGTCACCTAACGTTACCGCTGGATATATTTCGTAAACCACATCAAATACTGACGAATCGATTCCACAGACCGAACGTGAGGAGAGGGGCTAGTGTAACTGGTTAATACAAACCATACAAAAATGCACGGAAGTATGTTTTTTAACACAAACCTATGTTTTTTTAAATGGAACCCCGTTAGTTTGTTAGTACATCTGAACATATAAACAAATACGTAATCAGTGCCGTTTGTTGCATTGTAAAATGTTAATTCCATCCGAAGATATTGTAACCTAAAGTTCACGCTTGCGTACCACTCCTCCGCTGTTCGATCGTGTGTATCGGAGAGCACCGATTTACGTAGGGATCCAAAGGGAACGGTGATGGACCTTAGGTACAGAAGAGACTGGAACAGCACATTACGTCCACATGCTAACACCTTTTTATTGGTCTTTTTCACTGACGCACATGTACATTACCATGAGGGGTGAGGTACACGTACACAAGTGGTTTCCGTTTTTAATTACTGAGTGGAATAGAGTGTGTCCCGACATATCAGGCCAATAGATTTTCAATGTGGTGGCCATCATTTGCTGCACACAATTGCAATCTCTGGCGTAATGAATGTCGTACACGCCGCAGTACATCTGGTGTAATGTCGCCGCAGGCTACCACAATACGTTGTTTCATTTCCTCTGGGGTTGTAGGCACATCACGGTACACATTCTCCTTTAACGTACCCCAGAGAAAGAAGTCCAGAGGTGTACGATCAGGAGAACGGGCTGGCCAATTTATACGTCCTCCACGTCCTATGAAACGCCCGTCGAACGTGTACCTCACCCCTCATGGTAATGTACATGTGCGTCAGTGAAAAAGACCAATAAAAAGGTGTTAACATGTGGACGTAATGTACTGTTCCAGTCTCTTCTGTGCCTAAGGTCCATCACCGTTCCATTTAAAAAAACATAGGTTTGTGTTAAAAAACATACTTCCCTGCATTTTTTTATGGTTTGTATTAACCAATTACACTAGCCCCTCTCCTCACGTTCGGTCTGTGGAATCGATTCGTCAGAATTTGATGTGGTTTATGAAATATATCCAGCGGTAATGTTAGGTGACTCACCCTGTATACTATCATGACAAAAGGCAGATTGTTATGGCCGGGCGACTCGGAACGAGCATCGCAGAACGGCGGAGCTGGTCGACTGGCAGCATGTTCCTGTCATGTAAGTGCGCCCATACGGTAAAATTGATTATTTTGTATCACAAGATTTGCTACCAAATGTACAGTCCGGTTTTAGAAGTCGTTTAACAACAGAAAATGCTATATTCCGTTTCCTCTGCTAGGTACTGGATGGATTAAGCAAAAGGTTTCGAACGCTATGCATATATTTTGATTTCACTAAGGCGTTTCATTGTGTTGATCAGAAAATCTTGCTCCAGAAGTTGGACCATTACGGAATACGGGAAATAGCTCACAATTGGTTCACCTCTTACTTTAGCGACAGACAGCAAAAGGTCATTATTCACAGTGTTGAAAATGGCTGTGATGTGGGGTCTGATTGGGGCACGGTCAAGGGGGGATGGGGGAGGTGGCCCAGGAATCAGTGTTGGGGCCACTCCTGTTCCTTATTTATATAAATGATATGCCCTCTAGTATTACGGGTAACTTTAAAATGTTCCTGTTTGTTGATGACACTAGCTTGGTAGTAAAGGATGTTGCGTGCAAAATTGGTTCGGTTTCAAATAGTGGAGTTCAGGACGTAAGTTCATGGTTTGTACAAAATAAACTACCGCTAAATGACAGTAGGACTCAGTTTTTACAGTTTCTAATACACAATTCAACAAAGCACGACGTTTTAAAAAATGGTGCAAATGGCTCTGAGCACTATGGGACTCAACTGCTGTGGTCATCAGTCCCCTAGAACTTAGAACTACTTAAACCTAACTAACCTAAGGACATCACACACACCCATGCCCGAGGCAGGATTCGAACCTGCGACCGTAGCAGCAGCGCGGCTCCGGACTGGAGCGCCTAGAACCGCACGGCCACCGAAGCCGGCACACGACGTTTTAATTTCACAGAATAGGCATATGATTAGTGAAACTGAACAGTTCAAATATCTAGGTGTTCAGATAGATAGTTAACTGTAGTGGAAAGCCTATGTTCAGGATCTTGTTCAATGACTTAATGCTGCCATTTTTACTATTCGAACGGTATCTGAAGTGAGTGATCGTTCGACATGAAAATTAGTCAACTTTGCTTAGTTTCATTCGCTTATGTCATATGGTATTATGTTTTGGGGTAACTCTTCCCATCCTAAATGGATATTTATGGTTCAGAAACGGGCGGTTCGGACAATAAGTGGTGTAACCTCACGAACCTCTTTTCGACCCCTGTTCACGAGTTTGGGTATTTTGACATTGGGCGCTCAATATATGTATTCTTTACTGTCATTGCTTACTAACAATATTAGCTTATTCCCAAGAATAAGCAGCTTTCACTCAGTTAATACTCGGCATTGCATTTGGATCGGATTTCCTTAACTATTGTGCAGAAAGGTGTGCAGTATACTGCAAGCCGGCCCTTGTGGCCGAGCGGTTCTAGGCGCTTCAGTCCGGAGCCGCTCTTCTGCTGCGGTCGCAGATTCGAATCCTGCCTCGGGCATGGATGTGTGTAAAGTCCTTAGGTTAGTTAGGTTTAAGTAGTTCTAAGTCTAGGAGACTTATGACCTCAGATGTTAAGTCCTATAGTGCTCAGAGGCATTTGAACCATTTTGAGTATACTGCAGCATCCATTTTCAATAAGCTACTACAAGAATTCAAAAATCTTAGCAGTAGTCCACGCACTTTCAAATCGAAACTGAAGAGTTTCCTTATGGGCCACACCTCCTACTCTGTCGAGTTTCTTGAAAAATTAAGGTGATTCTTCTTGTATTTTTGATTGCATTTACTTAAACTTACGGCTTGACTTTCGGGTTCATAAACACATTATTTTTATCTGTTATAACTTTTATGTTGTAATTTGATGTACCGACACGTTACATGTCCTTGGAGATTTGCTCCTCAATTTGTTCCTACGGAACTTGATGTGTAAATAAAAAAATAATAATAAAATAAAATAAATAAGACGATTGGCGACTTTTAAGTTGGTTGGTTGGTTTGTGGGGGTTGAAGGGACCATTTTACAAAGGCCATCGGTCCCGACTTTAAGGTATTCATAAAAAAAGTTCCTTCCGAAACTATTAAAATTCTGCATAATACCGACTTTTAAATCACTCTCTTGAAACAAAAACACTTAACTACACTATATTTTTTCCTCTCCCTATGAGATAGGGGGAAGGGGCGCGGCACCCACTTGGTCTCCAGTATCGCCTACCCCCTCCGCCCCCCACCCTCTTCCGCTCCCACCCACAGTATGGACGACGTAGCTGTCATGAGCAACTTTGGAAAGTGGTTGAAGGGTAGTGAAACTAAGAGTAGACGGCAAGGTGTCCGATGTACACGCCCAGTCACAGATCTGGAATTTGTAAGCTTGCCCGTACTGTCGATCACGATAGGCGGCTTCTGTATATCACGATAGGCAGCGATCTGTGGCAGACCTGATGACGGAGTACAGTGCTGTGTTTGGAAGCACGCCGTTCAGCAGACAGTGTTGATCATGGAGATCCATAATAGGTGACAACGACACGTGTTCCCATGTCGACCCACTGACATCACCAGTTACGACTGGAACGGGCGCAGGTTCATCGAAATTACACCGTGGATCAACGGGACAGTGTCGCCTGGTTGGATGGATGAATCGCGACCCTTGTTGCACCAGGTCTACGGACATGCTGTGGCACGTTGTCAAACAGGCGAATGGCTGCTTGATACATACACCACGCCACAGATACTGGCCCAGGGGGGCAGCAGTACGCCGTGGGGGACACTGACCTTTCTTCTGTTACTTTCTGTGGTAGTAATCGAAGGCTCCATGTCGTTGACGTTGTTGTGGGGCGGAACGAATTTTCACTCTGCAACAAAGAGTTCGGTGATATGACACTTCCTGGAAGAGTAAAACTTGGTAACTACGACGGCTTGGTTGCTTTAGTGGCATAATCGGTAGCGATTTACCCACGAAAGGCAAAGTCCCGAGTTCAATCTCGATCTGGAACATAGTTTTAATCTGCCAAGAAGTTTGCATATCTGTGCACGCTCCACTGCAGAGAGAAAAATTCACCCTGGGAAGAACATTCCCCAGGCTACGGATAAACCATGTCTCTGCATTATCCATTTTTCCACGAGTGCCAATCCCGCAATTTTCGCAAGAGAGCTTCTGTGAAGTCTGGAAGGTGATAGACGAGGTACTGGTGGGTGTAAAGCTGTGAGGACAGGTCGTGAGTCGTACTTGGGTAGCTGAGTCGGTGGAGTACTTGCTTGCGAAAGGCAAAGGTCCTCAGTTCGGGTATCTGTCTGGCACTCAGTTTTAACCTGCCAGGGAGTTTCATTATTGTGGACGAGTTGTATTCCTTCATGGGTGGATCGCCACTACGCTGTCACAGTGTGGCTGTCTACTTGTTTGGTATGTGCTGAACCATTTTCGATTGTGCTTGTGTATCCTGAAACCGAAGCACAATGACAGGAGGACTGTGTACAGCACGCAAGGATGTGCTTCCCCCGTTGAACTAACTAGCTTCTTACAGGAGGTATGGGGATGTCTATTCACAGGAGTGATAAATGTACTTACAGGGTGACAATTATTGAACTATATGAAAAAACGTAAATTACTTACAAACTGCGGAAAAACTACGGCATGCACACACTCTGTTCAACATGTAAACGTCACTACAGATATTCGGATTTAGGTTATGACATGTCCGATATGCCTGCCATCATTGGCGATGATGTGGCGCAGACGAATAACGAAATTCTGCATGACCCGCTGAAGTGACGGAACATCGATACTCTCGAAGACTTCCTGAATGGCTGTTTTCAGCTCAGAAATAGTTATTGCTGTACACCTTGTCTTCAATATAGCCCCACAAAAATGAGTCGCAAGTGTTCAGATGCGGAGAGTACGGCGGCCAATCGAGGACCATGCCAGTGGCCTCTGGGTATCCAGAGACAGAATGCGGTCCACAAAATGCTCCTCCAGGACATCAAACGCTTCGATAGGATCTAGCTCTGTCTTGCATGAACCACATCTTGTCGAATCAGGGTTACTTTGGATAATGGGGATGAAATCATCTTCCAAAACCTTCACGTAACGTTCGGTAGTCACTTGCCATCAAGGAATATCACACCGATTATTCTGTGACTGGACGTTGCACGCCACACAGTGACCTGTGAAGAGACTTCTCGATGGCGAAATGCAGATTATTATTCCACCAAATGCTCCAATTTATTGATAAACCCATCCAAATGCAAGTGGACTTTGTTCCTAAACCAAGCCATACATGCATATACTAATTCCCATCATGCCCCGTGGCCAAACGTACAGTTGGAACGTCCTAACGCAAACTATTCAGAAGTTATGATGATAATTGTCACCATCTAAGAATACGTGTAACAAGTGGTAGAGCTAGATGACAGAGATACTGTGAACAGTGGTCAAACAGCCAACTACTTCACAACAAATCTTTACAAGCCACCCATTGACTGCTCTGCTGCTAGTAACTTTAGCTTTCAGAGGTTGGTTTACCTGGCGCTCTGGGTGGCAGCGGTGGTGGGGGACTCCCCGGGCTGGCCGGTGACAGCGGCTGCTGCTGCTGCTGTTGTATCAGCTGGGCGTTCTTCTGGAAAGAAACATGGAAACCTGAGCATCAGAGAAAAAAGCACACAAACAGGCAAAGCGAAACCACGTGTAAAGTGCCAGCTGATCAGTGTTAACAAATATCGTACAGAGACTGTTACAATGTGCTCATGTAACTTGATTTACACAGGGCAACAAGTATTTCCCTTATGTTTGATACATCACCTTACCATTAACGACTACTGGAAAAGCATACAGTAAAATATAGTAAACTATCCAAAATTATTGTGTGCTGTATTCTATTGAGTAGGTATGTAGATAGAAAATGAAAACTGCAATAATTGTCGTGTGTGTTTTTGCGCATTTGTGTCATACCATTGCCTAACCAGAAGTTTTTTGTATAGCCCATTCCCATCCATATATGGTGGTTTAAATCACAGTGGGCTCAACATTGTTGTTTGGAAATACGACATTGCAGCCGACGTTGCTACTTGAATGGAGTATCTCATGCATTCTTGGCCATTAAAGTACTCTTTATCTCATCTCAGATACTCCGGTTTTATTTCGGTAGGGCATTAAAATTACGCGTAATATTGGTGCCGTTTAGCAATGTTGCCAGCGTCTTGGTTGGTTAGTTCTACTCGCAACCGTTCCGATAGTTACTCATTAAACATCATAGATCATATAGGCGGTAGGATAAACTATAAAGTGTGTCACTTCTTTTTCTTCTTCTACTTCTTCGCACCACATACTCTGATGGGCCTCGGTTTCGCCAGCAATCTTCCTCCGTAAATCTGTTTTCTCTGCATCTCTCTTCCATCTGCTGATCTCAGTCTGGTGAGGTCAGCCAACACATTGTCCAGCCTGGACATCTTGCCCACAGTCAGCCCTTACTTCCGGTGGAATGAAATCTTCCTTCTCCCCAACAGAGAATATTTGTAGTATTATGGGCAGGGGCCTCCAACAATCTTTGGATTTTGACGATCTAACGCGCCAGTTGGACATAATTTCACACAATATCTCTCAGGAGAACATCCAACAACACTTTCAGTCAGTCATACAATAAAGGCTTTCACGACCGGATGTTTCAGTCGGCTGATAACGTAGTGAAATATTAGGAAACTGAAGTTTTATGTACTGTGATGAACTATTATCTATGGCTATACAGAGAAGCCATCGAAATATATAAACATGGGAAAAATTTTAACAGATAAGAAGAAGCCCTGAAAGTAAGCGATATATGGACAGTGGCGCTACAGAATCGATGAGAAGTTTTTATCTTTCACGTACTATGATCGATAGTTGTATTCTATCCTTGACAAGGTTTATCTCTGCTATCTCGTGAAATCCAGTCCACGCCCACTTTCCACGGTATTTAGGCCGTTTTTCGACGTCCGACTCGTCAGTCGGCAAACTCAGCCAGAAGTACATCCGAAGATGTCCAACGTAGCTTTTGACGAAACGTCAGGGATAGAAGAGTTCTATGTGGTCCAGGCCATACAACCTGGAAGAATTCCCAGCAACTTTCAGTCAGTGCCAAGCTGAATAACTGCATCAGTCGGCATTCGGTATCTTGGTAGGCAGTGATTGCAGTGGTTTAGCTCAGTGGTGTATTTCTTGAGACTGGCATAACACGGACCTGCACTCTGATTTTTCTGTCTAACATTTGGCCAGTTCTTGTTTTTGCACGTTCAAACCAATACTGATTTTTTGTTCATTTAATTTTTCTTGACTTTTCTGATTCGTAGTCTAGCATTATGTTCAGCTTCAATATTATATACAATACATGTAGAGGTTGAGCATTTGCCACTTGATTTTACCAAGCGAGGTGGCGGAGTGGTTAGCACACTGGACTCGCATTCGGGAGAACGATGGTTCAAACCCGTCTCCGGCCATCCTGATCTAGATTTTCCATAATTTCTCTAAATGGCTAAATCGTTTCAGCCAAATGCTGGGATGGTTCCTCTGAAAGGGTACGGCCTGTTTCCTTCACCATCCTTCCCTAATTCAATCTTGTGCTCTGTCTCTAATGGTCTCGTTATCGATGGGATGTTAAACATTAATCTTCTTGTCCTCCTCCTCCTCCTCCTCGTCCTCCTCGTCCACTTGATTTTGAAACTATCTAATGCGACGGTAGTGAACTGTAGTTATCGGTCGTAGTAGTACAAAGCCTGTACCACCCCATGTTGCAATGTTGCCAAATTTACTCAAGATGGCGGATTCAAGATGGCGGCGATAGATATGGCAATGTCGCAATGACATCATGTTGAGAAGTTCAAATTTGGGTGGGAAAATAGGTCAATTAGGTTCCCTACACTAAACTAACCCCCTTTCCTCCCCCCTCCCCCTCACCCCCTCCCTCCAGAAAATGGCGAGATCTTAAAATTCCAGGACAATGCAGCACACCATGGCTACTTCCACAAACATAAGAAAATGGCGGGGAAAAAGGTCACTTGGGCTACCTTCACTTAGTTAAGCCATCTGACTGCCACCTCTTCCTAGGAATTGACAGGGAAAGGAGCTCTCTTTGACCCCTGCTCAGCTCATTGGAATGACATGTGCAGAGCTGCATAAATGACAAAAGTTGCAAGAGGCATAGGGACTGTCTAAAATTTTACTGCAGCTAATAGGTTCGAAAAAGGTGACTCATTTCAGTATGTGGGTGTGTCAGAAATAGGGTTCACTAGTGGATGTAATCATTAAAGGACTTCTGCATAGGATCTAATGCAAGTATGAGTATGTGGTTGAATGGAAAGACTTGATTCCAAATCCCACACAGCATTTCAACTGGAGATCGTAACATTAGAGATCTAAAAAGCCTGTGTACATTTCTTACAACCTCAATCAGCACACCATCTACTCTTTGTGATCCTTCTCAATCAGCCTTTGCCTATACCCCAGTGGATATATCACAGAACCTCTGACATGGCATCATGACAGAATGCTTTACAAATACTGCAGAAATATCTAGCAGCAGCACGAGGGAGGTGCAAATGCCGGTTTCATACCACAGTCCTTACCCGAATCACTTTCTAAATTCTGTGATTTTATCATGAGGTTGCATCGTCAGCTGCGTGTAACTGCACTGTTCGTCTGATAATATACACTCCAGCGAACGCTGTCTGTTTTCAGTGTCGTGGTAGTTATATGGAAAAACCACTCAATTTGGAGGTAATGCCATTCCTCGATTTATAAAGCCAGTATAGCTTTTTAACATGGATACTTGTGTGTACCTGTAGAACCAACACTGTTTGTGATAGTAATATGGTCGTTGTGATCGTGTTTTTTTACATATGGCGGTTTGTAAGATGATTACACCTCTCTTTCTAAGACACAGTAGGACCACCCGCAAATTCTTCTTATGTTAGTGGAGGTAACCATGGTGTGTTGCGTTGTCTTGCTGGGATTTAAGCTTCCTGCTATTTTCTGGGATGAGGGGGTGAGGGGGGAGGGGAGCATGTTAGGTTAGTGGATGTAGCCCAAGTGACCTATTTTCCCGACAAAATTTGAACTTCCCGGCCTGACGTCATTGCGAGGTTGCTACATCTATTACCACCAATTTGAATCCGCCATCTTGAATAATTTTGGTAGCAATGCAACGTGGGGTGGTACAAACTTTGTCCTACTACTATCGACTGTAACCATAATCTAGTTACAAGGTAGCACCCCTACTGTGTCCAAGTGGCTTACAAGAAGGACAACACAGGAAACTATATGGTTCAGGACAAGAAAGCAAAAAAGCCGGTTATAACACTACATGAACTGGCAACTGGAGAAACCTTCAAAAGGTAAGATCGTTAAAAAAGCATTTTATTTGATGACCAGTTTCGACACAGCTACACTGTCGTTATCGGATCTTATGCTTTTGAATTACAACAGCATAGCTCTGTCGAAACCGATTATGCAATAAACTGATTTTTTCGCGACCTTTGTTTGTCATGGTTTCCTCCGTTAGTATACATTGCAGATTGCCCAGACTGACAAGTCAGAAATTTATAACTACGCCTACATGAATTATCTAAAATAACTGCATCTGTGCGTCGTCCTTTCAGATCCTGTGTAAAATTGTCGAAAGTACCGTAGTAAATGCACCATCAGATGGGCCCCTTGGACGTGCGATGTAGTCCGGAACGTGAAAACTATAAAATGGACTATAAAGACGAAGCAACGAAGCAAAAGCAGAAATAAGCACAGGATCGATCGCGACGCTGTCGAAGCATTTGCCTCACCAACCCTTTGCCTAGTGAAGCTGACTGTGGCATTCAGAACAGTCTTCGGATTCACGACAGCATTACTGGTGTAAAAGAGGGGATCATTGGAGCAGTTGCCAGAGAACGCCAGAAAACGGGCGTTACTGCGCATGCGCAGCTACGATGACTCCTGGAGCTCATTCTCTGTGTTCGCTCTCCTCATTACGGTTCACGCCACATTTCTGTTTGGAATTTCGTGCATACTGGGGGATCACGTGGCCATGTGTAGGACTGCGGCATGTTGTTCAGAGAGTTTGTGCTGAGTAATTGTATGTGATGATGGTGAGGTCCCATACTCCGAGGAGCATAGGGAACGATGCGGGAGACCCGCACCGCCGACCAGGCAAGGTCGTAGTGGATTTGGTTTGCCATTGCCTTCCTCCGACCGTAATGGGGATGAATGATGATGATGAGGACAACACAACAACAGCCAGCCATCTCGAGGCAGGGAAAATCCCTGACCTCACCGGTAATCGAACCTGGGACCCCGTGCGCGGGAAGCGAGAACGCTACCGCAAGACCATCGGAATAATTTTTTTATCATATCCTATCCAGATTAGGAATGCAACATAATGAAGCAGTTGTTGGCATAATATTCTTTTCAAAGCCAGACCCTACAGCTCAAAGATCCAAATATTTTGCTACGTGGTGACTTAAACAGATTTTTTTGTACCCTGCAACACTTTTATGTAGTATTCCAACGACATTTACTTCTACACAGCACTGCAAAAAGCTAGAGAGAAAGAATACAAATTTCTTGCAATATGAAAAAAATCTGATGTTTGCATACACCAGACTATTTCAAACCGTAGGAACAAATATAAAGCCATGTGGGAAGTTACAATGATAAAATACTCTTTGCTACCAATCTAAAATTTGCCAAAGAATGACATTCTGTAAATTAAAGATGTAAACAGCACAAATTAAGAAATAACGCCAAGCCTAGAAGAGGTACCAGGCAAGCGATGAAGATGTCTTGTAATCGAAATATTTGGAGCTTCAGGGAAGGTAAATTTGTAAAATTCTACTGAAGCTTCGAATATATTTGAAACTAAATATTTTATTCGGCATTACTGGCCAAATTTGCCTCTGTACTTATCTTCAATTGAACATTTACGTATGTCTGTTAAGTATATAGTATTAAGAGATCTCAAATTACGTCGTAAAAGAAACAGGACATCAGAGAACACGCTAAAAATATGGTTCAAATGGCTCTGAGCACTATGGGACTTAACTGTTGAGGTCATCAGTCCCCTAGAACTTAGAACTACTTAAACCTAACTAACTTAAGGACATCACACACATCCATGCCCGAGGCAGGATTCCAACACGCTAAGAGCATCGTAATTTTGTAAACCACGTGTAAAGTGCGCATTCGTATATTTAGATTCACACTGAAATACCCGGCAATAATCTTTACAGTGTGGTTTTCGGGATGCCAATTTTGTTGGAGTGGCAGTATTGTATTATCTCACGTTTGATTTTTTATTATGGCAGAATGCCATACGTGCCATAAAATGAAAATCTGGACTTCAGATTGAGCAAAGAGTTGAAACTAGCATATAATGCGGAATGGTACACTTCGTTTTAAGTGAATTGACTTCTCCTGCGGAAATCATTAAAAAGAGATAAATTTGTTCGGCAAAACGACAAAAATAACTTCATTTTTCTGCAAGACGGTTCGTGTTTGATTGCTAATAATGTGGAAATAAAATAAAGTCAGAAAACGGAAACTAATAACATATTTAGTCTGCCGTGATTATGTGAATCTATTCTAATACATCTGATAATGCCCAGCTAAAGAAATCCGTTTCTTTGTCTTCGTTTTACTTGAGAGTGCAATATTTCTGGCTTTGCAGCCATCATATTCAGGAACTCTGCTTAGAGCAGTTAAGAAGGCAGAAGTGGGGAGACGACGTTATGTGGTGTGAGGTACCGATGACAGATGCTTTGTTCGGGACGGGTATCGTGGGAAACACCGCCTAAATTGTGGTTCTTCTCCGCGATTGGCTGCTCCGTACTGAAGTTGTGGGTCAGAATGATAAACTTCTCTTATTAATATTAGAAAAACTAAACATCGTAATTACTTGTATTTCAGAAAAAAGCATCTCTCAATAGCGTGCTATCATTATATTATTTCACTAGTATTAATAACCAGCAGAATATTAAACAACTGCTACACGAAAAGGCAGACGGACCACTTCGGTGATCTTCGGACCGCGCCTAACTTGGATGGCGGGCGAAGTGGTTCGGCTGTAGGATCAGAGCTGGAGAGCTGGTTCGGTAGTGTCGGAAGACAGACGTAGAGTTTGCCACAGTCAGTATTAGTTAAAACTTTATTAGCATAGTATGGTTATTCTGACATATAGTTGAGAACAGTGTGATACTAATTTACGGAAATATGCAGCTCATTAATTTATTGAAGAATAGAAATCATTTGGGAATCTAAAACAGGAATGTAATTGTGTAGTCTAATAAAAAGCGAGTCGCAACCTTGTATCAACAAGATGATTGGAAATTTATTTCTAAAACAACAGTTACTCGCTAAGAATTTGTTACAGCCTCAACATAACGGAATCACGACCTACGAGCTGTTTTCTGCACAGGGGACAACAACTATAGAAGACTGCAGGTTGGCGAACATTTGTTAGAACTTAACGCATTCCACTCAGGTCGGTGGAAGCAAACAGGCAGCTCGCGTGTACCGCAATCTTAGCACAAATGAGATCACTGACACGTCATCTGTGGTAACACAGAGGAGGTACGAAAAAGAGAGATATTTTTGAGGGAAGAGGTTTATCATATTCACGTATACATATCACCCCCCCCCCCACCCTACCCCGCCCCCTCCACTCTCTCTGTTTTTCAATTTGCTGTAAGAACTGTAAACGAAGAAAAAATAGCAGAATCACGAAACGTAAATATGGGACACATGGAGTGAGCTGTGTGCGGATTGTGTTGGTGCTGTTGGTAGGTTGGCAACGGGTAATAGGGATAGTGGCGTCCCGTTTTCTCCTGTTAACCGGCGCCACTTCGTTTGCTACCGTTGTCTGCCCGCGAGTGGCAGCAGCAGCGTTTATCGATATCTAGTACCCGTACTATCTTTGGAAGGACGTGAGGTGTTTTTCTGGGTGGGGTGTGTGAGTAGTTCGGTTGGGACGGAGTAGCAGCGAGGTCCGGCAGCGCAAGGACATACCGGTATCACTGGCAGCACACAGGCATTGCCAGATTGAAGGGCTGTAGTTGCGAGGGCCACAACCTCATTGTCCACCGGACCCAGGACGTTGAGTTGAGTGAACATTAACCCAGTAGTGAAACCTCCACTACTTGGTGATCATGCAGTTTCTTCGGGCGTTGATACTCGTAGCGTCGCTGTGAGACGAACAGCAACAAGTTGAGCGTGTTGAGTTGGCAGAATCTATTAGTCGTCTTCTACTGACTGTTATTACTTTCGAATTTTGTATTATTATTTGGTGAAGTGCAACCAGCGGTATTTTACTGCCTAGTGGCCGATAACGCCCCAGTTACCTGCCCTGGAGGTTAGCGTATTTTTGCAGCAGTGTACTTTTCCTCGTCTTGCCGATGATGTGTAGATCGACAGCCTCCTTGATTGTGGTGTGGATTGTGGTTTCTTGGTTGTAGTGGTTCCTTCTGCCTTCTGATGTTTTAAACATTGGATTCTGAAGATGCCATGCTGTGTCACTTCGTCCTCGCTCGAATTATTCCATCGTCGTACTGATTATCACACGTTAGGCGGTTTTAGTAAGAGGATTGATTGGCGTTTAAACTGCCCCTAGTGTAGGTTGCCATCCTGTTACGTGAGCAGAAGTCTTGGCTGCCTGTCTCACCGCTTACGCAGCTGTAGGGACTTTTTCTCAGGTCGATCCTTGGAGCTCTGTCTGTGGATGACTCCCTTCTTTATTTGGTCTGATTGTGTCAATTGTTTAAAAATAATCTTTTGTTTAAATTATTTCTATTGCTTGTGGCCTTCAGCCGACAAATGATTTGAATTCTTCTTGATAAAGCCTTCAGCCGCCAGTGTAGCTTGTATTACAGTCAATTTTAATTGTTTTAAAATTATTTTGGTATTTATTAACGTGTAATTGTCTTCCTCATTTGTAATTCAGGCCTTCAGCCGCTAATTGTTCTGAAGTATTGCTTGTAGCCTTCAGCCGAAAAATAATTTTGAATTCTTTCTTAATAAGGCCTTCAGCCATCATCTACATCTAAATCTACATTTATACTCCGCAAGCCACACAACGATGTGTGGTGGAGGGCACTTCACGTGCTACTGTCATTACCTGTTCCAGTCGCGTATGGTTCGCGGGAAGAACGGCTGCCGGAAAGCCTCCGTCGCTCGAATCTCTCTAACTTTATATTCGTGATCTTCTCGAGAGGTATGAGTAGGGGGAAGCAATATATTCGATACCTTATCCAGAAACGCGCCCGTCTGTGTTACAGTCAATTCTTTATTAAAAAATTATTGTTTTAAAAAATTATTTCCTTAAATAAAGTGTATGTGTTTACTGTGTTTACTGTGCAACCAACGGTAAGTGATAAGGCCCCGTCCACACCTTTTCCTGCTTTCCCTAAGTCCCACGTTTCATGGACACTATCTATCCCTGTCACAACTCAGAACGCTCTGCACATGTGCGAATCTGGCAGCGTTGGCGCGCCATAAAGATTATGCCAGGCGGCGTTTGGCTGCTTGCAGCTGCTGCTAATACAGCCGACAGCCACACTCCAAGAAGCCAGAAGCGGAAGAAGGCGCTGCTCATACGAGACTTCAGCTCTGCGAATGGGTGTGAGCCCGCTGACAACTGCTCAAATGAACCTCGTGTAGTGAACTACCCGCACCTCTGAGAGACCCCGCACCAGGTTCCGCTCTGTGTCCGTGTGCTGAACTCCGTGACGCAGAGAAGTGGAGCGGAGCTTGTGACGGTTGGAGGCTGCAGAGAGAGCAGATGCTGCCGAGAGTGAAAGGCTCCGGACAAAAGCAAAGCAAAGCAGGTGCGTGAGGGCCGGCTGCCTACCTGCCGGCCCGCCCGACCTCTGCCTCTGCCTGAGAGGGAGGGGCCGCCAGTCGTTAGCTCACCTGGGGGAAGCCCAGCCTCGCCAGGGCTGCCAACGGCTGCGACCGCTCGCACAAGCCACTGCTCTGTCTAGTGTCTACTGTCACACCACAGTCTAACACAACAGTCGCGACACTCACTGCTGTAAAAGTTGTTGCCGTTTGACAGATGGAGCGACACTAGCGCTCCAAGCGGCAGGTAAGGTGAACGTCAGACGCGTCGTAAGCATAATGTTTGTTTGCATCCGTTTCCTACGTAATTTCCGAATTATCTGAGTTATTTTCTTGTCTCCAAGAGTTTGTGTAGTATCAGAAGGCATATACGTTTCTAAAAATGATTCTAAAATAAGCGCAAGTATGGACAAAAACCATTAATAGAGTGGCAAGCTACAACACATTCGTGAATGAAGCACTTGTGACATTGGACAGAATTGCAGCTTACCACGTTGATATCAAAAGAATATGAACACACAGATTCACATGTAAGAAGCACAGACATGTACCCCTACATGCAAAAGCGATTGACAAGCCGTTTATCGTTCTGTAGGCCTACTGTGTTTGTCATTGTCGCCTGTTGCCAGAAGTACGACCTTCATCTTTATATTATTCTAAGTGGGACAAGCAACTGCCAAATACTGGGAGAAATATGCTGAAAACATTATAATGAGCTGATTACATTACATTTCACGAAAAAACAAAAATTTGAATAATTTTCAAACAATCTGTCAGTGAAAAAGGTACTAACAAAATAATGTCATCACACGTAAGAAACAAGGAAAATTAAGTGACTAACAACAGAAGTGAATCAAATACATACCAAAGAAATCAGCAGCCCAAATGAGCCAACTTCTTCAGTATCTTATTTGCTTTCTTGTTGTTAGAAACTAAGTCTTGATTCCAATAATTGAGCCGATAAACGAGTCTCACTTTAACAGATATCTTGATCAACAGTTTCCATCCTGCAGCACGTTTCTCTTCTCTTTCAATGGCATGCTAATCTGGCTTAACAACAAGTCAAGGGCATCTTTTTTTAAATATCGGGATCCTATAGTCTTTAACATTCGTTTGTCCTTGTTCACTTGATCCTTCTGATACAGTTTCTGTCGCTGTCTGTTGGCACTTTCCTTGTCCCGTAATAGTTTCGCTCGAAGTCTAGCGATCTGCACATTCCGACACTTCACACGCTTTTGTAAGACACTAACAGCTGCACTTAATCTAACCACTTCACAGTCAAAGCAGGTCTGTACTGATGATTCACACGAATCTGGCACTGATACATGGAGAGTTGAACTGGCTGCTTCTGTGTCATAGGACTGTTTTACAGCTTTAGATTGACTGTCGGATCTTTGTGGCAGTTTCCTCTTCATCGTCAGTTGAGGTGGCTTATTTGGAATGTCAAACAGTGTGGGTACTGCATTCCACACGAGTTTGTTATTGTCTGCGTTCATGAACTGGTTTTGTTCGAAATGTAGCGAACAAAACACAATATTATTATACAGGTAAACTGGGTCTTTCTTCTAAAGTCTTCTCGTCTGTTATTAACTAGCCATTTTCTGCTCCTAAAACGAAACATTCATCATTTATACACATATAATGTAGCAAGTGAATCCTGACGATACAGTTTAGTAACATGATGGTATATACCTTTCAGGATCCTTAGGAAACTTAAAAAAAAAAAGACAGCTGTGGTGTATTCTTCCTGTTGTTGCTGCAATTTATTGCGCTACAAACGCTCCCGATGGTAAAAACCATTGTATGAATCAAAATAAACCAGCACTATTTGCTTTCACGATCGCGCCGAACTCATAGTTCAACCCACCGGCCGCTTTGGACGCTGCTGGCGCTGTAGGCAACAAAATCGAGACGAAGTGTCGCGACTGTTATGTTAGACTGCGGTCTAACGTAATAGGCGCGACCCTTACCGTTTGACAGCTGGAGCGACACTAGCGCTCCAAGCGGCGAGAAAGGAGAACTTCAGAGGAGTCGTAAGCATAGTGTTTGTTTTGCATCCATTTCCTACGTGATTTACGTAATATTTGAATTATTTTTTTGCCTCCAAGAGTTTGTGTAAAATCAGAAGACATAGATGTTTCTAAAATGATTCTAAAATAAGTGCAAGTTGGGATAAAAGTCATGAATCCAGTGGCAAGTTACAACACATTCGTGAAGAAACACTTGCGACGCTGGACAGAACTGCAGCTTACCACGTTGATATCAACGGGATATAGATACATAGATTCACTCGTAAGAAGCACAGACATTTACCTCCGCATGCAAAAGGGATCGACGCTCCATTTGTCGTTCCATAGGCCTAGTGTGTTTTAGTCATTGTCGCCTGTTGCCACAAGTAAGACCTTCATCTTCATATTATTCTAAGTGGGACAAGCAACTGCCAAATAGCAGGAGAAATATCCTGTGAGTGTAAGCCCCAAGTCCTCAAAGCCAATAACGCAGAAGTGGTGTCATATGTATATTTGTCATTAGAGACTTTTCAGTGACATATGCACAGTATCAGATAACTACTGTATCTCCTGCTTCAAACGGTGGAACATATTGTCACTTATCCCACATTTTATTTGTATGCCTTCCACATATCTCTGTAATGTACACACTGATGGAAACATACAACATTCTGACAAAATCTTTGTGCCTCAGTGCTGTAATATAATAAATTTAGAGCAAACAGCTTAGTTTTGCCTCTCCATTTTGCAGATGGCCTGCTACTCTGCTTTACCAACAACCCAAGGGCATCTTTCTTTTTTTTTTTTTTTTAAATATTGGGATCCTAAAGTCTTCAAAATTTTTTTGTCCTTCTTCACTTGATCCTTCTCATACAGTTTCTGTTGCTGCCTGTACTTCAAATGACGGGCACTTTCCTTGTCCCATAATAGCTTTGCACGAAGTCTAGCGATTTGCACATTCTGATACTCCACACGCTTTTTCTAAACACGAATACTTAATTTTACCACTTGATCGTCAAAGCAGGTCTGTGTTGACGATTCACACGGATCTGGCACTGATACATGGCAGGTCTGTGTTGACGATTCACACGAATCTGGCACTGATACATGGAGAGTTGAACTGGCTGCTTTTCTGCCATAGAAGTGTTTTACAGCTTTAGACGGATTGTTGAACCTTTCTGGCGGTCTCCTCTTCATCATCAGTTGAGGTGGCGTATTTCGAATGTCAAAAAATGTGGTTAACTGCATTCCACACGAGTTTATTGTTGTCTTCAGTCATGAACTGGTTTTGTTCAAGATGCAGTGGATAAAACTTAACATTATAAAGGTTAACAGGTCTTTTTTCATAAGATCTTCTACTCTGCTATTTACTAGCCATTTTCTACTCCTAAAACGAAACATTTATCGTCAATATAAATGAAATTTGCAAGCGAATCCTGACGATACAGTTTAGCAACATGATGGCATATACCTCTCAGGATCCTTAGGAAACCTAAGAAAAAAGACATGTGGTATCTTCTTATTGTTGTCGCTGCAATTTATTGAATTCGCTACCATTGTACAAACCAAAATAAACAACTACTGTTCGCTTTCGCTTTCACGATCGCCCCGAAAGCAACAGTTTAACTTACTGGCTGGTTGGCGCGTTGCTGGGACAGTAGGCAACAAGATCGAGGCGAAGTGTCGCGACTGTTATGTTGGACCAGGGCTTCACAACATACGTGCTCGCGGAGCAAGCTGTGAGCAGCAAGGCGCTAGCACGGAGCAGCGCAAGCACGCTTCCCTCACTACCGGACCAGAGGGGAGAGTGGGGAAAGTCACGTGGGGCACACAACAGCTGCCGCCAGTCGATGTAAATCCGCGGCCACCTGCAGGGATATCACTCACGTATTATACTGCGGCAAATGTAACAAATAAAGGAGAATGTACACGTGCCAGATAATTTTATTAGTTTAGTGTATGCCTCTACATTCGTATTAATTTGTGAACTGTTACACAATAAAAGGTGTCACTGAAGTCTGGGATTCTCGGTTATCTTGTACGTTTTGCCCTTTACAATTGCGTCTATGTTCAGAGTAATTGTTCTTGCACAATGTAGACGCAGCGTGCAGTTTAAATTTCGATCAGACAATGCGTTTCTCAGGCGCGTCTTGTTACATTTCATTGCAGAGAACAGTTGTTCACAAACATACGTGGAACCGAACATTGATATTATTGTAGCCGCCAGTTTGTGCAAACGAGGAAATCTATTCTGAGGAAAGTGTCTGTAGAATTCCAAAATGTTTTTCTTGTTCTGAAATTTGTCTCCGTATTCTCTGTCACACTGCAGGTCAATAATTTCTAGTTGCAGCTCAGGACGAATTTCTTCAATATTCGCTGAATATGGAGAGGAGAACAGATCAAAATCACTGTCTAGTGCTGTCAGATCTTGAAAGCGTTGATCAAATTCTTCCTTAAGGACAACTAAACTATGTGAATAACGTGCACAGTTTTTGTGACCATCTTGCATGGATGGTAACTTAGGAAAATGAGCTAGATTGCCTGTTTCCAGCTGACTCACCCAAAGTGTCAATTTCATTTTAAAAGCTCGTATTCGATCTATGAAATGAGTAATTAGCGGATCTTTACCTTGTAATGAAATGTTCAAAGCATTCAGATGGCTAGTTAAATCTGCTAAGAACGCGAGATCACATTTCCATGAAGGCTCTTTCAATTCAGGAACACACATGTTACTTATTTCCATGAACATATTTATCTCATCTAATAGGCAAAAAAATCGATTTAATAATTCGCCACGACTAAGCCAGCGGACCTCGCTGTAATAAGGCAGGCTACCATACTGGTTTTCTACATCCTCAAGAAAGCTTTTAAATCGTCTGTGTTGTAGCCCATGCTTCCTTATATAATTGGTTGTACGAACAACACTCTTCACATTTTTTAGAGTGATACTCTTTGCACATAAGTTTTCCTGGTGGATCACACAGTGAACGCCGCTTATTTCATTCGGCACGGTCAGTTTTTGCATTTTCTCCTTCAACAGCGCAACGAAACCTGATTTTTTCTCTGTCATCGCTGGTGCACCGTCTGTAGACACTGAAACTAAAGAATTCCACGACAATCCTATATTTTCAACACTTCCTTCAACACTACTTAAAATATCACCTCCGGTTGTAGTGTTATTCATGGTTACTACATCGAGGAGCTCCTCCCTCAACTGAAGATCTCTATTAACACCTCTAATAAATATGGCAAGCTGTCTGTTCCAGTGATATCAACACTTTCGTCCAGAGCTAGAGAATATCTTTACAGATATTTGCAAGCTGGCTCTGGACGTCGTCTGCCATGTCCTGTATGCGACGCATAATGGTCATGTTAGATAATGGCACAATCAGAAACTGTTCAACTTGAGATGGACACAAATGTTCCGCTGCAGCTACCAAACATTCTTTTATTAAATCGCCATCAGTGAAGGGGCGCAGGGATTTTGCTAAAAGCAAAGCAATTTTATAACTCACTCTGAGAGCGGCCTCAGTTGATTTTTCTTCGTCTTCCAGATCTTCTTCGGATAGCTTCCTTTTAAGTTTAATAACTTCCTGTGCACGATCTGGTCCATCATATTTTCCACTTCTGTAGTCTTTCGCGTGGTACGACATATAATGTCACTGCAAATTAAATTTCCTAAAAGAATTCAGCGTTTTGTGACATACTAAACATTTTGCAACTCCATCTTTTTCTGTAAACAGATACAATTCCTCCCAATGGGGGTTGAACTGCGAAAGCATGGTTGGGGTTACACAACGGCGACTTGACATGATTCTTAACCAGCGAAGTGACTGTTAGAGCTGATCGTAGTACTTTAAACGTTACACAGTCAGTGCGAATTCAATAGGCATGCTGCGGCCCTATTCAAACGTGCACGCGCATTTCCCCTGCTCGCGAGCACGTGCCTGAGCAGACGCGAGTACTCGCGCTCAAAACCGGCCAGTTGTTAAGCCCTGTGTTAGACTGTGGTTACACTGAAGGTGAACGTCTGGGACTATCGAGACGCGTCGTATTTTTCTTCAAACTTTTTCTCCAAAATTCTTCGTTTTTGGCCAGATATATGAAAACTGCGTCCAGTGAAATTTAGGACCGTACAAAAATCTTTGAAATTCCCAGCCAGTATTCTCCGAAACAATCTGCTCACGGCTTACACGCACCCTGAGTGTCTGCATGTACATCTATATTCTGTGAACCACTGCGAAGCACATGGGAGCGGCGTTCCATTGTACCAGTAATTAGGGCTTTTCCTTGTTCCAATTCACGTCGTTTTTCTCGTGACATACACGTATGGAGAGCCAGTTCAGTTCTTTCAACATCTCGGTGACATTCTCCCGAGGGTCAAACAAACCTGTCACCGTTCGTGCTGCCCCTGTCGTTCAATATCCCCTGCCAGTTCTATCTGGTACAGGTCCCACACACCTGACCAGTATTCAAGAATGGGTTGGATGAGTGACTTGTAAACAGTCTCCTTTGTAGACCGATATCACTTCCTCAGTATTGTCCCGATAGACCAAGTCTACCACCTGCTTTGCCCATAACTGAGCCTATGTGATCACTCCGTTTCATATCCTACAAAGTTTTACACCCAAGTTTTGTATCAGTTGGCTGATTCCAGCAGTGATTCACTGATATTATACTCATAGGATACTACGTTTTCTAGTTTTGTGAAGTGCACAACATTACATATCTGAACATTTAAAGCAATCATTGCACCACTTTGAAATCAAGATCTGACTGAATACTTATGCAGCTTCTTCCAGACAGTACTTTATCATACCGATAGATAACTGCATCGTATCCAAATAGTGTGAGGTCGCTATTAATATTATCTACAAGGTCATTAATCTAGAACGCGAACAGAAAGGGTCCCAACAAACTTTCCTGCGGCACATCCGAAGTTACTTCCACATCTGACGATGACACGCTGCGACCTCCCAACGAAAAGGTCCACAACCTAGTAAAAAAATTCACTTGATAAAACATACGATCGAACTTTTGACAGTAATCGAAGGTGGGGTACTGAGTAAAATGCTTTTCACCAATCAAGAAATACTGTGTCTACCTGACTGCTTTGATCCATGGCTTTCAAAATGTCATCATGGCTTTCAGAATGTCATGTGAGGAAAGTCCCAATTGGGTTTCACATGATTTTTTAAATTTAAGTTATTTATTTATTTATTTATTTATTTCATCGGTCTTCTGACTTGTTTGATGCGATCCGTCACAAATTTCTCTTCTGTGGCAACCTCTTCATCTCACAGTAGCACTTGCAGCCTACGTCGTCAATTTTTTGCTGGATGTATTCCGATCTCTGCTTCCTCTACAATTTTTACCCTCTACAGCTCCCTGCAGTACCATGGAAGCTATTCCGTTATCTCTTACCAGAATATCTACCATGTTGTCCCTCCTTCTTGTCAGTGTTTTCCATATACTCCTTTCCTCACCGATTCTCTGGAAAAACTCCTCATTCCTTATCTTATCAGCACCTAATTTTCTACATTCTTCTACAGCATCACATCTCAAATGCTTCGATCGTCTTCTTTTCCGGTTTTCCCATAGTCCATGTTTCACTACCATACAATTATGTGCTCCAAACTTAAATTGTCCAAGATTTCAAATTAGCACGTATGTTTGACACTAGTAGACTTCTCTTGTCCAGGAGGCCCTTTTTGCCAGTAGTGGCCTGCTTGTTATGTCCCTCTCGCTCCGATGGTCGTGGGTTATTTTACTGCCTAAGTAACAGAATTCTTTAAGTTAATCTACCTCTTGATCACCAATCTTGATGTTAAGTTTCTCGCTGTTCTCATTTATGCTTTTCTCATTACTTTAACTCTCAGTCCATATTCTGTACTAATTAGAGCGATATTTCCATTCAGCAGACCATGTAATTCCTCTTCACTTTCACTGAGGATAGGAATGTCATTAGTGAATCTTATCACTGATATTCAGTCATCTTGAATTTTAATTAAGCAGTTGAAACTTTCATTTATTTCCGTAATTTCTTCTTCACTGTATAGGTTGAACAGTAGGGGCGAAAGACTACGTTCCTGTCTTACACAATTTTTAATCCGAGCACTTCGTTCCTGACCTACCACTCTTATTATTCCCTCTTGGTACTTGCACATATTGTACATTACCTGTCATTCCCTATAGTTACCGCTATTTGTTGAAGAATTTCAAACATGTAGCACCATTTTACATTATCGTAGATCTTTTCGAGATCGACAAATCCCATGAACGTCACTTGGATTCTCTTTAGTTTTACTTCCGTTATCAATTGCAACGTCAGAATTTCCTCTCTGGTGCCTTTGTGTTTTCGAAAGCCAAACTGATCGTCATGTGATGCATCCTCAATTTTCTTTTTCATTCTTCTGTATATTATTCTTGTCGGCGACTTGGATGCATGAGCTGTCAAGCTGATTGTGCGATAATTCTCGCACTTGTCAGTTCCTGCAGTCTTCGGAACTGTGTGGATGATGTTTTTTTTTTTTTCGTAAGTCATCTGGCGTATCGCCACAGACATACATTCTACACATCAACGTGAATAGTCGTTTTGTCGCCGGCCACGGTGGCCGAACGGTTCTAGGCGCTCAGTCCGGAACCGCGCGACTACTACGGTCGCAGGTTCGAATCCTGCCTCGGGCATGGATGTGTGTGATGTCCTTAGGTTAGTTAGGTTTAAGTAGTTCTAAGTTCTAGGGGACTGATGACCACAGATGTTAAGTCCCATAGTGCTCAGAGCCATTAGAACCATTAGTCGTTTTGTTGCCACTTCTCCCAGTGATTTTAGAAATTCTGATGGAATGTTGTCTATCCCTTCTGTCTTTTTCGATCTTATGTCTTCGAAATTCTGTTTCCAATACTGAGTCCATTATCTCTTCCCAATAGACTCCTAACTCTTCTTCTCTCGCGACATCAGAGAAGTCTTCCCCCTCATAGAAGCCTTCAATGTTCTCTTTCCATCTATCAGCTCTCTGCTTTGCATTTAACTGTGGAATTCCCAAAGTGCCCTTTATGTTACCACCCTTGAATTTGATCTCACCGACGAGTGAAAGAGATATTAGTGTCAGTGGCGTTGGTAAACAGCTGAATCGTCTATGTTTTCGAAATCCATGCTGGTTGGCATGGAGAAGGTCGTTCTGTTCGTGATATCCCATTACGTTTCACCTCAGAACATATTCTAAGATTCAACAACAAGTGGACGTCAAAGATATTGGACGGCAGTATTTGTGTATCACTTCTGGTACCATTGTTGTAGACAGGTGTCACGCGTGCTTCGTTCCAGCTATTAGACACTGGTTTTTATTCGAGGGATCTAGTATATCCTCGGAAGGTTTCTCATGTTGCATACTACGTCCGTGACACTAGCAAAACTTGCTGACACGCGGAACATCAGCGTACGAAGTGGAAGCCTGCATGGCTGAGAGGCAAGCAAGAAGGGCCCATGCGTCATGACAACGAGACGCACCGAGGCAGAACACCAAACTAGAACGTTCTTCCGGAAACAGTGAGCGAGTGAGAGACGGAGAGGACCAGAAAGGGCTTCCTGGGACCGTGACAGCCGTCTCTCTCCCAGTGTCTTGCAACGGTAGAACAGCCCCAGCGATTCCTGAGTTGTGCCTCATCGCATCAGCGTACAACAGTCCGGAAAAAAAAATTAGAAAAACCGATTTTATTCCTAACATCGAGTGCAGTACAGTAATGTAGTGTAGGGTGGTGTGCAGTGCTCTGTAGCAGGGCTGTTGATTAAAATTGATAAAATATCGATGTATCGCTCTATCGAAGATTTTGCAAACAATATCGATAGATGTAGAAAAAATAACACACCCCCTATATACATCGATATGGCAATATCGAGTGCCAATATATTTATTTTATATTATTTTTTTCACAATTTTCGGCAAATATTTGAAGCCGTTCTTCTGAAATAGTATTAGAACATAATTTTAGTTTCACAGTGTGAAGCAGTCTTAGTACTTTTTGAGCTTTCATCACGTCCAGTTTTTCTCTTTGACTTGTGAAGCAAGTACAGGTCGTACGAAAGTAGTAGTCTGATTGCACGGGGGGGGGGGGGGGGGGGGGGTGACGAAGTGAATGGAATAACAAATTTTTCTACGTGAAGAAACAGCACACCAGTTGCGTTAAGAAACTATTTTTAATGCAACTAGTGTGCTATTTCTTGCCATCGGTAGTCTCCAAAAACAGCTGTTGAAAGTGACGAACAAAAATCTAAACAGGATTGGTCATTGCGGTGTCCAGAGAAGTGTGACGGGGAAGGCTGACATAATCGGCGCTTGGGGCTACCAACAAAAACCGCAACGTTTAGCTTCTTCACGCAATTTTGGCACTACTACTGGCCTTTGCAGAAACGAAAAAAAAAAGGAGTCGAGATGAAGTGTTGCCGACAAATCTGACTGACATGTGACGAAACTGAACGACGGACCCACCGGACACCTTTTATTGTGCCACTTACATGCAGTTACCACTGTTAGCAAAGTGGTTGTAGCCAAGCGTGAACGTGCATCGTTTTCCTTTCAATTCTTGCTCTAAGGGATACAAACAGGCTGCTAGATTTTTGGGGGACGGAATTCCTAATAACAAATCAGCGCACACTCCGCTGCAGAGTGAAAATCTCATTCTGGAAACATACCCCAGGCTGTGGCTAAGCCATGTCTCCGCGGTATCCTTTCTTTCAGGAGTGCTAGTTCTGCAAGGTTCGCAGGAGAGGTTCTGTAAAGTTTGGAAGGTAGGAGACGAGATACTGGCAGAAGTAAAGCTGTGAGGACTGGGCGTGAGTCGTGCTTCGGTAGCTCAGTTGGTAGAGCACTTGCCCGCGAAAGGCAAAGGTCCCGAGTTCGAGTCTAGGTCGGGCACACAGTTTTAATCTGCCAGGAAGTTTCAACAAATGATTTTTTCTGAATACCAATATTTCGGATTCCCGATATTTTTAAACTTATCAACAGTCCTACTCTGTAGTGCTGCAGAGTGTTTACGTTGTTTAGTGTAGAGCAGAGTAGAACAGTTCAGAATTCGTCATGCAGCAATAGGACACAGGACAGCAGTGAGCCGGCCGCTGTGGCCGAGCGGTTCTAAGCGTTTCAGTCCGGAGCCGCGCTGCTGCTACAGTCGCAGGATCGAATTCTGCCTCGGGCATGGATGTGTGCGTTAGTTAGGTTTAAGTAGTTCTAAGTTTAGGGGGCTGATGACCTAAGATGTTAAGTCTCATAGTGCTCAGAGACATTTAAAGCATTTTTTGACACTAGTGAAACAGCACCTGCGTTATGGCTTCCGGATGAGTATGCAAGAAGGGATCAAAAAGTAAGTTACACATGTCCTCCCACGCTAAGACGACTGTGCATTGTCAGGAGGCAGTACGTGTTCCAGGTCTCCTACAGACACGGTTGTGCTGCGGTACTTTCAAATGGTTCAAATGGCTCTGAGCACTATGGGACTTAAGAACTGAGATCATAAGTCCCCTAGACTTTGAACTTCTTACACCTAACTAACCTAAGGACATCACACACATCCATGCCCGAGGCAGGATTCGAACCTGCGACCGTAGCAGCACCTCGGTTCCGGACTGAAGCGCCTAGAACCGCTCGGCCACAGATGCCGGCTGCGGTACGTGTGACAGGGCCATCACAGTGTAGGAGTGAAACCTTGCGGCAACTGGAAATGTATTCCAACCTTGAAGTACGCGGGCCAGTAAGAGTCTTGTGGACAAAACGCCAAAATTGCACACAGATTCACCGTAAAATTCTGGCGATATTCGCACCAAGTGCAATGTCCCGTCCAACCGTAGTGATATGGTGCGAACAATTTGACCGAGGCCCCACAGACGTGAACGGTGCTGACACGGAGGGAAGGGCATCGACATCGAGCACAGTGTTCAGGCAGTCGGGTAACTGATTCGCAGCAGCCGCCGATTTTCCACCGATGAGGAGATACATGCAGCGGATCTCCAATGGCTACGTGGGCTACGGGCGGATTTCTACCGGTGAGCAACTGAGCGACTGGTAGAACGTGCCGATAATTGTGTACAGAATCTTGGTGACTATGTTCAAAAGCCGTGTCATGTGTAGTGCAGCGTTCGATAAAAGTTACTTGGTCCGCCACAATAATGTGTAACTTCCCGTAGTATCTGTGTGCCAGAGGTGCGAAGGATAGTAGGTAGATTTTTTTCCCTTGATTATCGATTGCCCGGTTGTACTACGCCGGCCGGAGTGGCCGAGCGGTTCTAGGTGCTACAGTCTGGAACCGCGAGACCACTACGGTCAACTCCAAGCGCTGCTCGTCGCATTGCTTTGGGGCCTGTTTTCTCGGAGAGACCCATCCCTCGAGACCATCTCGAACAACGCTCTCCATCGTACGTGTAAGTGGTTTTGGTGCCTTCGTTTCGTCAAACGATTTGCGTTGCAGCGAGTGAACTTGGCCGGCCGCTGTGGCCGTGCGGTTCTAAGCGCTTCAGTCTGGAACCGCGTGACCGCTACGGTCGCAAGTTCGAATCCTGCCTTGGGCATGGATGTGTGTGACGTCCTTAGGTCAGTTAGGTTTAAGTAGTTCTAAGTTCTAGGGGACTGATGACCTCAGATGTTAAGTCCCATAGTGCTCAGAGCCATTTGAACCATTTGAGTGAACTTGTTGGTCGGTTGACAGCCGGCAGAGTCTGTGTGACTGTATGTAGACCAGCAGTTACTATTTGCTTTAAAATCCGCTGGTCGGACGACTATTAAAAGGCAGATTAGCACGAAGGCGTGCGTGTGATTTTGGGTTTATTGCCATCAAGTGACGTCCCTTGTATATTACTGTAAGAGAAAAAAAAATTGCAACCAGTTATTCTGTTATTAGTAAAACCTGTATTTTGTAAAGCTACTCATTTATATGTACTTCCTTGTGCTCTTATTGAATGAACTCACTCAACAGTAATTGGTTTGTGTACTTTTTTGTTTATTGGTTTATTAACCTTGATGTTTGGTTAGTGTTTGCCGTGTCTTCTGCGGTCTGTTTGTGTTCCGGTTTCTGCGAGTTGGGGTGCGTGGGTGTGGCGCCACGTCTCGCTTCGGTGCACAGAAGCTGTGACGTGCCGTCTAATGGGAAGTGACTCCCAGCAGGATTCCGGCGTTTAGGAGTTGTTTGGACGGCTTCTTCCGGCATTTAAGTTAAATGACCCTTGCCCAGGCCACCTGAGGTCACTGCCCATTTGATAAATATAACCTATTTCATGTTGTTTTTTTTCTTTTAAATAAAAATATAAGTATATAAATATAAATAAAAAGTGGTTTTAAATTTCTTGAATATGAATTGTAATTATAGTCACGTGCTGTGCTGGTTGGGTTTTTGGGGGATCTAAACGAACTGATGCATCATTACCTTCATATTATAAATTAAAAAAAAAATTTAGGTGCCATTTTTTAAATCAGCTTCATGCTGTAATTTATCTGAAATCTGTGTGGGTCATCTCTTTAAATCTATTGGTAATTGTTATCTGCTGTCTTGCTTGAGAAGCAAGAAATCTGTAATATTTAATAAAAATATGCCCACATTGTCTCTTACCTGTTTTGAATAAACAATGAATTTGGTAGTTATTGTTTCAGGAGTGACATTATAGGGACCTTGACCTCCCATCCTAAGTGTATCCCTCATCCCCACTTCCTAAGTAACAAATGCTTTGTTTCAACTTTACGCCACACTTACCTCCAGCACTGAGTTGTTCAGCTGGTCCTGGCTCAGGTTCACGTTCTTCGTCTGCATCCTGAAACGAAGCATCCCGAAATTAAAGCAAAATCAACTACTGACCCATGTGTATGAAATTAGAGGAGGAGGAAGAGGGAAATAATATTCTGTATGGTGGTACTGTGTACTATGGTTGCATCCTGTGTGACTAAAGCTAAGGGAAAGCCTCCATGCCTAAGTCAAGGAACAAACAAAAAATAAGAAATAAAACAGTTCTGATAACTATCACCTTACTTGCTTTATGGACGCTTCTCGTATGGCAACTGAAAGACAGGAAGAAGGAATGTTTTCGATATACTCTAGATGTACTGTACGAGCACAGAAATGGAACAAAGGAGGGTGTGAAGGAACAAATACGGCTGGAAAAGAAGTATGGAGAAGAAAAAGGAAGTTTGCGGTTTCACTTCCCGTCGACGGCGTGATCGTTACGTCATGGCAGTCGTTGTTACGTGCACAGACGTAGCTGAGGAACCAGCGGCGCTCAGCTTCTATTCCAGCCAGGTCGGAGATTGGATGTACTGCTGTCTTCATCATGATTTCATCCTCATCGACACGCAAGTGGGCGAAGTGGAGTCTACTGAAATGCTTTGCACCAAGCGACCAGTCTACCCGACGGAACGCCCCAGCCACACGAACATTTCATACTTTGCTATGTAGTCGTATACATAATGAAAGGGTACAGTGCCGTCCGACATTGAAAATAGGTACAACATACTTCATTATTCTTGTCAGAACAACATATTTTTTCTAATAATAACTCAATTTCAATTAATACAGCGAAGCCGGATACCAGTGTGGGAAAGAATGACAATTTATTTATTTAATTGATCACATGTGCACTCCCACAAAATAAATCCCTACATCCAGTTTGGTGAGATCTGTGAAATGAATGAATGTATGGTCGTCTGCTAACCGCAGATAGTGAATGTGAATATATGATCATCTTTGAGACGATCCTTTGGCCACCTTTGGTGGAACCAAAGAGATGAAACTTACCGGAGCTTTGAGCGCCTGAAATGTGGCTGACCAATACGGTAGCATGGTCTTCCCCCACCTCGGCAGAGGTGCGAGATGACCTGAAGAACGGCCATGTTTCAGCACTCTGCCGCTGGATCTTGTGCTGTTAAGACCTGTCTTAGGTGTGCTCCGTAAAGACAAAAGAGTGGAGACATGGTATGCATGTGGAATATTTAAGAGTAGTTTGAAATAATAATTTCTCTATTTCAAGAACTTTTGTGGGGAGAATTAAATGTCAGGCAGGTAATATTAATGGGATCGTAGTAATCTTCGGAAGTGACCAACGGTCACAATGAAACCACATGTAGCAATAAGTTGAAATACTTCCGTGTGCTTAAGTTAAGCTGAATTACTAGCGTGTGTACTATAAGTTGAAATATTTAAGAAATGGCGTGTGCAGGACTTGAAATTAGAGACGAGTACTTCCACGTGGTGAGTACTGTGTGAGTCTCAATCTGTGTATGAGACAAAGGATAAAGAGAAGTACTCGTCCATGGTATCAGTTGAGGACTCGCGTGTGTGATGAATATGCTCTTAATATTACTTTGCATTTTATGTTTCCGTGTGACGCTTGATTCAAAGTATAATACTCTGAGAGAGAAGCAAGGTGAGTCAGCCGTCTATCCAGCAACGCCACTTGGCTTGTATTGAACAGGAAGACGTGCATATATCTCCAGACTTCATAGTAGGAAAGAAGAATTACGAAGTGGGACAGTGTCGTGTGAAACTGGAATAAATACTAATTGAAGTGGGAAAGCTGAAAGTGATAGTGTTGTGACTATTTATTGTGTTGTATTCCATGTTGTAGTTGTGTATGTCATGTAATTTGGGTATGTGTGGTTTGCATGGGAGAGTAGCAAGGTAGTTTCAAAAGATTAGTGGGTTATGCGTGTTCCTTTTGTACCGCTCGGTCTGGAGGAAAGTTTCGTGATGATGGTTGTGAGAGTCGAAGTGTGAGATATAGCAAAAATATCCACCATCCTATCCAGAAAGTGCACTGTAGCGTTGAATAATTACGAGACCATAAGATAGAGAATCACCAATGTAAAGCCATGCCCACTGGGCGGAATTTCTCATGTGTCATTGTTGTAGGTTATAGAATTTGTGTGTTTAGGTTATAGAATTTATCGGAATAAATAGGATAGTGAAAAGAAAAAGATTGGTGGCCTTTTCCTTCGAATTGTATGTTGTCATGATATCCAGAATTTATAATGTGTGCGCCACTCATATTCAGTGCGATGGCCACGTGTTGATAAAAGCCGTTAAATAAAAAAAAAAGAAAATGTAGTATTGCCAGTGCGTAGTGAACAGTCAGAGTTCTGTAAATTACTGATAGTCAGATGAGCGTTTCCGTTGCGCATTATTCATACAGGAGGATAATTTGTAACTTTATTGTGAGTACTAGAGTTCATGTTACTCGACAGATAAGAATGAATCCACTCGCTTGGCAGACCACTCATCTTGCAGGCCTGACTGCTTGATGCCACAGTATCAGCAAGGCATGTGGGTGCCTCTCAATAAGAATGCTGAAGAACAGATGGGTAGACCGTGTAACCAATAAAAACGTGTTGAATACAAGTGGGGAGGAGAATAATGAAACAACTTGACTAAAAGAAGGGATAGGTTGACGGGACATGTTCTGACACACCAAGACATCACCAGTTTAGTACTGGGGAGAAGTGTGGTGGGTGAAGATCGTAGACGGAGACGAAGAGATCAGTACAACAACCATATTCAGAAGAATGTAGCTTGCAGTAGTTACTCAGGGATGAAGAGGCTGACACAGCGTGGATTAGCATGGAGAGCTGCATCAGACGATTCTTAGAACTGAAGACTACAACGACGACGACGACGACGACGACGCGTTGTCCTGACATACACTCTAAGACAATAAAACGACACACCACGAAGGAATTATCCGAAAGGGACGGAAATCGGTACATGTGATGCACATGTTCAGACAAACAAATGTGGCCGAGCGGTTCTAGGCCCTTCAGTCTGGAACCACGCGACCGCTACGGTCGCAGGTTCGAATCCTGCCTCGGGCAAGGATGTGTGTGATGTCCTTAGCTTAGTTAGGTTTAAGTAGTTCTAAGTTATAGGGGACTGACGACCTCAGATGTTAAGTCCCATAGTGCTCAGAGCCATTTGAACCATTTTGAACTGTCACCCGCCAAACAGCAGTTCAACCAGAGTGATGGTCGGGGGTACCATTTCTTTCCACAGCAGGACATCTTTTGCTGTCATCTGGCACGATATTCTTCAGGAGGACATCCAATAACTCTGTCAGTCAATTCCAAGCGGAATAACTGCTTGCATAAGGGCTGGAGCTAGGCCAACGCATTGCTGACTTGTTCAATTTGTGAATCTATTTCTCTTGAATAAATCATCAAATTTTTCCGAAATTGTAATCTTTCTTGTCTGTACGTGTACCTCACATCCCCCGATTTCCGTCCTCTCCGGATAATTCCTTCGCGTTGAGTGTTTATTATGCTATTGTATGATTTGTTGTAGCTACAAGTTTAAAATTTCGTTTTCAATTCACGGTCTAGAAACAGAATAAAATAAGGAAAATATAAACTCATGCTCATAAATTAAGGATAATGCTGATACATGGTGAAACAACGCTCTGGTGGGCGGTTTGCGGGTTTAAATCACCTCGGGGTATGACCATGCGGTTCATTTGTCCTGCGGTCGTCGCACGGTTGCGCTGGCTGCGGGCCACATACGCAGAGGTGTGTTGGTGCATGTCAGAGTACGGTGTAGCGAGTAAGTGCGCAGACGTTTACAGACGTGCTAATGGTGACTGTGTGTTGAAAATGGCTCACAAAACACTCATTGATACCGTTATGAGGGGTAGAATACTAGGGCGACTAGAGGCTGGTCAAACACAGCAGGTCGTAGCACGGGCCCTCCGTGCGCCACAAAGTGTGATCTCAAGATTGTGGCAACGATTCCAGCAGACAGGAAACGTTCCCAAGAGCTACAATACGGGACGTCCACAGTGTACAACACCACAAGAAGACCAATATCTCACCATCAGTGCCAGCAAACGGCTACGGAGTACAGCAGGTAGCCTTGCTCGGGACCTTACCGCAGCCACTGGAACAGTTGTTTCCAGAAACACAGTCTACAGACGACTGAACAGACACGGTTTATTCCCTTGGAGACCTGCAAGGTGCATTCCACTGACCCCTCGTCACAGGAGACCCCGTAAAGCCTGGTGTCAAGAACACAGTACATGGTCATTCGAACAGTGGTCCCAGGTTATGCTCACGGACGAGTCCACGTATAGTCTGAACAGTGATTCTCGCCGGGTGTTCATCTGGCGTGAACCAGGAACCAGATACCAACCCCATAATGTGCTTGAAAGGGACCTGTATCGAGGTCGTGGTTTGATGGTGTGGGGTGGGATTATGACTGGTGCACATACACCCCTGTATGTCTTTGACAGAGGATCTGTAACAGGTCAGGTGTATCGCTATGTCATTTTGCACCAGTATGTCCGCCTTTTCGGGGGTGCAGTGGGTCCCACCTTCCTCCTGATGGACGATAACGCACGGCCCCACCGAGCTGCCATCGTGCAGGAGTACCTTGGAACAGAAGATATCAGGCGAATGGAGTGGCCTGCCTGTTCTCCGGACCTTAACCCCATTGAGCACGTCTGGGATGCTCTCGGTCGACGTATCGCTACACGTCTTCAAACCCCTACGACACTTCAGGAGCTCCGACAGGCACTGGTGCAAGAATGGGAGGCTATAACCCAGCAGCTGCTCGACCACCTGATCCAGAGTGTGCCAACCCGTTGTGCGTCCTGTGTACGTGTGCATGGTGATCATATCCCATACTGATGTCGGGGTACATGCGCAGGAAACAGTGGCGTTTTGTAGCACGTGTGTTTCGGGACGGTTTTCTCAATTTATCACCAATACCGTGGACTTACAGATCTATGTCGTGTGTGTTCCCTATGTACCTACGCTATTAGCACCAGTTTTGTGTAGTGCCACGTTGTGTGGCACCACATTCTGCAATTATCCTTAACATATGAGCATGAGTGTAGATATCACTGGAACTTATCATTGCGATAAATCTGTGTTTACAGTCGTTCAAAATTCGTCAAAAAATGAAGAAATAAAAGTAGATAGCTTTCGGTACATTGATTAGTTGGGTTAGAATTCTAACTCGGCGCTGATAACAATGCATTGCTTGAAAATCCACCATATTATGGATCTTTCGATCAAGTTAATGATGTTGTGGAAACGCTGAATATTACTTTGAGCGCCTCCCGTGAATGCTGGTCTAGGTGAATACGAATAATCAACATCTTGAACACGTCTAAAGATATTTGCAGAGAAACCATTAGCCGCCTCACGCTGTGTATAAAGAGAGTAGCGGGCCGAGAACAGAGCCTTGCGGAACCCCACTTAGCAGCAGTCCAGTGCTATTGAGAGCGACTGCTAGCGGCGCGGTATCTCATCTCCAGCGCTCCAGCAGAGCTGCCCGCGATTGTGTGCTAATGCGTGGTCAGTCGCTGCGAGAGTTTATTGAGACGAGAGCGGCGCTGTTAGCCAGCGAGATTATCGCATCGCGTTCCTGGATGAAGCAGGCCAGGCGGAGCTGCCTCGCCCGAGACAGCTGCGTATATCCCCCTGAACTGACGTACCGCAGCGATTCATTTGCCTAAATCAATCCGTCTCTTCCTCGACGGTCTGTCTCTCCCCCTGTCTCTCTCTCCCTCATTATGCTCTCACTCGCTTTAAATGGCTAAATGGCATCTACAGAGACGGGACAATTGCTCGTAACTTCCGCACAAGTCAAACGCAAAGTCTGTTTGTTCCCTCCTAGGTTTTGTGCTGCACGAATAAAAAAAATCTTTGCAATGTTTCCAACATTCCGCTCGCTAATGCACATACCAGTAATATACCAACCGCGTTATAGCTCCCACGGATCCAGTCCAGTCAGAATGTATCAGAGCTAAGGAAGCCTTGAGATCCAGTAAGACAAGGGGCATACAACATTCCTTGGCCTCCTGAATTTCTAAAATCATTCCTGGAAGTGACAACCAAACGACTTTTCAGCCTTGTGTTTGGAATCCATGAAACTGGAGACATACCATCAGACTTTCGGAGGAAGTGTCGTTCACATAGTGCCGATTATAGTTCAGACACTGGTGTTCAAAACAACTCTTTTCGTAATAAACTTTGTGTTCTGCCTTACAGCAGGTCTTGTCACGGGGGAAGCCTTGTCAGGGAGGTCCACCGCATGAGCGTCTAGGGAAGTGATTCCAGTGCCGGTTTCTCCTTGCCTTCCACTGACGATGATGAGGACAACACAACACCCAGTACCTGAGCGGAGAAAATCTCTGACCCAACCGGGAATCGAACCCGCGCCCCTTGGCGCGACAGAATGCCGCGCTGACCACTTAACTATCGGGGCGGACTCTTCGTAATAAAGTCGTCGAATTTTTTTCCTCGAGGGTTCTACATGTTTTTTGGGATGCGAAACACGAATTTCATTTTGGCTGTCTCGTAGGAGGTCGGTTTCTCAACGGAAAACATTTTTAAAAAATCAAAATTTTCGCACCATTTTCAATTTTCCGCTTACATTTCGAAAACAATGCGCTGTTCGAAGATAACCATTATACTCCAAATTAAAGTAGACAAAACTTCCTACAAAATGCAATAGTCTCTTCGATTTCCTGACGAGCGGTATTGACGTTACAGCGGGCTTAAAAGCAGAGAGTTTTGGCCCTTCTGCGAAAACGTCAGTAGCCACCGCATACAATTTTACAATTATGTATATAAAAAAACCTACAGCACGTGAAAATACATTGAATTTCCTACAAGAGATGTCTATAACATTCAATTTTCTCGTAAGGAAGGGAGGAAGCAAAGCGAAAATTACGAAAATGCCTTCTGCTCTCCACAGCTAAACGATCTCCCAGCCTCTGTCATGGGCGGTATACTTTCGGCGTATGAATGAATTAACGAGCAAGCCGCCGTGGCCGAGTGGTTCTAGGAGCTTCAGTCCGGAACCTCGCTGCTCCTACGGTCGCAGGTTCGAATCCTGCCTCGGACATGGATGTGTGTGATGTCCTTAGGTTAGTTAGGTTTAAGTAGTTCTAAGTCTAGGGGACTGGTGACTTCAGATGTTAAGTCCCATAGTGATTAGAGCCATTTTTGAATGAATTAATGCGAAAATATATTTGACGAAAGCATTAAAACAACATATTTACAACCTATTTAGGTAAATGACACCGAACAGAAATGGGAATATGAAAGATGTAAGTAGTATCTATAGCACTTCTCCTAGAAGAAAGTTTACGTTTACAGTATTTGTAGACTTAGAGGAATCTTTTGGCAATATTGACTGGAACACTCTCTTTGAAATTCTGAAGGGAGCAGCAGCAGTTGTAATGCACATTGGTGCTTGTGTTTCAACAGTATGTCGCCGTAACAGCAGCGACGCCTAACGGCAATTAATTGCACTAACGCTGACTACTGCAGTGCATAGTATGAACATCACTCCTATAAAGTTTGGTACCCGGATGCTAAATGGTTTTCTGCATACACTGGTTCAAGTTTAATTGAAACCACTGCATTTCAACCTCAAGTTTCAATTTCTTACCAAGACATCGTCAGAGGGTTTGAAGACGTTACATAGTATCTCGTGTAGTGAACAGGCCCGTCGAGGCAGTTAACAGACAAACATAGCCGACGTCCGCCCCATCAGCGAGCCGACTTTTGCGCGCGCTGCCGCGTCCCGCCACGGTCGCCGGCGGTGCCTGGTTAGGAGCGGGCCAGGCGCTGACTCAGCCCCTCCCACGCCGGGTTACTGACCACACAGGCACACACATCGCGGCGTGGCGCGGCGAGGCTGCCGCTACAGCAGATCAAGGCCAGCCTCGATTACAAGGGCTGCGCCACTGCCTTCTTTTTCTAAGTGTTTCTAGGGCTTCTGGCCGCTTCTAAGGAAGTCTGTAGTATCACGAAATTGTCGGTGACACTCGGTGCCTCTAATTCCCGACCCAACGTATGCACAGGCCGTTTTACAAGTTGTATTATATGGTAAAACCTGTTTTTGTTAGGCAACTGCGGAAATTAGGTTTTTGGTTCTCTTTTCATGTTACGACTGATTACAGAGAGAATGAGTGACGCATTTGAAGATGGGCAAGTCTGAAAATATCTGGTGACATGGTCATCGTTCCTTGGGGTAACGACTCCAGAGTTTTATTGTAACTTGCGTTAATGGAATTAGTTTACGTGCAGTTTTCGTCAGACACCTACTAGACTCTTAATTTCAATACATTTCTGTTCCCACATCTTGTTCTTTTCTAATTGAATTCTATTTCTGAATTCGTAATGAAGACACCCAGGTAAACAAAGCAGTAGACAACATAATTCCCTTAAAGGAATGGGAAAAGCGATATGCAGATCTTTTAATTGAAGATAGGCCATGTGCAAGGGAATGAAGAAAAGATGGAAGTAACTGATCGAAATATAAACTTACAAAACAGGAAGTGAATTGTGCATTAATTGAAATTAAGAATGGCCGATCACGTGGTCCAGGAAACATTCTTGTTGAATTATTGAAGGCTGGAGGAAGATATCTGAAGAAACGAATAACTTGTCTGATGAACAACTGTTGTAAAAGGGTTGAAATTACCTCAGGTTATATATGGTTTCAGTTTTCAAGAAAGGGAATAGAAAAGACAAACTACTATAGAGGCATTAGTGTCAACTGTACAATGAGCCGCTTATTTGGCAGATAATGTTTGAAAAAAATCTGAAAAAATGTTGGCCACCATATTGGGGAAGAGCAGAGCGGGTTTAGGCAGAACAGATCGTGTAGAGATAACCTATTTATTTTACAATAACTAATGAAGAACTTTATAGCTGTAGGGAAGGAGCTACACATTGCCTTTGTAGATTTAGCAAAAGCTTACGATACAGTCCCTAGATCTAAGCTGTGGGAAGCTATGAAAGATATAGGTATCGATGATCACTTTTTACGAATTATTATTTAAATGTACAGTGATAATATGGTACAGATTAAACGAGGTTCAAAGTTATCAGAACCTATTAATGTCACTAAATGTTTGCAACAAGGTTGCAGTATGTCACCCATCTTTTCCAATTTATATATGTACATGTGGCCCTCCGAAATTGGAAGAACAGCTGCACAGGAATCTGTCAACGATGTACAGATATTTTCATCAAGTTTTGCTGACGATCAAGTTATTATAACACAAGATGATTATGACCTTGAGTTCATGATACATCGATTATATCAGGAATACAACAGTTGGGGACTACAAATGAGTCTAACAAAAACAGAGTATCTGGTGGTGAATAGTGATGCTAAATTTGAAGTACACATCAATGACGAAGCAGTTATGAGACAGGTAGAGAAATTTAAATATCTCGGGGCACGTGTTGATAAAAATGGTTTGGGCCATACAGAAGTAAAATATAGAATAAAGCAAAGCAGAAAAGTGTTAGAGTGTATTAATTCTTTTTTGGTGGGATAAGAATATTGCCAGCAGCAAGTAAGATTGTGGTTGAATCAGTGCTATGCTACGGATAGAAATATGAATCTTAAATGCAGATCCCAAAAGAAGACTAATAGCTGTGGAAATGTATTATTCGCGTAGGAATGTCAGAATATTAAGAATCGAAAGTAAAACTAATGATGAAGTAAGACCTAGAATGAAGGCAAATGATACAGTGATAGAATTGAAAGAAAATCATTAAAATGGTACGGACATACAATGAGAATGCCAGATCATCGGTGGCCAAAGAAGGTTTATGAATGGAGACCATCCGGCAGACGCAATCGTGGAAGACCACGACGTTCTTGGACGGACCACATAAATGGAGTAATGGAACAGCGAGCATCGATAAGGAAGATTCGCTTGATAAAGAGTCTTGGCGAAGGATAACAGGAATACAACAAGAAGTTATTAATTAATCTTTGCATTGATTAACCCTGTAATAATAATAATTTTGTCAGACACGCTTGTTCCTTTTAATGTACAAACCATGTAACAAAAATAAACTTTTATTCAAGATTGGAAGTTAATTAAATAGACTTGTGTGTAAAACTTAAGGACGGAAGTAACTTTTGCATGATTTGTGGCTGTCAAGAGACATTTGTAATATTTCTGACTTTGCAGCCATCATATTCGATTACAAGAAGCTCTTTTTAGAGCGGTTGAGAAGGCAGCTGTGGCAAGATGACGTAATGTGGTGTGAGGTACCAGTTAGGAACGGATATCGTGAGGAAGACCGCCTAAATTGTGGTCCTTCTCCGCGACTGGTGCTGCGTTCGGAGGTTGCGCGCCAAAATGTTTATCGTCTGTTATTAATATTAGACAAACTAAACAGTGTATTACTTGCATGTCATATATAAAGCACCTCTCAATAGGGCGCTACCATTCTATTATTTCACAACTATTAATAACCAGCAGAATAATAAACACTGCAAAACGAAAACGCAGACGAAGCAGTTCGGTGATCTTCGGATCGCACCTAACTTGGATGGGGGGCGAAGTGGTTCGGCTGTAACATCAGAGCTGGCTCGGCAGACTCGGAGGACGGATATGTCGTCCGCCGCGGTGTCAGTCAAGACCTTATGAGCAATGTATAGTTATTTGGACATACAGTTGCGAACAGTGCGGCCGTGGTGGCCGAGCGGTTCTAGGCGCTTCAGTCCGGAACCGCGCGACTGCTACGGTCGCAGGTTCGAATCCTGCCTCGGGCATGGATGTGTGTGATGTCCTTAGGTTGGTTAGGTTTAAATAGTTCTAAGTTCTAGGGGACTGATGACCTCGGATGTCAAGTCCCATAGTGCTCAGAGCCATTCGAACCATTTGAGAACAGTGCAATACTAATTTACGGAAATATGCAGTTCATTAATTTGTTGAAGCATAGAAATAATTTGTGAATCTAAAAAAGGAATGTAATTGTGTAGTTTCTCCTGTTCTGCTAATAAAAAGCGAGTGGCATCCTGTATAAACAAGCTGATTGGATATTTAATTATTTGTAAAACAACAGTTCCTCGCTAAGAGTTGCTTACAGCCTCAAGATTACGGATTCACGACCTACGTGCTGTTTTCTACGCAGGGGACAACTGTAGAAGACTGAAGGTTGGTGAACATTTATGAGAACGTGTGCATTCCACTCAGGGTGGAGGAAGCAAATAGGTACCTCGCGTGTATTGCAATCTTAGTACTAATGAGATCAGTGACACGTCATCCGTGGTAACACACAGGAGGTATGTGAAGTGTTGGAAGAGCCAACACTGTGTTGCTAGAGGAGGCCGAAATGCACGCGTTTAATTACACGCTGACTGGCGTGAGGTCTGGAACAGTTAAGAGAATTAATAATAGCAAATAAAGTACGTAGTTGATATAATACTTAACTTTAATCCACAATTGGTGTACATTGCTCTTGACGGTACATATTATAATCTCAATATCAAATGCTATGGCGCCTTGCTAGGTCGTAGCAAATGACGTAGCTGAAGGCTATGCTAACTATCGTCTCGGCAAATGAGAGCGTAATTTGTCAGTGATCCATCTCTGGCTAAGTCCGCTGTACAACTGGGGCGAATGCTAGTACGTCTCTCTAGACCTGCCGTGTGGCGGCGCTCGATCTGCCATCACTGACAGTGGCGACACGCGGGTCCGTCGTATACTAGCGGACCGCGGCCGATTTAAAGCTACCACCTAGCAAGTGTGGTGTCTGGCGGTGACACCACAGTATGAAAAAGAGAAGTATTTTCGAGGGAAAAAGGCTGATCATACGCACACGTAAATATATCCCGTTCTCGGTCCTTCTCTCTATTTCAACTTGCCGTACATTGTTCCACAAAATTTGACCATACGTAGAAACAACTGCTACAGGATAATACAGATGGTAACTGAAAGAAATACTCTACGAAAGGAACACGAAATTACACTATTATTTAAAGACAATAGCTACACTCTAATCGCAACGATTTCTGAAGGTCCCGTGGAAATTACAAAACGCGGACTATGGTTGTTAATAGGATGTGTGATCACTGTGGACAGCAATGCAGGCTCCACGACGTACAAAAGTAACTTTTGCATGATTTACGACTGCCAAGTGACATTGTCCCACGAATTTGACCATACGTAGAAAGAACTGCAACAGTATAATACGGAAGATAATAAAGGGAACACGCTATGGCCGGCCGCTGTGACCGAGCGGTTCTAGGCGCTTCAGTCCGGAACCGCGCTGCTCCTACGGTCGCAGGTTCGAATCCTGTCTCGGGCATTGGTGTGTGTGATGTCCTTAGGTTAGTTAGGTTTAAGTAGTTCTAAGTCTAGGGGACTGGTGACCTCCGATGTTAAGCCCCATAGTGCTTTGAGCCATCTCAACCATTTGAACACGCTATGAAACAAACAGAAAATTACACTTTTATTCAAAGACAATAGCTACACTGTCGTCACCGCGATTTATGAAGGTCCCCTGGATATTAAGAACGGTGGGATATGGCTCCTGATAGGATGTAAGATCAACGCGGACGGGAAAGCATGCTCTAAGACGTGTCCCCATACTGGCGTTAAGGTTGGGAAAGAGCTCTTGTGGTATTACTAATAAAGTGATTAGTAAAGTAGTCAATGTTTTTATTAAGTCGTGGTGATAGGTAGATGGATCACTTTAGGAATAATGATAATACGGGGTTACACGCCAATTAACTTAGGTTTCTCAGTACAACCATGTCCTTTCATCCGAAATTGAACACCTTTTGCTGGCTCCACTTTCCTTCTGTTACGTGTAAACAATACACGGAGTGACAATTATTGAACTGGTCCCGGCGGGGGTTCGAGTCCTCCCTCGGGAATAGGTGTGTGTGTTTGTCCTTAGGATAATTTAGGTTAAGTAGTGTGTAAGCTTAGGGACTGACGACCTTAGCAGTTTAAGTCCCATAAGACTTCACAGTGACACAATTATTGAACTATATGAAATAAAATCGTCGTAACTTCCGAACAGTTTGCTTTAGGACGTTCAGACTGCACGGTTGGCCGCGGGGCATGATGGGAATTAGTATGCGCATGCGGACGCGCATTGTTGCCCTTGTTCATTTTGCACGAGAACATGTCACAGTTCAGCGTGCCTGAGCGTATAGAGCTTGTGAAGGCCTACTTTGTGAGCAGTAACACCCCAGCTACAGCTCAAAAGAAGTTTGCGACCGGGTTCAAGCTGAAGGCAACCAGCCCAAATGTGCTAACAATCAAGAATTTGATCCGCAAGTTTGAGAGAACGGGTAGCGTTCGTGATGACAGTGTTGGCAATATCAGTCGTCCAAAAGGGGCGAAAACGACCAAAAGCCGGCCGAAGTGGCCGTGCGGTTAAAGGCGCTGCAGTCTGGAACCGCAAGACCGCTACGGTCGCAGGTTCGAATCCTGCCTCGGGCATGGATGATTGTGATGTCCTTAGGTTAGTTAGGTTTAACTAGTTCTATGTTCTAGGGGACTAATGACCTCAGCAGTTGAGTCCCATAGTGCTCAGAGCCATTTGAACCATTTGAACGACCAAAAACATCAAGAAGACAGCCGCAGTGTTTCAAATCAGCCCCAGGAAATCAATTAGACAAGCTGCACAACTGGTGGAAATCAACCGGGAGACAACGTGACAAAATTTTCACCTGTATCCCTTTCCATACAAAATTCAAGCTCATTACCCTTGAAGCCCCAGGGCCATGGAACAGCGATTGTGTTTCTCCAACACTATTGTCCACAGAACTGACGAACAGGACTTTGATCTGAATATGCTTTGCTTTAGCGATTAAGGCCATTTTCATTAGGATGGGTTCGTCAATAAGCAAAATTGGCGCTTTTGGTGGACTGAGAGTCCGGAATTTGCCGTTGAGAAGTCTCTTCACCCTCAATGGGTGACAGTATGGACTGCAGTGTCCAGTTGCGGAATAATCGATGCGATATTCCTTGATGGCTCGGTGACTACCGAACATTGTGTCAAGGTTTTGAAAGGTAATTTCATCCCCATTATCCAAAGTGAACCTGATTTCGACAAGATGTGGTTCATGCAAGACGGAGCTCGACTCCATCGAAGCAGGAGAGTGCAATGAGGTGACTGTATTCTGGCTCTAGTACCCACAGCAGGCCACTGGCATGGGTCTCCGTTAGCCACCAAATTCTCCGGATCTGAACACATGCGACTCCTTTTTGTGGGGCTATATCAAAGACAAGGTGTACAGCGAAGGAGGTCATCTACAGTATCGGTGTTCCGACACTTCAGCCGGTCATGAAGAATTTCGCTATACGTCTGCGTCACATCATTGCCAATGATGGCAGGCATATCGAACATGTCATAACTTGAATTCAAATATCTGTAGTAACGTTTACATGTTGAGTAAAGCATGTGCACGCTGTGGTTTGTAATTTACGTTTTCTTTTTTCCATGTTGTTGTTGTTGTGGTCTTCAGTCCCGAGACTGGTTTGATGCAGCTCTCCATGCTACTCTATCCTGTGCAAGCTTCTTCATCTCCCAGTATCTACTACAACCTACATCCTTCTGAATCTGCTTAGTGTATTCATCTCTTGGTCTCCCTCTACGATTTTTACCCTCCACACTGCCCTCCAATGCTAAATTTGTGATCCCTTGATGCCTCAAAACATGTCCTACCAACCGATCCCTTCTTCTAGTCAAGTTGTGCCACAAACTTCTCTTCTCCCCAATCCTATTCAATACCTCCTCATTAGTTACGTGATCTACCCACCTTATCTTCAGCATTCTTCTGTAGCACCACATTTCGAAAGCTTCTATTCTCTTCTTGTCCAAACTAGTTATCGTCCATGTTTCACTTCCATACATGGCTACACTCCATACAAATACTTTCAGAAACGACTTCCTGACACTTAAATCTATACTCGATGTTAACAAATTCCTCTTCTTGAGAAACGCTTTCCTTGCCATTGCCAGTCTACATTTTATATCCTCTCTACTTCGACCATCATCGGTTATTTTACTCCCTAAATAGCAAAACTCCTTTACTACTTTAAGTGTCTCATTTCCTAATCTAATTCCCTCAGCATCACCCGACTTAATTTGACTACATTCCATTATCCTCGTTTTGCTTTTGTTGATGTTCATCTTATATCCTCCTTTCAAGACACTGTCCATTCCATTCAACTGTTCTTCCAAGTCCTTTGCTGTCTCTGACAGAATTACAATGTCATCGGCGAACCTCAAAGTTTTTACTTCTTCTCCATGAATTTTAATACCTACTCCGAATTTTTCTTTTGTTTCCTTTACTGCTTGCTCAATATACAGATTGAATAACATCGGGGAGAGGCTACAACCCTGTCTTACTCCTTTCCCAACCACTGCTGCCCTTTCATGCCCCTCGACTCTTATAACTGCCATCTGGTTTCTGTACAAACTGTAAATAGCCTTTCGCTCCCTGTATTTTACCCCTGCCACCTTCAGAATTTGAAAGAGAGTATTCCAGTTAACATTGTCAAAAGCTTTCTCTAAGTCTACAAATGCTAGAAACGTAGGTTTGCTTTTTCTTAATCTTTCTTCTATGATAAGTCGTAAGGTCAGTATTGCCTCACGTGTTCCAACATTTCTACGGAATCCAAACTGATCTTCCCCGAGGTGGGCTTCTACCAGTTTTTCCATTCGTCTGTAAAGAATTCGCGTTAGTATTTTGCAGCTGTGACTTATTAAACTGATAGTTCGGTAATTTTCACATCTGTCAACACCTGCTTTCTTTGGGATTGGAATTATTATATTCTTCTTGAAGTCTGAGGGTATTTCGCCTGTCTCATACATCGTACTCACCAGATGGTAGAGTTTTGTCATGACTGGTTCTCCCGAGGCCATCAGTAGTTCAAATGGAATGTTGTCTACTCCCGGGGCCTTGTTTCGACTCAGGTCTTTCAGTGCTCTGTCAAACTCTTCACGCAGTATCTTATCTCCCATTTCGTCTTCATCTACATCCTCTTCCATTTCTATAATATTGTCCTCAAGTACATCGCCCTTGTATAAACCCTCTATATACTCCTTCCACCTTTCTGCCTTCCCTTCTTTGTTTAGAACTGGGTTGCCATCTGAGCTCTTGATATTCATACAAGTGGTTCTCTTCTCTCCAAAGGTCTCTTTAATTTTCCTGTAGGCAGTATCTATCTTACCCCTAGTGAGACAAGCCTCTACATCCTTACATTTGTCCTCTAGCCATCCCTGCTTAGCCATTTTGCACTTCCTGTCGATATCATTTTTGAGACATTTGTATTCCTTTTTGCCTGCTTCATTTACTGCATTTTTATATTTTCTCCTTTCATCTATTAAATTCAATATTTCTTCTGTTACCCAAGGATTTCTATTAGCCCTCGTCTTTTTACCTACTTGATCCTCTGCTGCCTTCACTACTTCATCCCTCAGAGCTACCCATTCTTCTTCTACTGTATTTCTTTCCCCCATTCCTGTCAATTGTTCCCTTATGCTCTCCCTGAAACTCTCTACAACCTCTGGTTCTTTCAGTTTATCCAGGTCCCATCTCCTTAAATTCCCACCTTTTTGCAGTTTCTTCAGTTTCAATCTGCAGTTCATAACCAATAGATTGTGGTCAGAATCCACATCTGCCCCAGGAAATGTCTTACAATTTAAAACCTGGTTCCTAAATCTCTGTCTTACCATTATATAATCTATCTGATACCTTTTAGTATCTCCAGGATTCTTCCAGGTATACAACCTTCTTTTATGATTCTTTTTTCCATATAGATCAATAATTGTCACCCTGTAAGTTGATTTATCAGTCGTGTAAGTAGACTTCCCAACATCTCTGTTCGAAAATTATAACAAATGAAATGTGTTTTACATTAACAACCGTTATGTTAAAACTCTCAAGGTCACGTAGTGAAGCAGAAATACATGTTACAACTGCTACACTTATCCAACAATTACCTTGCGCAGAAGTACCGGTAATGTCTACACAGCGCCAGAGCTGTACAGTGTACAAGCTGATCAAGAGTTTGCAGTTGACATCTGGTTCAGTGAGAATAAACAATAAAGCAATGAAGGGCAATGCACGGAATACCCCACTTACTGGACCATGAGTTTTTGTCGGTTGTAAGCTTAATTTTGATGTAGACAACAGCGGCACTTTTGCTCAATGTAATGGTTCGATAACTGTAGCAGTTGTGAGATGTATTTCTGCTTCACTACCTGACAACTGATGGATGGCCGTTGGTTCATGTGGACGTGCTACAGTCCGTCTCCTTAACGCTTCCCACACCCATTAGATGGGATTTAAGACGGGGCAACGGCGGGCAGCTCATTCGCCGAATATCCTCTTCGTTCACCTGCGCAGTTCGATTCGGTAGCGCATTGTCATCCATAGAAATGAAATCAGGACTGAATGCATCCATAAAAACACGCAGGCGGGAAAGGATTATAGTGTCACAACGGTAACCGGTGAACATGCCGAGTTGAGAGATTTGGAGGTCGACACGACGATTATACCTCCCACACCATCAAAGCGATCATCTTCGATTCTGTTCCTGGGTGCGTTACGTGTTCCCATCTCTTCCCATACGAAGGTACCTTTATCATTGTCAAATACGATACGCTGGTGGTTCATATAATATTCGCAGGCTGTACGTTTCCATGCGGCAATAAATACAACAGTATATTCGAGTCAGTGGTCACCACACCACATCGTGATATTGATCACGGACACTATGTTCCCGTGCAATGAAAGTTAAAACAAGTTATGTGATGAACATCTCCACAATGTTTGATAAACATCGAACTGATGCTTCATAATGTAACACTTTACACTTTGACCAGTGCATATATTACGAACAATGATGCTCCCATCGTAGTTTAAAGGGATATGCTCGAAATTATCATTAACTCTCCAACATGTAGTTTTCCGTCAGTCAACTCTTTGAATGTAGAAATACGCGTTGACTGCTCGATTTGACATTCTAATCACACAAAGACAATTAAATTCATTTTGTTTTATGAACTTGTAATAATGTCTGTACATGACGATTCTTTCAACAGAGATGGCAATTCAAAGTTAACAGACAATAATTAAAATTGTTATGAGAACGATTTGGGACTATCGATTCATTCTCCTGATTAAATTAGTTTAACTCACATATTGCAGTTGTGTGATTCGACAAATTAATTAAGAAACGTAAATAAAGTTCTTAACATATATACTACCTCATGAATGAAAATTCTCCCTGTATTTTACACCATCCAGCAAATTTCTGCATATTACACAATACTGTGAATGCTGGAGAATAAAATGCAATCAGAATGACAGACTTGGAAACCATTTTAAAGGAGGCAAGGAAGAATTATAAGTACATACAAGAATTGATATAAAAATAATGCTGGAATTGTAGCGGTATACCCGTTTTAAAGCCTGATTAAATAATCGATTCGTTTATCGTTAAAAGAGTACTCCAGCCAATAGCAGAAACATTTTCACGAGAGGAGCAGTGCGACATCCCTAAAGGCGAGTCCTATGCAGATGCAACATTTGTTCTAAACCAACTGACAGAAAAAGGAAGAGAGTTCAACAAGCCACAATTCTGCTCTTCCTAGACTATGAGAGGCCTTCGATAAGGTGAGAAGGATGAAAATATGAGAAATACTTGCAGACTACACTGCACCTCTAAATCTGTTGAATGTCATATATATTAACGGCAAATTTCTAAAAACTCGGAGGGAGTGTATCTGGGAAGGAACAAACTTGTTGACACTCTTTTATTTGCGGACGACAAGGTTCTCCTAGTAGACAGTGAAAGCGTCTTACAAGAAAATGAGGTGAAACTGAATAACGTTTTACAAAGTAATCGAATGTGTAAATCTGTAAATAAAACAAAAGCACTGGCAATTGAAGGGATACAGGTAAGGTGCGCAAAAATAGTGATAAAAAATAAGGTAGTAAAACAGATAAATTCTTTTAAATACGTTGAAACAGATATATGTACTAAATAAATTAATATGCAGTACAGAAAAATAACGCTGTAGATGGTGGTGTAAGAACGCTTCTTGGTAGGACTATGAGAATGAGACCACACTAAGACAGCACAACGTGGTGGCTAAGTCTACTCTAACATTGTGTGGTAGTGAATCCTAAGAAAAGGAGCTGAACGGAGAAGTGAAGCATCGGAGGTAGATGTATGAGGTCACTTTTTGGGTTAACGTTAACAGACACAGTGCGAAGTGAGAGTTTGGCGCAACCAATCTGTTAAAGGGATCTTCCGGTCTCTTAGACTTACTTGTTGCTCATGTTTAAATACTTTATCATATAAATCCTTATTAACAAACAACAGTACATATCTAAACTAAAATGTAAATCAATTTTGCTCGGTAAGTTGTTGAACCTCTGAAGCACAAAATGGCGGCCAAAGTACCTCTGCGCGGATTGTGCAGCTAAACGGTTCGCACGAATAAGGGTGAAGTATACTGTAGGTCTGTAATCAAAATCAATCATGAATATTATTAGCATTAAATTCGCTAAGGCGAGAACCTCAAAAATAAAATTACCTGATGTGCATTTTAAAATGGTGGCCGCTTCGAAACGTACACTACTGGCCATTAAAATTGCTACACCAAGAAGAAATGCAGATGATAAATGGGTATTCACTGGACAAATATATTATACTAGAAATGACATGTGATTACATTTTCAAGCAATTTGGGTGCATAGATCCTGAGAAATCAGTACCCAGAACAACCACCTCTGGCAGTAATAACGGCCTTGATACGCCTGGGCATTGAGTCAGAGCTTGGATGGCGTGTACAGGTACAGCTGCCCATGCAGCTTTAACACGTTACCACAGTTCATCAAGAGTAGTGACTGGCGTATTGTGACGAGCCAGTTGCTAGGCCACCATTGACCAGACGTTCTCAATTGGTGAGAGATCTGGAGAATGTGCTGGTCAGGGCAGCAGTCGAACATGTTCTGTATCCAGAAAGGCCCGTACAGGACCTGCAACATGCGGTCGTGCATTATCCTGCTGAAATGTAGGGTCTCGCAGGGATCGAATGAAGGGTAGAGCCACGGGTCGTATCACATGTGAAATGTAACGTCCACTGTTCAAAGTGCCGTCAATGCGAACAAGAGGTGACCGAGACGTGTAACCAATGGCACCCCATACAATCACGCCGGGTGATACGCCAGTATGGCGATGACGAATACACGCTTCCAATGTGCGTTCACAGCGATGTCGCCAAACACGGATGCGACCTTCATGATGCTGTAAACAGAACCTGTATTCATCCGAAAAAATGACGTTTTGCTATTCGTGCACCCAGGTTCGTCGTTGAGTACACCATCGCAGGCGCTCCTGTCTGTGATGCAGCGTCAAGGGTAACCGCAGCCATGGTCTCCGAGCTGAAAGTCCATGCTGCTGCAAACGTCGTCCAACTGTTCGTGCAGATGGTTCTTGTCTTGCAAACGTCCGCATCTGTTGACTCAGGGATCGAGACGTGGCTGCACGACCCGTTACAGTCACGCTGATAAGATGTCTCTCATCTCGCCTGCTAATGATACGAGGCCGTTGGGATCCAACACGGCGTTCCGTATTACCCTCCTGACCCCACCGATTCCATATTCTGCTAACAGTCATTGGATCTCGACCAACGCGAGCAGCAAAGTCGCGATACGATAAACCGCAATCGCGATAGGCTACAATCCGACCTTTATCAAAGTAGGAAACATGATGGTACGCATTTCTCCTCCTTACACGAGGCATCACAACAACGTTTCACCAGGCAACGCCGGTCAACTGCTGTTTGTGTATGAGAAATCGGTTGGAAACTTTGCTCACGTCAGCACGACGTAGGTGTCGCCACCGGCGCCAACCTTGTGTGAATGCTCTGAAAAGCTAATCATTTGCATATCACAGCATCTTCTTCCTGTCGGTTAAATTTTGCGTCTGTAGCACGTCATCTTCGACGTGTGGCAATTTTAATGGCCAGTGGTGTAGTTACTGAAAAACGAGCTAATTTGTTGCTTTAAATGTAACTAAACAAAGAACAATGTTTTCTGAAGTTCACGCCAAAATTAAAAGCGTCCGGTTTATTAAATCTAAAACGACACCCAGTTTTACAGAGTAGTTTTTTTTAAAGCATGTGAACGATTTCAGAAAAGCATTGTCTCGAAAAACATTTGAAGTACTGAGTTTGATTTCTGTGTAAATTACTTTAAATTTTTTCAGCCTACCGTTAATGTACTGTACATGGGACATACAGTAAACCTTCCTTCCACGTCTTTCTTAAAGTGTGGATCTCCCCAGCCGCAATTCTAGCCTCTACGCCGCTTTGGATCGAGCGCTGGTCAAAACTCGATCCGTTTCTCGTCTCCTTTCGTCGCGAATGAGCGAGCCGTGGAGCTGATAACGACTCCCATGACTTTCATGTTATGCAGTACACCCTTAAATCCGTAGTAAAAATTGACGCACGTCCGACTGTTCGCCATCCGGGTGAATTGTACAGTCTAAAATACGCGTTTTGGAGCATAATAGTAAAATCATGCTTTTTTTGCAGATGATGGAGTTATTTATAATGAAGTACTATCTGAAAGAAGCTGCATAAATATACGGTCAGATCTTGATAAGAATTCGGCGTAATGCAGAGATTGGCAACTTGCACTAAATGCTCAGAAACGTAAAATTTTCCACTTCACAAAACGAAAGAACGTAGTATCCTTTAACCACAATATCAATGAGTGACATTTGGAATAGGCCAACTCCTACAAATATCTGGGTGTAACACTTTGTAGGGACATGACATGGGATGATTTCGTGGATAAAGCAGGTGGTAGACTTCGGCTTAATGGTAGAATACTGCGGAAGTGCAATAAGTCTACAAAGGAGATTGCGACCGGTTCTAGAATATTCCTCAAGTATATGGGACCTGTACCAAATAGTACTAACAGGTGATATTGAACGCATACGGTGAAGGGAAGCACGAATGGTCTCAGGTTTGTTCAATCCGTGGTAGAATGTCACGGAGATAATGAAGGGATTGAACTGGAAGACTATTGAAGATAAACTTATCCTGAGAAAATTTATTAACAAAGTTTCAAGTACCGGATTTAAACGATTACCCTGGGAATATGCTACTACCCCCTACGTATCGCTCACACACAGATCATGAGAATAAGATAAGAATAATTCAGATGATCATTCTTCCGGCGCCCCATACGTGAATGGAACAGGAAGAAATCCTAACACTGGTACAAACGGTCCAAATGGCTCTGAGCACTATGGGACTTAACATCTGAGGTCATCAGTCCTCTAGACTTAGAACTACTTAAACCTAACTAAGCCAAGGACAGCACACACATCCATGTCCACGGTAGGATTCGAACCTGCGACCGTAGAAGACTGGTACAATGTAACGTACTCTCTGCCATGCACCTCTCGGTGGTTTGCAGAGTACAGATGTAGATGTAGATAAGTCGAAATTAATGAATTTAGTGTTTCATAGTTGTTCTGCAGATAGGCTCCAGGGCACGTCTCCATCAAATTGTCGTCTGTCAGATGTTTGCACATACGAGCAAGAGCTTCAGTAACGTCACTCTTCTGTGGTGGCTCATGATGAAAAGCGTCTAGTGTCCCGTCTGTCTGAGCTTGGTTCCATTCGCACCAACTTTCAGACCAATAATCGTCCTGCGGTTTGTCATCCGTTAAATTCCTACGATACAGTAAGGGCATAACTGTTTTTTCATCTTACTTTTGTCGAAAGCATATATTTGAGACGTTTGTTGGGCAAGTATATCTATATCTATATTTTCTTCGACCTAGAATGTTACATTAGCTTTACAGAAATATATCTATCGTAGTCGCAAACGGTCCAAGAACGGAGAGCTCCTAGAGTGGGGGTTAGTGCTTCCGCTGAAACGTGATTTTCAGATATTTCCCGGCAAAATGCTTTTGATCACATGGTTCAAATGGCACTGAGCACTATGGGACTTAACAGCGGAGGTCATCAGTCCCCTAGAACTTAGAACTACTTAAACCTAACTAACCTAAGGACATCACACACATCCATGCCCGAGGCAGGATTCGGACCTGCGACCTTAGCGGTGGCGCGGTTCCAGACTGAAGCGCCTAGAACCGCTCGGCCACTCCGGCTGGCTTTTGATCACATGTTCTTAAGGCTATATAAGCAGTCAGAGACAGCAAAAAAACCAGTTTCTGAAAGAATCTGAAGCCATTTCGACTATGTAAAGGTTTTTTCTTTTAAATTACCGCTAACAGTCACAAACTTAGTTTACTATTGTATTACTTATTTATTTAGCGACACGTTTCGGGGGAATATTTCATCTTCAGGCTAAATGGCATTACAAAAACAATTTTACAATAAGGTCATACTGATGTTACATAGTCTTTTCATAAATCCTGTGGTTATCCTGTGGAAGAAGAGAAAACTTAGTAAGAGGCGATGTTACTTTGGAAGCTGGACTGATGTTTGCATGAAAATGTTTTGTAACGGTCAGTCACTTTGTTCTTCTGGCGTGGCAGATAAACGGGACACTAGACACTTTACAAAATATTTTCATGCAAACATCAGTCCAGCTTCCAAAGTGACATCGCCTCTTACTAAGTTTTCTCTTCTTCCACAGGATAACCCCAGCATTTATGAAAAGATTACATAACATCAGTACGACCTTATTGTAAAATTGTTTTTGTAATGCCATTTAGCCTGAAGATGAGGTATTCCCTCGAAACGAGTCGCTAAATAAATAAGTAATACAGCAGTTAACTAAGTTTGTAACTGGTAGCGGTAATTTAAAAAACCTTTACATTGATTTTGAAACACTGATACGGAAATTCCGATAAATTTCTTTGGTTTCGCTAAAGGCTAATACTAAATGGTTCAAATGGCTCTGAGCACTATGGGACTCAACTTCTGAGGTCATTAGTCCCCTAGAACTTAGCACTAGTTAAACCTAACTAACCTAGGGACATCACACACATCCATGCCCGAGGCAGGATTCGAACCTGCGACCGTAACGGTCTCGCGGTTCCAGACTGCAGCGCCTAGAACCGCACGGCCACTTCGGCCGGCATAGGCTTAGACCGATTCCTTGAAACGGAAATAGAAAAAGAATTTTTTCTTGGCTACCTTTACTATTTGCTCAATATGCAGACTGAACAATGTGAGAGATAGACTACAACCCCGTCTCAGTCCCATTCCAACAACTCCTTCCGTTTCATGTTCTTCGATTGATAACTTCGTCCTGCTTTTTCTACATTTTGTAGATGACCCTGTATTTTAGACCTACAACGTTCAGAGTCGCAAAGTGTATCCTCTGGTCCATATAGTCAAAATCTTTCTTTAAGCCTACAAAAGCTATAAGCGTACATTTGCCTGCCTACAGTCCATCTTCTGAGGTAAGTCGAAGCGTCAATATGGCCTCGAGTGTTCCCACATTTCTCCGGAACACAAACTTATCATTCCCGATGTCGACTTCTACCAGTTTTTGATTCTTCTGTAAATAATTCGTGTCATGTCTTATTAAACTGTCAGCACCTGAATCTTTGAAATTGGATTATTACATTGCTCTTGAAGTGTGGTGGTATTTTACCCTTCTCACATGTCTTCCACGCCAGGGGGGATAGTTTCGTCATGGCTGTCTCTCCCTAGAATCTCAATAATTCTTGTTTCTTTCAGTACTCTGTCAACTTCTTCTTCCAATATTTTTACCCCATTCCCTCTTCATTCAATTCGTCTTTACTTTCCACAATACTGCCTTCAAGTTTCGTTTCTTATTATGGCCCTTCCATATATTCGTTCCACCCTTCAGCCTTCCATCCAACATCCGCATTCACATACTCCGCAAGCGAGTTCATGATACGTGGCAGACGGTAATATAGGAGACATACGTAGGGGGGAAGCGGTATACTCGTTGACTCTTTAGGGACGCACAGTCTCGGAATTTTAACAGTACACCATATCATAGTGCACGACGCCTCTCTTTTAGCGTCTCCTACTGCACCGCCGTGACGCTTTCGAGCCCACTAAACGAGTTACTAAACCGAATTCTTTATTTAGTGCTTGCTTATTATCTAAGCTTTTTATATTTATACAGAAGCTTTCTTTTCTCCAAAGGAAACATAAATTCTTTGATATAACATGTACGTCTCCTTTTACCCTTGGTTTAATTCAAGTACACGAAAGTATAGTTGTGCCTCCAACCGACCTCTTCCACTGGCAAGACCAAAAGACTGTTTGCAAACGCTCGTCCGCGACCTCCTAGTAGGAAAGCAGCTCCTGCCATCTAGCGCGCCTTCCATGAACTTCCACGGGAGATCACGGCACAGGCCTACGGAGCGGAAAAGACTTGGGACCGATTAAAATCTCTCTCCGATTACAACTTTGGGAAAACAACAGCGTGCTTTTGATCCTGTCCATAAAATTAAAATAGTGTCCTTCCCAAAACGGAAAGAGGTACACCCCGTGACTAAAATATTAGCGGGTAACAGTTGAAATTAGTCGTACGCATGTCTGGGCGTAACAGTTGTGAGTATATGAAAGTTAGTTACATAGTTGTGATGCATAGATAATTTGAACATTCTTTTATTGAAATCATGAGGAACGAGTCACTTTACAGGATATGTATGCATGATTAGTGTTTATTTTAAAGAAAGCATTATTATGTTCTTCATTTTTTTTCTACTCATGCAACTATACCTAAAAGCAACATTTTTTAATTTTTTTTTTACTGGCTACCAGGTTGTAAGTAGAAATTTTTTAATGAAATAGAAGGAGTTGTCCAGGGGAAATGACTTTAAATTAGATTTAAAACTTGCTTCGCTACCTGTCAGACATTTCATAGTGTTGGGCAAATGAACAAAACTTTTTGCTGCTGCATACTGGACTCCTCTTTGAGCCACTGACGGGCTTAAAAATGCATAACAAATGTCATTTTTCCCCTATAGTGTTGCACGTATGTATGTCACTATTCTCCTCAAACTGTGGTGAATCATTTATGACGGATATCATTAGGGAGTACATCGACTGCGACGGCGCAATGCACGCTGAAGAGGTACCCACATGACGTGGCCATAAATACTTTCTTTCCAGGTAATGACAACCTCAGAAAATTATTCCGTAAGAAACTATTGAGGCGAAATATGGAAACTATGTCAGGAGGTTGATACGTTTGTTTCCAAGATTAGCAGTTATACGAAGAGCAAAAGTAGCTGACCTTAACTGGTCGAGAAGCTCAGTAATTTGCTAATTCCGTTTTCAGTTTTCATCAACATTTACACTCAAAAATATGGAGCATTCTGCCCTGTTTACCGACTCCTGCTCATGTGTTCCATCAGTTGTTGGTATGACTCTGTCGGTTGTACAGAACTGAATGTAGTTTTTTTTTTTTTTTTCAAAATTTAGGAAGAGTCCATTTTCAGAGAACCACTTAATTATCCTTTGGAAAATATCATTTACCTAATCTTCTGTTGGTTTCTCTCTAATGGTGTTTAAAATCACACTAGCACCATTCCAGTTTTATTTGTTGAATATTAAGTGAAAGGTCATTCACATATAAAAGGAATAGTAGTGGATCAAAAATTGAACCCTGTGGAATCCCTAAATTGTCTATCTTTCCCCAATTGAATTATTCAGCACAACCTTTTGCTTTCTGTTTGTTAAGTATGATGCAACTGAGCATAAAACCATCAGGAACATAGTCTCAGTCATAGTTAAAGCACTTAGCAGATTTCGGTTCACTGACACGGCACTGGGAAAATGCAATGAGTTTACGAAAGAGATTGCCTACAAAACAAACATGTGATCCTGAAATAACGCTCAAGTGGGTGGGAACCATACCGAAGAGGACCAACGAGGGATAATGAATGCAGACCACGAAGAGCAGCACGAATGGTCACAATTTTGTTTAAACCGCGAGCGAACGTCACAGAAATGCTGAACATCGAGCAATAGCACACGTTTGAACATGCTGGAGTTGGACAAAACTACGGAATCCCAGCGAGAAATGCTTTCTTGAACGTAAACGCAGATGCTAAGCCAAGCCTGCAGTTTGTGCTGTTGTATTTGACTACGAACACCACCTGTGCAATGGCCTCAATGGCGTGTTGCGAGTGTCATTTGGGTCAGGACAGTGAGGGATCCTGCAAGAACGGAACCAAGGCTGAAGAGAATCGTCAAACGCGGTGGTTCGAGTCCTCCCTCGGGCATGGGTGTGTGTGTTGTTCTTAGCATATTTTAAGTAGTACGTACGCTACTGGCCATTAAAATTGCTACACCAAGAAGAAATGCAGATAATAAACGGGTATTCATTGGACAAGTATATTATACTAGAACTGACATGTGATTACATTTTCACGCAATTTGGGTGCATAGATCCTGAGAAATCAGTACCCAGAACAACCACTTCTGGCCGTAATAACGGCCTTGATACGCCTGGGCATTGAGTCAAACAGAGCTTGGATGGCGTGTACAGGTACAGCTGCCCATGCAGCTTCAACACGATACCACAGTTCATCAAGAGTAGTGACTGGCGTACTGTGACGAGCCAGTTGCTCGGACACCATTGACCAGACGTTTTCAATTGGTGAGAGAGCTGGAGAATGTGCTTGCCAGGTCAGCAGTCGAACATTTTCTGTATGCAGAAAGGCCCATACAGGACCTGCAACATGCGGTCGTGCATTATCCTGCTGAAATGTAGGGTTTCGCAGGGATCGAATGAAGGGTAGAGCCACGGGTCGTAAAACATCTGAAATGTAACGTCCACTGTCAATGCGAACAAGAGGTGACCGAGACATGTAACCAGTGGCACCCCATGCTATCACGCTGGGTGATACGCCAGTATGGAGATGACGAATACACGCTTCCAATGTGCGTTCACCGCGATGTCGCCAAACACGGATGCGACTATCATGATGCTGTGAACAGAAGTTGGATTCACCCCAAAAAATGACGTTCTGCCATTCGTGCACCCAGGTTCGTCGTCGAGTACACCATCGCAGGCGCTCCTATCTGTGATGCAGCGTCAAGGGTAACGGCAGCCATGGTGTCCGAGCTCATAGTCCATGCTGCTGCAAACGTCGTCGAACTATTCGTGCAGATGGTTGTTGTCTTGCGAACGTCCCCATCTGCTGACTCAGGGATCGAGACGTGACTGCACGACCCGTTATAGCCATGCGGATAAGATGCCTGTCACCTCGACTGCTAGTGATACGAGGCCGTTGGGATCCAGCACGGCGTTGCGTATTACCCTCCTGAACCCACCGATTCCATATTATGCTAACAGTCATTGGATCTCGAGCAACGCGAGCAACAATGTCGCGATACGATAAACCGCAATCGCGATAGGCTACAACGTGACCTTTATCAAAGTCGGAAACGTGATGGTACGCATTTCTCCTCCTTACGCGAGGCATTACAACAACGTTTCACCAGGCAACGCCGGTCAACTACGGTTTGTTTATGAGAAATCGGTTGCAAGTTTTCCTCATGTCAGCACGTTGTAGGTGTCGCCACCGGCGCCAACGTTGTGTAAATGCTCTGAAAAGCTAATTATTTGCATATCACAGCATCTTCTTCCCGTCGGTTAAATTTCGCGTCTGTAGCACGTCATCTTCGTGGTTTATCAATTTTAGTGGCCAGTGGTGTGCTTGTAATTGCAAAGGAGATAACTTACCTCACTCGTTGGCGGAGTTGTCGTCATGTGAAAGTCCATTACAGTGGTCTGGATGGATAATTTGGAAGAGTCGAACCATGTATTCTTCCTGACACTCGTTCGTTTTCCGCACAGTGCGCAATGAAATTGTAACGGTATTTCAGCATCGAAGCTGTTCTTATGAAGTTTTACACAGTTCGCACCACCACAGTCTACACAGTCCCTTCTTTCCTCGTCCGGTAGTACTCCATATTTGCGACAAAAAGTCGAACAATTTTCTACGCTGGATAAGCATGGAATTAGATTTTTCCATGTGAGAGAATTCTCCGAAGAAACGTCAAATACACCAGACATCCCACTCACTAACGACATCAATCGTCTGGGTTTCCTTAGCAACTCACAAACAATTCGCGGAGGTATGTAATTTAGAGCAACTAAGGGAACGACGGAAAACAGATAAAAATGACGATCACAAATAATTGATCACAACACCGATTTATGATCGCACGTTCTATATGTATCGTTTGGACCCCGCGACTTCGATAGGCATACATTCTTGGAAATTTCCGGAAATGGTTATGTTCGGCTGTTTGGAGACGACCTGCAACCATTCATGGACGTCATGTTCCCAAACAACGATGGAATTTTTATGGATGACAATGAGCCATGTCACCGAGCAACAGCTATTCGCGGTTGGTTTGACGACCATTCTGAACAGTTCGAGCGAATGATCCGGCCACCCATATCGCCCGACACGAATCTCATCGAGTATTTATGGGACATAATTTGGAGGTCAATTCGAGTACAAAATCCTGCACCGGCAACGCTTTCTCAGTTGTGGACGGTTATAGAAACTCAGTTACGCAAATTCTGTCACGTTTGCCAAAAATGATTTCGGACAGTGTATTTTATGTAATTTTGAGACATTTTACATCACGCTACCTACGTATTTAATGTCTTTTAGATCTGAGGATGGTCATAGCTGCCCGAAATTAATTACCTGGTTACTGAAATTTTTGTGATCCATGACAGGATTTATAACAAAACGAACATGATTCTGTCCTCGTCACTCACCAAAGTCGATCAGAACTCGATCGAACACATGTGCTGACTGACCAGGAAGTTATTCATTTCTTTTATTTATTGAACCACATTTTATCCTAGTTAAGTAGGAGAAATACATGAATTCTGATCCACCTCGTGAGGTGTCCGCCCCTGGTAGCTGAGTGGTCAGCGCGACAGAATGTCAGTCCTAAGGGCCTGGGTTCGATTCCCGGCTGGGTCGGAGATTTTCTCCGCTCAGGCACTGGGTGTTGTGCTGTCCTTATCATCATCATTTCATCCACATCGACGCACAAGTCACCGAAGTGGCGTCAAATCGAAAGACTTGCATCCGGCGAACTGTCTACTCTACCCGACGGGAGGTCCTAGGGCCTAGTCACACGATATTTACAGGGTTATTACAAATGATTGAAGCGATTTCACAGCTCTACAATAACTTTATTATTTGAGATATTTTCACAATGCTTTGCACACACATACAAAAACTCAAAAAGTTTTTTTAGGCATTCACAAATGTTCGATATGTGCCCCTTTAGTGATTCGGCAGACATCTAGCCGATAATCAAGTTCCTCCCTCACTCGGCGCAGCATGTCCCCATCAATGAGTTCTAAAGCATCGTTGATGCGAGCTCGCAGTTCTGGCACGTTTCTTGGTAGAGGAGGTTTAAACACTGAATCTTTCACATAACCCCACAGAAAGAAATCGCATGGGAGGCGTGGAGGCCATGACATGAATTGCTGATCATGATCTCCACCACGACCAATCCATCGGTTTTCCAATCCCCTGTTTAAGAAATGCCGAACATCATGATTGAAGTGCGGTGGAGCACCATCCTGTGGTACGTTTAGCTCCCTGCTTGCTTTATTCGTCGACTTCCGCGGACTACGCGTGAAACTTGCCCGCACACGTTCAACCGTTTCTTCGCTCACTGCAGGCCGACCCGTTGATTTCCCCTTACAGAGGCATCCAGATGCTTTAAACTGCGCATACCATCGCTGAATGGAGTTAGCAGTTGGTGGATCTTTGTTGAACTTCGTCCTGAAGTGTCGTTGCACTGTTATGACAGACAGATGTGAGTGCATTTCAAGCACGACATACACTTTCTCGGCTCCTGTCGCCATTTTGTCTCACTGCGCTCTAGAGCGCTCTGGCGGCAGAAACCTGAAGTGCGGCTTCAGCCGAACAAAACTTTATGAGTTTTTCTACGTATCTGTAGTGTGTCGTGACCATATGTCAATGAATGGAGCTACAGTGAATTTATGAAATCGCTTCAATCATTTGTAATAGCCCTGTACATTTATTACCTGGTGAAGTAGCGAAATCGAACTGCTTGGTGCAAACCAATCCCCTGTATGGCAATCTAATTTTTAAATTGCGATATCGCTATGTCTTTTCGTAGCACGTGCTCCAATACACAATTAGTAGCCCGTAAGAAAGCATTCGCTAATTCTGTGCGCTGGAACGTGAATATCTCTATACTGGATCGGAAGTTTTCTGGAGGTTCGGGCTCTCTAAAATTCTACAGTACAATAACTTTCCACCAGTGATCACTTCGTACTTACTCCCCAAGGCGCATAATTTAGGTGGTTGTAATGAAACACCCTCGTACGCTTAACTGGCATGGATCGCAGGCGTTGTTTGACGTGGATAAGATTTTCAACATCCCATCTTCCTTCTTTCTGCGTACCCACTGACATCCACAAAGCCAGTGTACTTCCTCTTTCTTGAACGAGTTAGCAAGGTACTGATATTCTCATTTCTCCGTACTGATGCAATCGAACAGCTCTTCACCATTCGTGTACAACAACTGGCGCAAGGGAAAATTGATATTTGAACTGGATACTAAAATCCATTCAGGTATAACATGTGAACACAAAATGCGACTTTCGTCTTCCACAAGGTGTATCGCATGTAAAGCCGGGTTCACACACGCAACTAATCTGACGCCATATCTTGCGGCATTCTGGAGTGACACCACGAGCTACCGTTCACACAGAACGCCGCAAATTCTACGTAGTTGCACAGCTTTCGTTACGGCGTCGTCTGAAATTATAGAGCAGGTATTATAGTACAGGTTATGGCGCTGGAGCTGCGACAACAGAAATATAAGGAAGACGAAACCCAAATGTTGGACCTGAACATAGATTTTGCGCAGGGAAATATCAGGGGCCTCAAACACTTTTATAGAACAAATAACACCCGAAGATGAAAAACACAGTCCGTTAGTTGCAGACACGCCACTCTTCCAACATTTTAGAATCTTATTGCAGTCATTGGTGCATTTTGGATAATTAATTTTTAGTATAACAGCTGCGACATCACATTTCCTGTTTCCTGCGTGTAATCAACGATTTATACAGTTATTTATTTATTTATTCATCTAAAAATCTTTCAGGATTGTGGGAAACACACACACACTCGATACACACACACATACACACACTGACAGCCTGCTACAAAAACTTAACAATAATATTAGGTTGTCGTCCTAGTAGCTGCAGTAGCTGCGAAAGTGTATCTGGCGACCACTGTTTCGATTTTTCCGTAGTAAAATGAGAACACATTGAAATCGAATGGAGTACATCACCAATTATTCCACAATAACTGCGACGAAATGCTCGCGCTTCGAAATACAGGCGCCAGGGAGCAGTGGTGGAAGTGGCGACTGACGTCACAAAGTTCAAGCGATTTGAACTTTTTGTGACAAGACAAAAGTTATGGCACTGAAAAATGGGTGTTGCCACTCGCAACTGCACTGCCACTGCAGTATGGCATCAGCTGTAGCGTCACTTTCGTTGCGTGAGTGAACTTGGCTTGAACGTGTGTTGAAGATTTTACGGTGAATTTTGGACAGGCAGGTGTTTTGTCTGTGACCGTCGGAAATTCAATTTCCTAAATGTTGGCAGCAGTGGTAGGAGTGGTGTGTGCCGCGAACCGGCAAGGTCGCCTGCTGTAACAAAAGACGATCGTCACGTCACGCACCACGGGTGGAAGTCGTCACGGGAGGCACCGCGGCACAAGACCACTCCAGTGCGTGACGTCCTCGCTTTTGGTCGACAACATAAACCTGTTCAAATTTAACAGTGACATCTTTTGGAATTGGCCGATGCACTGAACTACATGAATATACATTCTCCACAAATCACTGTACAGTGCCTGGCGGAGGATACGTCGTACGAAAATCAAAGATTTTCTGTTCTATCGTAAGCCCCTAATGAGCGAGGGAAAAATGACTATCTACAGCAGGGGCGGGCAGGAATCCTGCACGTGTGCGGTGCACTTGCACGCATGCAGTTAACAGGTGTTCCGCGTGCACAAAGGGGCAAGCTGGCCACCCGCTTCTCTCCCCTCCCCACCATAACTTCTGTCTGCTCCTTCCTCTGTAATGCGTTTTGTTTCCTAGTTTGCTTTATTTAAATGAAGGAATAAGGTTAGTAGGAGTGCTTGAAAGAAATCATCGTTTGAAAGAGTACCTATTACCTACGATACGTTTTATTTAACTATCACAGGTGCAGTTTACAATACGTTTAATACCTGGATCAAAATTTCTACATACAGACAAACGCAAACAGTTACGCAAATTTTCATCGCTGATGTTTGCTCTTAACCAAAACTTGTTAATTCAGCAAATGGTTTTCCAGCTCTCGCTATATTAAGCCCAATCTTATAACCTGCACGTACCGCTGGGCTATTATTGTTGTCGTCCTGAAAACAGTGCTCCATAAAATGTTAAATCAGTTAGATGAGAGACATGACGAAAGAAAGTCGCAGACCTCTCCTGACAACAGCAACTACAACAGATTTATCTAGTATCGTCAGATCGCTCTTCTTAAGCTCAGTCAGTTTCCCCATTCACTCAGAATCCGACAATAAATTGTACTCGTCCTTGTGAAATTTATTATAATGGCCTTCAATACTAAACTTCCGCTGACCAGCGAGAATACTGCCACATATTAAACATTTCGAATTTTCACGTTTTTGCACAAAGAAAAATGATTCTCTCATTACTTTTTAAAAGATAGCAAATCTCCGCTTCTCAGTTTCCTTGTTTCATTCTGAATCTTCCAGTTCTTGAAATACAACGTTCACTACGTAGTGGTCGCTTCGCATAAACGACTGCAGCTTAGCCTGGCACTACACTGCCGCAACCTGCCGGCGCCTGGCTGTCGCCACAGGCCCAGTCGACGACTGCACGCGAGCAGCACACGTGCAGCGCTGTGCGCTCATGAGCCGCGTGCAACGTTTGCCCGCCCCTGATTTACAGGATACCCCAAACTGTTGCGACAAAAGTCAAAGGGTTGTAGATGGTGTCTTGAGGAATAAATCTAGAATAGAAAACCGTTTCCGGAAACGTCATCCAACGACGCTACAGGGCGTCAAAGCCACAGGCACCGGCTCCTGCGAATAGGCCACCCCTTAGGCAGCAAACGTGAGATCGCCCACTGACAGTGGGTAGGCGCTACGTCTCGCAATGTTGTTTGTTATTCAGTGATCACGACTGATTGCCACGATCGCCAGTGGTTCAAATGGCTCTGAGCACTGTGGGACTTAACATCTGAGGTCATCAGTCCCCTAGACTTAGAACTACTTAAACCTGACTAACCTAAGGACGTCACACACAACCATGCCCGAGGCAGGATTCGAACCTGCGACCGTAGCAACACCGCGGTTCCAGACTGAAGCGCCTAGAACCGCTCGCTCGGCCACAGCGGCCGGCGATCGCCAGTGAAGAAGATTCAGTTAGCTGCTGCGTAGACTGTTCTTGTCTCCTATGAAAGTGATGCTCAGTTACTCGACATGCCAGTCCAGTTCTGGCCATTCTTCCGTAGCACCACATTCTTGTCTTCTATTCCCTGTTTGTCTGAAGTGCTTATCGTCCACGTGTCACTTCCGCACAAGGCTCATGCTCCCCTCCCCCTGTCTCTGTCTCCGCCACTCCCACCCTCTTTTCATATCTTCCTCTTCCCTGCCTCACGTCCATCTCCTCCTCCTCCGTCTCATTCCACACAATCATTCTCACCCAAACAGGAGGTTGCTGGCTCCTACACACATAGTATTTCTTTTTAGAAATGAAGCAATACGCCGCGGTGGCCGAGCGAATCTAGGCGCTTCAGTTCGGAGCCGCGCGACTGCAACGGTCGCAGGTTCGAATCCTGTCTCGGGCATGGATGTGTGTGATGTTCTTCGTTTCGTTAAGTTTAAGTTATTCTAAGTGCTAGGGCACTGATGACCTCAGTCCCATAGTGCTCAGAGCCATTTGAACCATCAAGCAATATATGCATACCAAGTTTAGTTGAAGTCGATCCAGGGATTTAGGAGAAGTCCTTTACATATATTTAACATATTTCACATATATTTGTACACATATTTCACCGGTATCTCTAGCGAATTTCGCCACGCAGTTTCGTTTTTACGCAGATCAATGTTCATGACGTCGTATGTGCCGAACAGTGACATAATTCTGCAGGTAGATCCAGTGGTAAATGTGGATACTGTCTGTGAAATTTCCGAATAGAGTTAGTAGTAAAGAAGTAATAAATTAAAAGATCGCGCCCGATGCGGCAATTTCACTGCATTTAGAGCGAACATGCAGCGAGCGTTAGACGTTTTTCTTTTCATTATTTCGTGGAGATGGTCGGCGTAAAAAAGTTTCCTAAAGAATAAAATTTACGTGTAAAGTTTGTTGCAAGTCACTAAGTGCTCTCATTCTCAAATACTGGATGAATAAATTCGGGGAAATTCCGTGTTGTAGGTTGCACTCCTTTTTCACCCCTACAGCGATTCTTTCCAGACACTAAGTGGCACATGTACCAAGTTTCGTTGTAACAGGGCAAGTGCTTTAGGAGCAGATGTGGAACACACGTACATATAGGGCGACAACTATTGAACTATATGAAAAAAACGTAAATTAGTTACAAACTATGCCGTGCACACCAAAAAAAAAAATGTTCAAATGTGTGTGAAATCTTATGGGACTTAACTGCTAAGGTCATCAGTCTCTTAGCTTACACACTACTTAACCTAAATTATCCTAAGGACAAACACACACACCCATGCCCGAGGGAGGACTCGAAACTCCGCCGGGACCAGCCGCACAGTCCACGACTGCAGCGCCCTAGACCGCTCGGCTAATCCCGCGCGACACCGTGCACACCCTTTATTCAACAAGTAAGCGTTACTACAGATATTCCGATTTAGGTTGTGACGTGTCCGATATGCCTGCCATCATTGGCGATGATGTGGCGAAGACGAATAGCGAAATTCTGCACGATCCGATGATGTGTAGAACATCTATACTGCCGATGACCTCCTGAATGGCTGTTTTCAGCCCAGCAATGGTTTTGAGGTTATTGCTGTACACCTTGTCTTTCATACAGCCACACAAAAAGGAGTCGCATGTGTTCAGATCCGGAGAATTTGGCGGCTAATCGAGGCCCATGCCAGTGGCCTCTGGGTACCAGAGCCAGAATGCAGTCCCCAAATTGCTCCTACAGGACATCAAGCACTCTACTGCTTCGATGGAGTCGAACTCCGTCTTGAGTGAACCACATATTGTTGAAATCAGAGTCACTTTGGATAATGGGGATGAAATCATCTTCCAAAACATTCACGTACTGTTCGGTAGTCACTGTGCCATCAAGGAATATCGCATCGATTATTCGGCGACTGGACATTGTACTCCGTACAGTTACCCATTCAGGGTGAAGAGACTGCTCAACGGCGAAATGGGGAAAGCGCCAGTTATGCTTATTGACGAACCCATCCAAATGAAAATGGCCTTCGTCGCTAAACCAAACCATATCCATATCAAAGTTCTGTTCGTCAGTTCTGTGGACAGTAGTATTGGCGAAATACAGTCGCTGTTCCTTGGGCCTGGGCGTTCATGGGTAATGAGTTTGAATTTTGTATGGAAAGAGATGCAGGACACAAATTTGTCGCGTTGTCTCCCGGTTGATTTCCACCTGTTGTGCAGCTCGTCTAATCGTCGGAACGTCGAGGCTGTCGATGACCTCCTGAACGGCTGCTTTCAGCTAAGCAATGGTTTTCGGGTTATTGCTGTGCACGTTATCTTTAATATAGCCCCACAAAAAGAAGTCGATCTAGGCTAAAGCCAGTGGCCTCCGGGTACCCCAGGCCCAGGATGCGGTCCTCAAAGTGCTCGTCCAGGACATCAAACACTCTCCACCTCGATGGGGTTGAGCTCCGTTTTGTATGAACCACATCTTGTAGAAATCAGAGTCACTTTGGAAAGTGGAGATGAAACCATCGTCCTAACCCTTCACGTACCGTTCGGTAGTCACCGTGCCATCAATATCGCAGCAGCTATTCCGTGACTGGACATGGCACACCGCACGGTCACCATTTCAGAGTGAAGAGACTTCTCGATTGCGGATTCTCAGTCCATCAAATGAGGCAGTTTTGCTTATTGACGAACCCATTCAAATGAAAGTGGGCGTCGCTAAACCAAACCGGGCATGCACACACTAATTCCCGTCATGCCCCGCGGCCAACAGTGCAGTTTGAATGTCCTAACGTAAACCGTTCAGAAGTTATGACGATTTTATTTCATATAGTTCAATAGCTGTCGCTCTGTATATACGTACCTCCACTTCTATAGTAGCCATAATATCCTAAATATATGGATATGGGTATTAGTAAAACTGCCTTTTTAAGAAACGCTGTTCTTGCTGTAGTCAGTCTGAACTTTATATCCTATCTACTTCTGTCATCATCAGTGATTTTGCTGCCAAAATCGTAGAATTCATCTGCTACTTCTACTGTCTCGCTTTGGTGAGTCTGGATAAGGACGTACGGAGCTCCTCGGGTTGCCAGCGAGGCGACTACTGCGCGTATCTGCGACGAAGCTGCCTGTGATCCCGTCCCGGTTAGCAGCCGACGATGCGGCACCGTGTCGAACGCCTGTTGGACACCGAGGAAGACTGAATCCACCTGTTGGTCTGCATATAACCTCACCGAACAAAAAACAAATAAAGAGTCACCCGTAGAGAAATCATTAAACGCAGCATTTAATACCGTGTAATTCCGCCCTGGACTATGTAAACGCCTGCATTCGGTTAGGAAGAGAGCCGCATTCAGCTTTGGCCACTGGCTGAGAATTTGGTGGCGCAGTTTCACCAAGTTTCGGGGATGCTGGTGTCGGCGTTTCACCCGCTTTTCTAGCAGGTGCAACAGATTTTCTATGGGGTTCAAGTCAGGTGATTTTGCAGGCGAGTCAAGTTGTAATAGGGTTGAGGAGTGCTCGTAAAGTCAAGCACATACTCTTCCAGTAGCATGAACTTTGCTGTTGTTTTTATGTGTCTGCGTGACGAGCGGCCTCTTGTGAGATGACCGACTCCAAATCTTCATTACATTTAGCTCCCGCCGCAATGTTCTCTCGCTGACAGGTTGGGGTGGACCATCATTCACTTTCTGCGGCAGTCTGGTTTGCAAGCGATTTTGATTGACGGCCCTTGAAACGTATCTATAATCCCTCTCAGTCAGGACATTTCCCCGACAACATACACATCTACATCTACATATATACTCCGCTAGCCACAAAGCGGAGTGTGGCGGAGGGCACAATTCGCGCCAAAGTCATATCCCCCCCCCTCCGCCCCCCACTGTTCCACTCGTGGATCGCACGAGGGAAAAACGACTCTATGAACGCCTCGGTACGAGCTCTAATTTCCCTTATCTTTGAATGGTGATCATTGCGCGATTTGAAAGTTTGTGGTAATAATATATGCTCTACATATTCGGCGAATATCGGATTTCGGAATTTAGTGAGCAGCCCCTTCCGTTTAGCGCACCGTCTATCTGCAAGTGTGTCCCACTTCAAACTTTCTATGAGATTTGTAACGCTCTCGCGATGGCTAAATGGACCAGTCACGAATCTTGCCGCTCTTCTTTGGACCTTCCCAGTCTCCTTAATCAGACCCAACTGGTGAGGGTCCCATACAGACGAACAATACTCTAACACTGGACGAACTAACGTATTGTAAGCAATTTCCTTTGTCGAAGGACTGCATCGCTTCAGGATTCTACCAATAAACCGCATTCTAGAGTTCGCTTTGCCCGTTACTTGTGTAATCTGATCATTCCATTTGAGATCATTTCGAATAGTCACACCCAGATACTTGACGGATGTTACCGCTTCCAAAGACTGGGCATTTACTTTGTACTCGTACATTAATGGGGATTTTCGCCTTGTTATACGCAATATCTACATCTACATCTACATTTATACTCCGCAAGCCACCCAACGGTGTGTGGCGGAGGGCACTTTACGTACCACTGTCATTACCTCCCTTTCCTGTTCCAGTCGCGTATGGTTCGCGGGAAGAACGACTGTCTGAAAGCCTCCGTGCGCTCCTCGGGAGGTATAAGTAGGGGGAAGCAACATATTCGATACCTCATCCAGAAACGCACCCTCTCGAAACCTGACGAGCAAGCTACACCGCGATGCAGAGCGCCTCTCTTGCAGAGTCTGCCACTTGAGTTTGTTAAACATCTCCGTAACGCTATCACGGTTACCAAATAACCCTGTGACGAAACGCGCCCCTCTTCTTTGGATCTTCTCTATCTCCTCCGTCAACCCGACTTGGTACGGATCCCACACTGATGAGCAATACTCAAGTATAGGTCGAACGAGTGTTTTGTAAGCCACCTCCTTTGTTGATGGACTACATTTTCTAAGGACTCTCCCAATGAATCTCAACCTGGTACCCGCCTTACCAACAATTAATTTTATATGATCATTCCACTTCAAATCGTTCCGCACGCATACTCCCAGATATTTTACAGAAGTAACTGCTACCAGTGTTTGTTCGGCTATCATATAATCATACAATAAAGGATCCTTCTTTCTATGTATTCGCAATACATTACATTTGTCTATGTTAAGGGTCAGTTGCCACTCCCTGCACCAAGTGCCTATCCGCTGCAGATCTTCCTGCATTTCGCTACAATTTTCTAATGCTGCAACTTCTCTGTATACTACAGCATCATCCGCGAAAAGCCGCATGGAACTTCCGACACTATCTATGTTACACTTACTAATATTAAGAGATAACTGCCAATCATTACACCACACATTTATTTTCTGCAAATCGTCATTGATTTGTTCACAACTTTCGTGTGATACTACTTTCCTGTAGACTACAGCATCATCGGCAAACAGTTTAATGCCGTTGTCAATACCTTGAACCAGATCGTTTATGTAAATCGTAAAAAAAGCAGCGGACCTGTTACGCTGCCCTGGGGCACACCTGATGTTAAGCTTGTTTCTGTTGAAGTCACCCCATTCAGGACGACATACTCCTCTCTGCCTGTTAGAAAACTATCTATCCTACCGCATATGTCATCGGATAGACCGTAAGCGCGCACTTTTTGAAGCAAGCGACAGGACGGAACTGAGTCGAACGCCTTTCGAAAGTCGAGGAATATGGCATCAACCTGGGAGCCGGTATCTAGAGCCTGTTGTACATCACGCACAAAGAGGGCCAGCTGTGTCTCGCATGACCGCTGTTTCCTAAAACCGTGCTGGTTTTTACAGATGAGTCTAGAAAGGTCATTATGTCTGAACACAAAATATGTTCCATGATTCTACAACAAATCGATGTCAGTGAAATTGGCCGGTAATTATGTGCATCCGATTTTGTACCACTTTTATAGATTGCTGTGACCTGGGCCTCCTTCCAGTCCCGTGGAACTTTCCGCTGTTCCAATGATCTCTGACAGATGATGCATAAGAATGGTGCTATATTTGTAGCATAGACAACATATAATCTTATGCAGCTGGTAAGAGCTGCTGATAGGGTTCGAGCGTGGCGTAGACGCCACGAATCCTGAACCCAAATTTTCAACAAGACACTGTGAAAAGTGGTGGTGGCTCCACAATTGTGTGGGCTGTGTTTACATGGACTGGCCAGGGTCCGCTGATGCAAATGAAATTATGACTGGCAGGAGACGGTTGTGTTCGGCTACTTGCAGCGATTCATGGATTTCATCTTCCCAACCAACGACGCAATTTTTAGGGATGACAATACGCCATGTCATCTGGCCACACTTGTTCGCGACTGGTTTCAGAAATATTCTGGAAAATTCGAGCGGATGATTTGGCCACCGAGATCTCTAGAAATGAATCTCGTCGAACATGTATGGGACTTAATCGACAGGTCAGTTGTTGCACAAACTCCTGCACCGGCAACACTTTCGCAATTATGGACGGCTATAGAGGTAGCACTGCTCAGTCTTTCTGCACGGACTTCCAACACGTTGTTGAGTCCGTGTCACGTCTAGTTGCTGCACTACGCCGTGTGGAAGGAGTTCCGGCGTGATGCTAGGAGCCTTACCATGAATTTTTTTCGTCTGCTTGTGCGTGTATGGTTGACCACGTGACTCAATCGCTGCGCGCTTCATGTGTGCGTGCGCAATGGGTGTGGCTAATACAATGAAGTGCCAGAGAAACTGGTACAACCATACGTACTGAAATACAGAGATATGTAAACAGGCGGAATACGGCGCTGCGATCGGCAGCGCTTATCTAAGAGAACAAGTGGTGTGGCGCAGTTGTTAGGTCGGTTACTGCTGCTACAATGACAGGTTGTCAAGATTTAAGTGAGTTTGAACGTGGTGTTATAGTTGGAGCACAAGCGATGGGACACAGCATCACCCAGGTAGCGATGAAGTGGGGACTTTCCCGTACGACCATTTCACGAGACTACGGTGAGTATCAGGAGTCCGATAAAACATCAGATCTCCGATATCGCTGCGGTGGGAAAAAGATCCTGCAAGAACGAAACCAACGACGACTGAAAAGAATCGTTCAACGTGACAGAAGTGCGAACCTTCCGCAAATTCATTCCATGTAGGCTTCCACAAGCGTGGCGTCAGTTACCATCATATTCTGCTGATGAAATTAGAATGGAAACCTCCAGGATTTTACGCAAAGCTAAGCCACCCAGCAGCAATCTGTCTCAAGGGGAAAGGAAGGCATTGTGGGAGATCAATGCAGACAAGAATGTTACTATAGTTGCCGCTGACAAGGGAAATGTTACTGTTTTAATGAATACTGAGGATTATCACAAGAAGATCCTGGAACCCAGCACATACAAGAAGTTGAAAAAGGATCCCACAACGAATGTGCTGAATGCCACCAATCGTCTGATAAAACAGTCTTCCATTCCTACAGAAGTTAAAAAGTATCTTTGTAAAACGGAGGCTTATCCTCCGAGATTATATGGATTACCAAAGATACATAAGCCTGATGTTCCTTTGAGACCAATAGTCAGCGCAATTGGAGCTCCTACCCAAGAACTAGTTAGACACCTTGCCTCTTTGTTACAACCTTACATAGGCAAAACTGAGAGTCATATTAAAAACACTCTACACTTCATCGAGAAATTGAGGGAAATTACTGTCGGTCCTAATTACATCCTTGTCAGTTTTGATATAGTGTCTTTGTTCACGATGGTTCCAGTTGATGAAGCTCTCTCCCATGTAGCCGATATGTTCCCTAGTGATATAGTAGCCTTCTTGCAACACTGTCTATCCTCGACCTATTTTCAGTACAATGGTGAATTTTATGAACAGATCGATGGGGTAGCCATGGGAAGCCCCCTAAGTCCCGCAATTGCGAATTTATTCATGGAATATTTTGAACATCAAGCACTGCAGTCGGCCAAAAAAAGCCCCTCGAAGTGGTATCGGTATGTGGATGATTCCTTTGTAATATGGAATAATGAGGAAGAAGACTTGAATGATTTCCTGGTACACTTAAATAGCATCAACCCAAAGATTAAATTTACTATGGAGAAGGAGAAGCATGGACAACTTAACTTCTTGGATGTATCAGTTATCAAACGGGCGGATGGGACCTTAGGCCATAAGGTCTACAGGAAAGGTACACGTACTGATCGCTACCTCCATAAGAACTCAAACCACCACCCTAGGCAAAAGAGGGGGGGTCATAAAAACACTAGTGGATAGGGCCAATAATATTTGTGAACCAGGCTACTTACAAGAAGAATTAAATCATTTACGAATGGCCTTTGCGAAAAATGGTTATACAAAAAACGAGATTAACCGAGCACTTGACCCAAATAGAAAAATGCCTAAAAATAGGAGACAGCAACAACTATCAGCTGGAAAAGTATTTCTTCCGTTCATCCATAATATCACGGATCGCATTGGGAAAGTACTAGCCAAGTTTCAGGTAGAGACCATTTTTAGACCTACTAAGAGAATTAGTGAATGCCTAAGATCAACAAAAGATGCTCGTCACCCCCTAGCCACCCCAGGGGTATATAAAATTCCGTGTAGTTGTGGCAGGGTTTACATAGGAACTACAAAAAGAAGCATCAATACACGGTTGACGGAGCACAAAAGAAACTGTCGCTTGGGACATATCGACAAATCGGCAGTAGCGGAACATGTTTTTAAGGATGGAGATCACGAAATAAAATTTGGTGAAACAAGCGTGCTAGCGAGGACGTCGCATTATTATACACGTATGTATAGAGAGGCAATTGAAATCCACAAACATCAATACAATTTTAATCGTAAAGAAGAAGGATTAAAATTGGATAAGATATGGCAGTCGACATTGCATCAATCACGTGACAATCGATTGCCTGCAATCGAGAGAACAGACGATAGCCAGAGATAGCTGCACATCGACACCACGTGACGTGCGGTGGCGCCCCCTACGATATCCATATAAGCGGCGGCCCCAGCTCCTAGCAGCCAGTCGTTGACTCACCTCGGAAGATGTTCTCCGTAGTTGAGAACGAAACGCCAGGGAGAAGAAGTTCTACAGATCGACCACGGCAACTTAGCCCGGAAGTGTTTACTGGCTTCCGCAAATTGTTGCAGATTGCAATGCTGGACCATCAACAAGTGTCAGCATGCGAACCATTCACCGAAACATCATCGATATGGGCCTTCGCATCCGAAGTCGCACCGGTATACGCTTGATAACTACACGAGACAAAGCTCTACGCCTCGCCTGGGCCCGTCAACACCGAAACTGGACTAGCAGAGGTTGAAAATACCGCTACAGTTGTAAATTACTTCGTTTTCACACGACCGGTTTCGGGTGTTCTGCGTTCATAGGCAGCACATCGCGCCTGGTACACGCGAAGCTCGGGGACCACAGCACAGCGGTAAGTGTCGTGATATCATTTGTATATATTCCGTACCCAGGCAGTCGTTCGTAGTACTGTCTGGTGCCACTTACGCATTGACATAGGTCTCACAGCACCTAGCCCGACCGGCGGTTTCAAAATGCTTTTTAAAAAAATTTTAAACTTTTTAGAAAAAAATTGGTTTTTTGTTTCTTATGTGTGTTGCGGCGTGTGAAAATTATCTGCCGTCTTTTGCTATTTCCAGTACGACACCTGAGGATGGGCTTATAACAATCCGAAACAGGTCGTGTGGAAATAAACTAATTTAGAACTGAAGCGGTATTTTCAACCTCTGCCATAATGCTCAGTTGCGGATGTTCTTAAAACAGGATTGTTTGTAGCGAAACTGGACTGTTGACGAATGGAAACATGTTGCCTGGTCGGACGAGTCTCGTTTCAAATTGTATCGAGCGGATGGAGTTGAACGGGAATGGAGGCAGCCTCATGAATTCATGGACTCTGAATATCAGCAGCGGACTGTTCAAGCTGGTGGAGGCTCTCTAATGGTGTGTGGCGAGTGCAGTTGGAGTGATACGGAGCCCCTGATACGTCGAGATACGACTGTGACAGGTGACACGTACGTAATCATTGTGTCTGATCGCCTGCATCCATTCATGTCCATTGCGCATTCCGACGGACTTGGGCAACTCCAGAGGGTCAGAAGTGGTTCAAATAGCTCTAAGCACTATGGGACTTAAGATCAGAGGTCATCAGTCCCCTAGACAGAACTAATTAAACCTAACTAACCTGAGGACATCACACACATCCCTGCCCGAGGCAGGATTCGAACCTGCGACCGCAGCTGCAGCGCTGTTCCGGACTGAAACGCCTAGAACCGCTCGAGCACAGCGGCCGGCTCCAGAGGGTCAATGCGACACCTCACACATCCAGAGTTTCAATAGAGTGGCTCCAGGAACAGTTTTCTGTGTTTAACGCTTGCACTGGCCACCAAACTTCTCTGACACGAACATTACAGAGCATATATGGGACGCCTTGCAACCTGCTGTTCAGAAGAGCTCTCCACCTACTCGTACTTTACGGATTTGTTGACAGCCCTGCAGGATTCATGGTGTCACTTCACCCCAGAACTACTCGAGGCATTAGTCGAGTCCATACCACGCCGTGTTGCGGCACATCTGCGTGTTCGCAGGGGCCCTACACGGTATTAGGCATCTGTACCAGTTCCTTTGGCTCTACAGTGTATTTTGTCTGGTGAACTTACACCAGGGTGTCGCCGCCTGACACTGTCCCTGTCTCCAGGGCAAAGCAGAAAGCGGTGTGGCCAGTGCACAGACGGTAGCAGGACGGCGCCCACCGCGTCCAGACGGTGGTCCGCGGCCGCGTCGCCTCTCCTTCGGAGCATTCATTATTCATGGCGGCGGCGAGCGACACCCGGGGCATGCAGAGGGCCGCCAACAGCCTGTCCCCTGTCTGCTGCGGTCTGGTCTAGCGCTCTCGTGCCGGGGCGAACCTCTACAGCCTCATATACCCACCACAGTCTAATGACTGGGCAAAGCCTCACATATCGGTCACCTCCGCTACGCATTTATCTCTTTCCTTGTAAGAGGTATTCTCCGTTACTAATGATCATTCTACAGGGTGTTTCAAAAATGACCGGTATATTTGAAACGGCAATAAAAACTAAACGAGCAGCGATAGAAATACACCGTTTGTCGCAATATGCTTGGGACAACAGTACATTTTCAGGCAGACAAACTTTCGAAATTACAGTAGTTACAATTTTCAACAACAGATGGCGCTGCGGTCTGGGAAACTCTATAGTACGATATTTTCCACGTATCCACCATGCGTAGCAATAATATGGCGTAGTCTCTGAATGAAATTACCCGAAACCTTTGGCAACGTGTCTGGCGGAATGGCTTCACATGCAGATGAGATGTACTGCTTCAGCTGTTCAATTGTTTCTGGATTCTGGCGGTACACCTGGTCTTTCAAGTGTCCCCACAGAAAGAAGTCACAGGGGTTCATGTCTGGCGAATAGGGAGGCCAATCCACGCCGCCTCCTGTATGTTTCGGATAGCCCAAAGCAATCACACGATCATCGAAATATTCATTCAGGAAATTAAAGACGTCGGTCGTGCGATGTGGCCGAGCACCATCTTGCATAAACCACGAGGTGTTCGCAGTGTCATTTAAGGCAGTTTGTACCGCCACAAATTCATGAAGAATGTCCAGATAGCGTGATGCAGTAATCGTTTCGGATCTGAAAAATGGGCCAATGATTCCTTTGGAAGAAATGGCGGCCCAGACCAGTACTTTTTGAGGATGCAGGGACGATGGGACTGCAACATGGGGCTTTTCGGTTCCCCATATGCGCCAGTTCTGTTTATTGACGAAGCCGTCCAGGTAAAAATAAGCTTCGTCAGTAAACCAAATGCTGCCCACATGCATATCGCCGTCATCAATCCTGTGCACTATATCGTTAGCGAATGTCTCTCGTGCAGCAATGGTAGCGGCGCTGAGGGGTTGCCGCGTTTGAATTTTATATGGATAGAGGTGTAAACTCTGGCGCATGAGACGATACGTGGACGTTGGCGTCATTTGGACCGCAGCTGCAACACGGCGAACGGAAACCCGAGGCCGCTGTTGGATCACCTGCTGCACTAGCTGCGCGTTGCCCTCTGTGGTTGCCGTACGCGGTCTCCCTACCTTTCCAGCACGTTCATCCGTCACGTTCCCAGTCCGTTGAAATTTTTCAAACAGATCCTTTATTGTATCGCTTTTCGGTCCTTCGGTTACATTAAACCTTCGTTGAAAACGTCGTCTTGTTGCAACAACACTGTGTTTTAGGCGGTGGAATTCCAACACCAGAAAAATCCTCTGTTCTAAGGAATAAACCATGTTGTCTACAGCACACATGCACGTTGTGAACAGCACACGCTTACAGCAGAAACACGACGTACAGAATGGCGCACCCACAGACTGCGTTGTCTTCTATATCTTTCACATCACTTGCAGCGCCATCTGTTGTTGAAAATTGTAACTACTGTAATTTCGAAAGTTTGTCTGCCTGAAAATGTACTGTTGTCCCAAGCATATTGCAACAAACGGTGTATTTCTATCGCTGCTCGTTTATTTTTTATTGCCATTTCAAATATACCGGTCATTTTTGAAACACCCTGTTTATAGGAATGATGTGGGTATAACTTCTGAACCATGATCGGATGTGGAAAGTGCATGCTATACATCTCTGGAAAACTATATTGTGTATGTATTACTCAAAGCCACTGTTTTAAGGAAGTAGTTTTCTCGTTTTACGGTTCGATACCATAGTTTATCATAGAGAAACCTGCAAGAAGAATGTATGTCATGCACTGGAAATATATATGTATTACACTGGAATGTTAACAACACTGCATTCTACATGACTGATAGGTCGGAAACTCAAGCAATCTAACATTATAGCCTGTTTTAAGTGCAGAAAGTTGTATCCTTAGGGGTGCGTGTGTTTATGTGCTCTCTTACCAGTACCTTCCAGGTACTGATACTAGACTTGAGAACAATACTTTAGAGTTGATAGCGTAGTTCATTTGCATAAAATGGTTCGGCCTCCATCTGTCTGGAGCTCCATCATGCATAAAAATCGCCTGTTTCTTGTTCTTCTTAACTGTCTGCTATTACATTACAAAACTTTCAAATCTGTTTCTATACACCGTTAAGGGGTGCTAACCTCCTCGACATCGGTGCATCTGGAGAAATCTTGGATGGCCGAGGACTCGGATATTTCCACTCATTCACGAGACGTGAAATGTAGCGGTCTACTTCTGGTCAGTTGAAGATTAAATCTGTAATGCTGCTGCAGGGCAGGTTGGTCAATAACAGTGTGAGGGGTCTTTCAATCTCTAATTTTACCCTAAGGCTCTAATGCTCTGTGACCCCCATCCTCATAGATAGATCGTAAATTAAGCACTATGTTTGAGGTGTTAGAAATAGTACAGTGCTACCTGATATACTTTGATGATGTATGTGTTTGACAATTAACAATGAATGGACACACTGCACATTCATCTATCTACATTCACAATGATACTCACAAAGTAGAGAGGGGGCGGTTTAGCTAGCGGATGGCAGCGAGAGATTCCTTCCGTGCAAACAGTACAAGGTCTGTTACAACATTTCGTCCTGTCCTTATTTTCAGTAGAAAACAGACGTAAAACTACGGAGGTTGGCAATACTCTTATCTCATATACAATTATACCATTGAATGCTGTGCAGCTATGCTGCCCAATTAATGTGGTGCAGGTTTGCGCTGCTATGCTCGAGATCGATTTTGGGTCTGAGTCTTTATTTTTTTTAAGGCAACGGCCTTGCCGCAGTGGATACGCCGGTTCTCGCGAGAACACCGAAGTTAAGCGCTGTGGGGTGTGGCCTGCACTTGGATGGGTGACCAACCGGGCCGCCATGCGCTGTTGCCGTTTTTCGGGGTGTATTAAGTTTCGTGATGCCAATTGAGGAGTTACTCGACCGAATAGTAGCGGCTCCGGTCGAAGAAAACCATCGTAATGACCGGGAGAGCGGTATGCTGACCACACGCCCCTCCTTTCTGCATTCTCATTGAGGATGACACGGCGGTCGGATGGTCTCATTGGACCAGTTGTGGTCTGAAGACGGAGTGCTATTTTTTTTTTTACTTCCTAACTCGAGACTGCATGATACGTTAAGTGGCTTCTTCATCGTTGTACAACAATTACAACACGTCTTTGCTATTACACATGGTTTATGAAACATATTCTGTCACTGGTAGCGTATATAAAACATTACAACTGTTCCCTCTTACTAAATTTAATAATAATGTTCAAAATCTCCACATTCACAACTTTGCCATTTTAACTGATTATAACCCTTCACCATTATTTCTGACATTTATGACTAATAATTGCTTCGTTCAACATTAAACATGTTTCTGTGTCATGCAAATAATGTAACTAGCTTAGCGTCCGCTGCTTTGCTCGCGTTAACTCTGTGATCTCCATAGATTTTTTTTTTACTTTAATTGAATTTCTATGTTGTTTGTCAATTGCAGCATCTTCTAAACTTTTCACGCTAATTAAGGCCTCAGAAGCATGGTCTTTCGCGAATGTACTACTGACGAAAAAGCGATTTTGGTAACAGCAAACCTTATTTTTCGTTAATCATGCCTTTTGCGTTCGTTTGGTGATATTTCTACAGAAACTATCATCCCCTAACAAAGATTTCTTTATATGTAACAGAGAAGTGAAATACCAAGTTTCGGCGATTTAACTTTAAATTTTTTTAATATAGCTAAATATTTTATTAAAATGTTTCATCGTTTATTTCATCCAAATAGGGTTGAAATTTCTTAATGACGTTTACAGTATAAGCTCCACACCCCTTCCAAATTTCAGGTTTGTATCCTTAACAGTTTGGATTGGACGATGATGAATCAGTGATTCCATCAGTCAGTCGGGACATTCTGTTTATACACAGAGATAAACAGGGTATACTAGCATTCTTCTTCTTCTTCTTCTTCTTCTTCCCGGCGACCACAGGCCCTCTAGACCACACACTGCATCAACTATCTGCTTCTACCGCCTTCTATCTCTCATAGTCTCTCTCCACCCTGAGGAAATTCCTAATGCTGCGATGTCCTCCTCTATGTCATCTTTCCACCTTGTACGAGGTCGGCCCAATGGTCTTGCCTGGAGAGTTCCTTCAAATGCTTTCTTGGTGATTCCATTGCTTTCCATTCTATCCACACGTCCAGCCCATTGCAGTCTCCTACTTTTTAATTTCTGGATGATAGTGGGTTGCTTCATTAGCTGATAAATTTCATTGTTATTTAGAATTCTCCATACACCATTCACTAACACAGGTGCCCAGATTTTTCTCATTACTTTTCTTTCTAAAACATTCAGCATTATTTGGGATATTAAAATTAGAAAATAGAACAAAAACATCTAGACCCAGAATCGAAGTCATAAACGCTAAGTATAAAAACCTTTTTAAATAAAACACACTTTATTAACATTCTACACCTTTATTCTTCCAATCTACTTATTTATTTCTCAACATACTGATCTTGGCAAAAAACAAATTTCTCCCAACGAGAACCAAGATTGCTGATACCGTCCTGTAGAATGCCTGACTTTGTTGACAGAACCACAGCCTCACCTCTGCTTGCACAGCCTCCAAGGTGTTCTTAAAGTTTCGGAAACTGATGAAAATCGGTTGGGGCCAAACCGGGATTGTATGGTCGATAGGCAATGACCAATGACAGCGAACCCAGGGCATCGGGTTGTTGTAGGATGTGACAGCGCTCGTGTGTGTTCTGCCATTGTTATGCTGATGGAGAGGGTGCTCCATATGTGGACGGTTAGAAACTCGATTACATCACGCTGTTTCTCACGCAGGGACAACGCCATTAGGTGCTAGAATTTGCAGCCCTCTAGTGGCAGAGGGCTGCAGCATTTGTAGGCGATGTGGGAAAGTATTTTTTTTCTTTATTGTTATTTCTTTTCCCAAAATGGGGTGGGCTGGTAGCGGCACAATATGCCGCTCTTCAGCCAAGAAAGTTACAGAAAAAAAGCATAGTCAAATGAGAAAAGAATACATAACATAGAATGGTATAAAGTGATGAATAAACAAGAAACTAGATGAGTGTAAATGGTAGTAGATTTAGAAACCACATAGATGAGAACCACACACACATGCAGAGAATGAGCACTGTGAGTCGACACGAAAACAAAGAAAACCCCACAGTGGGAACGCAAATGAATGACGCTGGCGACATTGTTGGTGCTGGTAGAGGAATATAGCACTGCACACAGCACTCGAGTAACACTGACACACAACACTGACCACAACGAAAACGTTAAAAATCGCTGCACTGAAGGGGATCTAACACTGGGCGAAGGGAGGAGAGGGGGAAGAAAAGGGAGGGGGAGAGATGGTAGGGGGAAACCAGGAGTGGGGTAGGAGGGGGGACAGTGGAGGGGAGAAGGAAAGAAGCCAGAAGCCTTGCAGGGGAGGGGGGGCATGAAAAGGAGAAAGAAGGTGTTCGGTAGGGAAAAAGGGGGGAGAGGGAGGGAGAGAGGTAGCCCTGAGAAGGGGGGTAAGAAGGAGGGATTAGATCTGGTAGGAGGGGTAGATGGAAGGCACGAGGACATCATCCAGGAGGGGGAGTTGGTGGAAGCCATCTTGGGCAATGGTATGGAGTGTGTAGAGGTGGAAACCAGGTGGGACAATGTGGTACAGGTGTGGCAGTGGGCTAGGGTGGGAGAGGATGGGGGAAACCAAAGGATGGGGGGATCCAGTTTGCGGGAGACACATAGGATCCGTATTCATTCAAGGAGCAGGAGGAGATGGGGGAAGGGAATCAGATCATAAAGGATCCACATGGGGGACAGAAGACGGATTCAATAAGTGTGGTGGAGTGCATGGTGCTCAAAGGTTTGAAGGGATTTGTAATAGGTGTGGGGGGGGGGGGGAGGTGGGGATCCAAGCGGGGTAGGCATAACATAGGTCGCAGGTTCGAATCCTGCCTCGGGCATGGATGAGTGTGATGTCCTTAGGTTAGTTAGGTTTAAGTAGTTCTAAGTTCTAGGGGACTGATGACCTCAGAAGTTAAGTCCCATAGTGCTCAGAGCCATTTGAACCATAACATAGGATGGGGTGGATCAGGGACTTATAGATATGTAGGTTAGTGGAAGGGTCTAATCCCCATGTTCGACCAGAGGATGTGGGAATCTTGACCGAGTAACGTGCGTTACATGTAATACCACAATCCTTATTGAGAGCAGAATAAAAAATTCGGAGGTACTACTTTTCAGCAGGCCCAAGTAGGAAAACGAAACAAACAAGCACTGAGTAGGGTGTCAGAAAACCCAAAGAGATTCTGGTCATACATAAAGCACACCAGTCGCAAGACGCAATCAATACCTTCACTGCCTGATAACAACGATGAAGTCACTGATGACAGCGCCACTAAAGCAAAGTTATTAAACACGGTCTTCCGAAACTCCTTCACAAAAGAAGACGAAGTAAATATTCCTGAATTCCAATCAAAAAGAACTGCCAAGATGAGAAACACAGAAGTAGATATCCTCAGTGTAACAAAACAGTTTAAATCACTTAACAAAGCCAAGGCCTCTGGTCCAGATTGTATACCAGTCAGGTTCCTTTCAGATTATGCTGATACAATAGCTCCATATTTAGCAATTATATATAACCGCTCGCTCATAGAATGATACGTAACTAAAGACTGGAAAATTGCTCAAGTCACACCAATACCCAAAAAGTGAAATAGGAGTAATCCGCTGAATTACAGGCCTATATCACTAACGTCGATTTGCAGTAGGGTTTTGGAGCATATACTGTGTTCAACATTACGAAATACCTCGATGAAAACGGTTTATTGACACATAGCACGGATTCAGAAAATATCGTTCTTGCAAAACACAACTAGCTCTTTATTCTCATGAAGTAATGAGTGCTATTGACATCGGATGTCAAATTTATTCCATATTTTTAGATTTCCACAAGGCCTGCGGCCGTTCCTCACAAGCGTCTTCTAACCAAACTGCGTGCCTCTGTCGTGCGACTGGATTTGTGATTTCCTGTCAGAAAGATCACAATTCGTTGTAATAGACGGAAAATCATCGAGTAAAACAGAAGTAATATCCGGCGTTCCCCAGGGAAGTGTTATAGGCCCTCTATTGCTCCTGATCTATATTAACGACATCGGAGACAATCTGAGTAGCCGTCTTAGATAGTTTGCAGATGATGCTGTCATTTACCGTCTTGTAAAGTCATCAGGTGACCAAAACGAATTGCAAAATGATTTAGCTAAGATATCTGTATGGTGCGAAAACTGGAAATTGGCCCTGAATAAAGAAAAGTGTGAAGTTATTCACATGACTACCAAAAGAAATTCGCTAAATTTCGATTACGCGATAAGTCACACAAATCTGAAGGCTGCAAATTGAACTAAATGCTTAGGGGTTACAATTACAAATAACCTAAATTGGAACGATCACATAGATAATGTTGTGGGTAGAGCAAACCAAAGACTGCGATTCATTGGCAGAACACTTACAAGATGCAACAGGTCTACTAAAGAGACTGCTTACACCACGCTTGTACGCCCTATTCTGGAGTATTGTTGTGCGGTGTGGGATCCGCATCAGGTGCGACTGACGGATGACATCGAAAAACGACAAAGAAGGGCAGCTCGTTTTGTATAATCGCGTAGTAGGGTAGATAGTGCCACAGACATGATACGTGAACTGGAGTGACAATCATTAAAACAAAGGCGTTTTTCATTGTGACGCGATCTTCTCATGAAATTTCAATCACCACTTTTCTCCTCAGAGCGAGAACACATTCTTTTGGCTCCCACCTACACAGGGAGAAATGATCAATACGATAAAATAAGGGAAATCATGGCTCACAAAGAAAAATTTAAGTGCTCGTTTTTCCTGCGCGCCGTTCAAGAGTGGAACGGCAGAGAGCTTGAAGGTGGTTCATTGAATTCTCTGGCAGGCACTTTATTGTCAATAGCAGACTAATCATGAAGATGTATAAGGAATTACTTGCACCATAAGTTCGACTTCAAGGCGTTACTTATTATACGATACACGGGTCCCCCCCCCCCTACACACACACACACACACACACACACACACACACACACACACACACAAACCCTTTGTCTTCAAGGCGTATCTATTTACCTCTATTTTTTCACACGTACACTCAACGCTCTCCATACCACCCTCCCAAAGAGCCACGTATCTTAATGTTATCATTAAATCAAGCCGCCAATATGCTAAGCTCTAATCTCTAGTTCTTAATCGGTATTCTTACTCTAGAATAAACACGACAAACGTAATTTCAGTACGAAATGTTGTAAAACAAATATAAGGGGGCGATCAAAAAGATTCGGTTTGAGGGCGTTGCTGCAGCGCGTATGCAACCTAGAGCAGCTCAGATGCCGATATATAAGCGCCGACGTGTAGGCGAGGGTTTAGTGTGGTCTTCGAACGGAAACCCCCCTTATACCGCCCTGAATTCTAGTTTTGTAGAGTTTGTAAATATCACATGTTAATTTCAAGTAGGAAATACATTTCAGTTTTGTAGTAACGAATGTAATTTAAATCGTAGAGTATATTTATCGCCTTCAGTTATGAACTTTCGAAAATGGAAAGTATTCTATGGTCGAAAGCAAATTCTTTGGAATTAACTTTAATCGCACGGTCTGATTTTTTTACATCCTGTAAATTACATGGGAGTAGCTGTACGTGACAAAGTTCATGCAGCGCTGGAGTATCAAGAAAGCTAGAAAATATCAACTCTGACTTGCAGAGTGGTAAGTGTGGTTTCACCGCCAGACACCACACTTGCTAGGTGGTAGCCTTTAAATCGGCCGCGGTCCGTTAGTATACGTCTGACCCGCGTGTCGCCACTATCAGTGATCGCAGACCGAGCGCCGCCACACGGCAGGTCTAGAGAGACTTCCTAGCACTCGCCCCAGGTGGACAACCGACTTTGCTAGCGATGGTTCACTGACAAAATACGCTCTCATTTGCCGAGACGATAGTTAGCATAGCCTTCAGCTACGTCATTTGCTACGACCTAGCAAGGCGCCATTACCAGTTACTATTGAGATTATGAATAATGTACCGTCAAGAGCGACGTTCACCATTTATGCATTAAAGTTAAGTATTCCACCAGCTACGTCCGTTGTTGTAAAGTCTAATTTCCTTGTCCTGTTCCAGACCTCACGCCAGCCTGCGTGAGCTAAAACGCGTGCCTTTCGGCTTCCTCTAATAATACGGTGTTGGCTCTCCTGCCAACCCACAACGTACGTGTACCAGAATTAAACCTATGGATGCTAAATAAGTGTAAGGATTGTCTTCAAGTCGATCTTACATTATTGCCTTATTTATTACATTAACTACGTCTCTTTTTGTCGTAAAGTCCCATCCCTTGCTCTATTCGTCCCAATGCTCTGTCGATAATTATTTGTTGCCCACTTACACTCTTCACGTGGTTGGATTCTGTGACTATGAACGTTGAGAGCGTATCCGTGAGCCAATCTACGTGACACTACCGTAAGTAGATTTACTTACATTTACTTTTACTGGTTGTCCTTCGATAATTTTTTAAGCATATCGATTACACGCATGCTTTCCTTCCCATGTAGAACCACAAGATGTTGCTTTAACGCAGTGAAACTGGTGGTGAACAAATCATCACTGAACAGCTGTTTGCGGTTTTGTTCACGTTCAGTTTATCGTTACGACAATAAATAAAATGTAACTATAGTTATGCGTTCAACATAATACTGAAAAAGCAAACAAAGGAAGAGAAAAATCCTCCGACTAACTGTGGTCCTAATCGAGATGTGGTGGCCTGCGTACATCTGTGATCTGGGCAGCAAAATAATTGATATTACTAGAAGAGAGGATATAAAATGCAGATTGGCTATAGCAGGAAAAGATATTCTCAAAAAGACTAATGTTTTACATCAAAGCTAAATGTATGTACTGGGAAGTATTTTCTAAATGTATTTGTCTAGTGTCTAGCCGTGTGTGGCAGTGAAACATGGGCGATAAACAGTTTAGACAAGAAGAGCACTGTAGCTTTCTAAAATAGGTGCAACATAGAATTCTGGATATTGGATGGTTACCAGAATGAGATTTTCACTCTGCAGCGGAGTGTGCGCTGATATGAATCTTCCTGGTAGATTAAAACTGTGTGCTGGACCGAGACTCGAACTCGGGACCTTTGCCTTTCGCGGGTGTGTGCTCTACCAACTGAGCTACCGAAGCACGACTCACGCTCCGTCCTCACAGCATTACTTCCGCCAGTACCTCGTCTCCTGCCGTCCAAACTTTACAGAAGCTCTTCTGCGAACCTGCAGATCTAACACTCCTGAAAGAAAGGAGAGATTCTGTAAATTTTGGAAGGTAGGAGACGAGGAACTGGCAGAAGTAAAGCTGTGAGGACGGGGCGTGAGTTGTGGTTGGGTAGCTCAGTTGGTAGAGCACACATCCGCGAAAGGCAAAGGTCCCGAGTTCGAGTCTCGGTCCAGGACACAGTTTTAATCTACTAGGAAGTTTCATTGGATGGCTAGTTCCAATAACTAATCAGGAGATATTGAATAGAATTGGGAAGGAAAGAAATTTATGGCACAACTTGACAAAAGAAGGGATGCGTTGATAGGACAGATCGGGAGAGGCACCAAGGAGAAAACAGTTTCATAACGGAGGGAAGTGTGTGTGTGTCTGAGGTGGGGGGGGGGGATAAACATGGTATTGGGAGATCGTGCCTTGATTATAGTAAGCACGTTCAAATGGAGCTACGCAGAGATAAAAATACTTGCGCGGATTAGAATAGGGTGAAAACTGCATCAATTACAGTCTTCGGAATGAAAATCACAACAACAAAACAAGAAAATAAAATGTTGAAAAAAACACCATCAAGTGTAGCACCAAAAGCACCAAGAAAAGAGCATCGAATTTGACCATAAAATAAAACGATATTCACCTGTCCGTAGCAGAAATCAGAACAGCGACAAACTTTTTATAACCTGAGATCACTGAGTGGATGTAGTTAAGGAATTCTGCTACCTAGCCAGCAAAATAACAGATGACGGACGGAGCAAGGAGAACATAAAAAGCAGACTAGCACTGACAAAAAGGGCATTCCTGGCCAAGAGAAGTCTGCTAGTACCAAACAAAGGTTGTAATTTCAGGAAGAAATTTCTGAGCACGTACTTCTGCAGGACAGCGTTGTACGGTAGTGAAATATGGACCGTGGGAAAACCGGAACAGAAGAGAATCGAAGTATTTGGATGAGGTGCTACAGAAGAATGTTGAAAATTAGGTGGGCAGATAAGGTAAGGAATGAGGAGTTTCTCCACAGAATCGGAGATGAAAAGAGTATGTAGAAAACACTGACAAGGAGAAGCGACAGGATGATGGAACATTTGTTAACATATTAGGGAATAACGTCCATAGTACTAAAGGGAGCTGCAGAGGATAGAATCTGTAGTGGAAGGATATTGGGATACACCAAGCAAGTAATGCAGGACGTAGGCTGCAAATACTATTCTGAGATGAAAAGGTTGGCATGAGAAGACTGATGACTAAAAAGGAAAAAAAAAAAAAAACACAAAGCTGACATTTCCCGTGGCATGAATCGAACGCGGTATAGCACGCGTTATATAATGAGTTATACCACTGACATGAATATGTCACAATGTGGAAAACATCTTGACTTAGCTCTAGAAGCCCCCCCCCCCCCTCCCCCGCCTCTCTCTGAGAGTGGCCCGACAAATGATGGTAGGTACAGGGTTCATCAGGGATACTAAATGCCACGAGAGCTGGAATGATAGTGCCTCCCCCGAGAACCGTGATCGTGTCAGTCCAACAAAAAAAAGGTGAGGACTTCGGACTTCATAGATATGGAAGAGCCTAAACAGACCCAAAAAGGGACACGGAATATGTGCACAGAATCTCCGTAAGTGAGGAAAGCTACTCAGCCCTAGCTATGTGAGGCTCGAAATGTGACTGTGCAAGACACTGCCCGGGATAGTCAACTGAGAGACTGTCGAGTTAGTCTGCCTGACTTCTGCAACATCACACCGTCCTGCCTTGAATGGGTCGCCAATATGAACGTCAGAATATTAAAACACAAGTTACGCAGTTTATGTTTTGTTTTATTGCCTTTTTGTACTCTGAGCACCCTCTACTGATTTTTTTATAGTGTATTTTATCACTGATCATATAACCAATGTAAATCATATGCGTAGGGCCATAGGCTCATAAACAAACATCCTGAAAGGTGCTCCTGCCGCTGCAAAGGTCTGCAAGACCTATGTCACAGCAAGAGGTTCGCATCATGAGATTGGAACGTTTGACTGTATTGGATGAAGGAAGAGCTGGATGAGGCAACGCCTAACAAGTGCTGGGAGAACTACACGGCAAGCAGATGTGTTTAGCGTGTCATCTATTTGACGACCAGCAGGCGCTCACAGGAAACTGCAATCTCTACTTGGACAGTGGTCACCACGTGAATTATTAAAGAAAATACTACGTTTTTTTTTTCAAATAATCATCTTTACCCGATCAAGTTTCTGTTCAACCTTCCTTGAACTGTTATTTTGCTTATTAATCTTGGTTTTAATTCCGCCCAACGGAAAACTTTGTTAGGAGATTCTTAAAATACCAGCTAATTTTATAAAAAATCATCAACACTTGAACTACAGATACAACCAAGAAGTCATTGTGAACTATAGCGATGTCTATGCATCGTTTCGACAAGAGACTGACGACGTTGGAGTGCTATGGTGATCCGTAACAGTTTTAACCACCGTTCACCGAGATTGGTTGGAACGAAATTTAAGGAGATGGGCGTCCTTCGAGAAAGTATTCCATACATGCTCTCGGATTATAAAAGAACATCATAGTATGACGAGTCGTAATTTTGTTGTATCTTTCATTCTCTTAGCTCTTGCATCGACCGAGATATTAACAAAAATACGACACGAAATGCGGTAGGTGAAATGTCAAGAGAATATGAATATGAATGTTGGCGTTCAAATACTTCGCAAAGGTGGCCGAGAAATATTCCTTAATTGAATACTATGGTGACAGGAGACGGCTACTTAGGTGTAAACTCCGATTCTCTGTCGAGAAGCTAGGCCCACCCTATTCACAATTAGGTAAAGCTCAATTCCTTTTGGCACTACACAGATACAGCGTCGGCAACGGTAGTTGTGAATAGAACTACGTGCTGAGTTCCTGCATATGAGAACGGGCTCCAACAGAAGTAATTCAGATGTGTGTGAGCGTGCTAGTATTTAAATGAGCCGCAGAAGTGCAGAAGAGGTTAACACTTACTTCATAAATGTTGGAAAATTTTCCATGACAGATGAAGTCAAGGCAAGTAATAATCACCGAAATGCAGACAGACTGCCCGTTTTATGGAAACATGAATCTAATGCTGTTTTAGAAACATTCCGGTGAAAAACTGTTGATCCTAAGGAAACAATAGATGTTGTCTCCAAGAAGAGCAACTCTAGAACAGAGGATGTCTATGGTCAGTCCAATTTTCTCCTTAAAAAATTGAAAATACAATCTGTCACTCTATGAGTTTCCTTATAAATCATATCAGACAGCTTGAAGTTAACCACCATATTGCCTGTGGATAAAAATGGAGTCAGAAACACACCTATAAACTATAGGCCTATTGCAATAGTCCCAATAATATCAAAAATTATTGAAACTACAGTAAAAAACAAACTGAATGAGTTTTTTTGAAAGTAATAACCTCTTAAACAAGGCTCAGTATGGGTTTCAAAATGGGTGGTCTACAATTAAGGCCATTCAAAATGTTGTGTTATCTGCTCTACATGGCTTTGAAGATATACAACATACCTATGCCACTCTGTTGGATCTTAGCAAGGCCTTTGACCATGTTTCACATAATATTTTAATAAACAAAATAGAATATTATGGGATTAAAGGCAATGAACTGGCATTTTTGAGATCATATTTACCTAACAGAAAACAAAGGGTGATCATAAATCCAAATAAAATATGTTATGTATGTGGTCCCACGAGGTTCTGTGCTGGGGCCCTTCCTGTTTGTTATATATGTAAATGACTTGCAAATATGGGCCATGTAAAGTAGTGATGTATACAGATGACACCACTTTAATCACATCTCACACAGATGAAAAGGTTGTGATACAAATGAATGAACTAATGATGGAATGGGCTAGTGAGTGGTTCAGGGCCAACAGATTAAAGCTAAATGATGCTAAAACAGAACACATACTTTTCTCCCTCAGGAACTTTGATACTGACCTGCGCAAACTCAAGGAAAAGTCAGTGAAATTGCTAGGCATCCATATTGACAGTATGTTATGTTGGATACCCAGACAGAAAAAGTTTGTAATAAATTATCAAGAGTAGTGTACCTGATAAGAAAATTGAAAAGCTGTGTCAATCAAGACCTCCTCCTTATGGCCTATTATGCATTTTTTCAGACACAATTGAACTATGGAATAATACTCTGGTGGAAATCTGCTGGGGCTAAGAATGTCTTCCTGTGGCAGAAGAAAGTAGTAAGGTGCATTTTTGGTCTACAAAACACAACTTCCTGCAAAGAATACTTCACCAAATACAAAATACTTACTGTTCTCAGCTTGTACATACTGCGAGCTCTTGTCTACACCAACGAGAGTGCTCTTATATATGAAACTAGAGCTAATGCCCATACTTATGAAACCAGGAACAGAAACTTAATAAATGTCCCCTGGACTAGACTGTCCAAGACCAAAAACAATTTTACACACATTGGCAAGGTGTTTCTGAACAGAATACCATCAAGTATTAAGGAACTGCCACATAATAAATTTAAAATGGTGATGGAATCATGGCTAAAAAGAAAGGCTTTCTATAATGTTCAGGAATTCTTATGTAATACCATAAAAGATTTAACTGTAATGTGAACTAAATTATGTATATTATAAACTGGGTAATATAAAAGTGTAAATTGAAATTTATATAAGTTTAATATGTAATATTGTATTCTGTTGCCCACAAAGAAATAACTTATAGTAGTATAAATTAAAATTTATGTACGTTATATGTAACATTATATTCTGTTGTACACAAAGAAATAACTTGTACTTGACGATGTCTTATGCAACAGGAATGTTGTCTTCAGACAAATAAAAGGAATTGATTGATTGATAAAAGTAAACAGATTTGATGGAACGACGGAGTCTGGCGCGAGAATATGAGATCATCACCTGAACGGAATGGATAGTCTCTTGAAAAGTGGTTGTAAGGTGAATATGAACTAGAGTAAAACAATTAAATCAGGTGATAATGAGGGAATTAGATCAGGGAATGAGAAACTGAAGTAGTCGATGAGCTTCGGTGATTGGGCAGAAAATAACTGACCACTGCCGAAGTAGAGAAGATATAAAATGCAGACCGGCAACAGCACGAAACGCTTGTCTGCAAAGCAGAAAACCGTTAACATCCAATCTAAATTTAATGGTTAGGAAGTAATTCCTGGACGTATTTGCATGGAGCGTAGCCTTGTACGGAAGCGAAACGAGGACGACAAACGGCTCAGACAAGCAAACAATATAAGGTTTTACAAAGTGATGCTACAGAAGAATGCTGATGGTTGGATCGCCATTGAAGGTATTTTAAATCTGCCGGTGCGAGTGCAAGAAAGTGTGTATTTTTGTCATCAACACGTTTCGTTTTGTCGATATAAAACTTCATCAGTAGTGGTACACTGTGGCGGAAGACTCTCACAACAGGAACTGTCGTGTACTTGCACTTTTTAGGGGTATTCTCTCGTTTGGCATTGTTTTTTCTTGAAATTTTTGGACACTTTCTGGAGTGAGCGAAAAGCGGGCTTAAAATGCCACCACTGATGATGTTTTACATTAAGAAAATGAAACGCTATTGGTGACAAAAATACGAACTTTCTTCTAGTTGCGAATACTTATTAAAAATAATTATAAAGCAACTACGGACAATATGACCACACAAATAAAGATTTAGATGGGAAGTTAAGATGACTACTGAAAAGGTTACTGAATCGAATCGGGAAGAAAAGAAATTAATTGTACAATCTGAAAAAAAAGAGATCATCGCTTGATAGGATTTACCGAGAAGTCGTTGGTAATGGAGGGAAGTGTGGGCGAGAAAAGTTATAGAAGGGGACCAGAGCACGTGCTTCGATAAGTGCCAAAGTGATAAGGAATACCACTCAATCCATGATAAGAATATTGCAGCACTGCATTGATACCAATGGTCATCACTTCGAACACCTTCTGTAAATGGACGTTCATGCCATTTTTTTGACCGTTTACATCATTGGATTCGTCTCGATAGCGGCTATCAGAAAATAAGTACTAAACTATAGCATTCCATTTAAAAAAAGAAAACAAACTTGACCCTGATATCTCTGAAGCGACCCCAGCTAGCAACAAAAAACCAACGTCATATTATGGCCCACGTTGTCCCATGCAACTATTGTCCCACGAACTTTACAGCTCCTATCATACTTTCGGAGTTATTCTTAGTGGGAATAGTTAGTGGCTCGCCCTGTACGTCGGGAACATGGCAGCTCCTCACAATTGAATGAATGCGTGTGAATTCCTAAGGGACCAAACTGCTGAGATCAACGGTCCCCAGTCTTACACACTACTTAAACTAACTTACGCTAAGGACAACACACACACTCATGCCCGAGGGAGGACTCGAACCTCCGCCGGGAGCGGCCGTGCAATCATCTGACAATTACATGTCTTTTGCCGGCGTGTTTAGTAATCATACACACACAAAATGTTTTTCATGCTTACTTCATGCCGTATAATAAATAATTCTGTAAAATGAAGTCAAAACATTAAGAACAAAGATTTTTAAGCATTGAAATTGGAAACTTTCACAATTTCGACCACGTAGTAAGTTACAACACCGCACATGTAATTTCAGAGTGATTGGGCATTTATTCTCAACATATATACGGTTCCGTTACATCAAATACTGGGCTATATTTCTGTAAAAACCTTATGCTACGTAATTCTGTTTGTTCGTGCAAAATTTTGTTCCGCCCTTTTTTAGTACGCGTCTGCAGACGAAGTCCCAAGATGAATGGTCAATACTCAGCGATATGACCGGAACGATCATTTCAAGCAAAACACTTAATGTTCAAATAACTTACGGGTTTGCTGCCGGGTGACGTCATCGAAAAGCGCGGTGTCCGCCGACGTCACCCGGCAGCAAACCCGTAAGTTATTTGAACATTCAGTTCGCCGGGAAAAATCTCACAAAACACTTAATGTGAACATATGAACTATTCCGAATAGTTTCCGAGGTAGATCACTTTCAATATGCATTGTTATTTATTTTTTATATTTTTCAACACTCTGAAAGTTGTCACATCCACACAGCTACAACAGATAGTAAGTATTATAATATGCGTTTTAGTATGTATCAATTGGAAAATCGGTATTCACCTGTAAGAGCTATCGTACACGTCACATTATAGCTGCTGTACGGTTCACAATAAATACTTTAATATCCCTACTTCAACTTTAGTGCATTTGTACACTCTAGCTAGGGAGAACACGTTGTGTTGCTAAGCTGAGCGTCTCTACAAGTTCCATAATGAGGGTAGCAGCGGCCGTAATGCAACCAAGTGGTTCATCTCCCTTCTTCAGATTTTATTTGTACACCTCAAACTTCATCCATTATAATAAACAAAAATCCAATGGGGTAAGGTCTGGCGATCTTGGTGACCAATCCAGCGATTAGGATAGTGCGGTTGAGATGTTTCTCCACACGGCTCGCAACATGTTGGGGGGCTTCGCCAAGCTGCAACTAGATTTGCAGTCGGCGTGGCGATAGGTACGTCCTCAGGGTGTTCAACGAACTAATTTTCCAAAAAAATGCTAGTAATTTTGTTTGATCATTCGCTCTTCTAAAATGACTGAAACTATCGACGTGTTACCGATCGCGCTGCACCAAACATTGGTCGAAAAACGAACTTGGAAATTGGTTTTCTCTCTACTGCGTGAACCTTCCTGCGACCATCATTGATTGTCACGTGTGTTGTTGATTCCATTCTGTGTAAACGTGGCCTCATCATCGAATAATACAAATGGAGGTAAGCGATTTAACTAGTGACAAAACTGATGTCATATGGTGGTGTCGCCAATCTGATTGTGGATGCCCTATATATGAAATGGGAACAAGTTTTTCCGGATGTAATGTGCGCCGTACACGTGTTCGTGGGTCAGTGATACGTGCAGTAAGTCGCCGTGAGCTGGCAGTAGGACTACGCTGCGCCATTTCACCACGGTGTTGCTGTTCCCGTACAGGTGGTAGAATTGCATACCCAAAAGAAAAATGATAACTTGGAAGAATACCTGTTACACGCAACATAGTGAAAACTCCTATAAACACTCTACGATCGTCAGTTCGACGTGTCGTAAAGCCCAGACAGTATTCTTCGCCAGCAGCAGGAGCACTTTCCTCATAGATGCCGTAAACGTACATTGCATCTGCATTTCTTCATTATTGAAGATGTGTGCGTGTACAAACACAGTTAACCGTTGCTTCTCTCTGATAGGCGCACAATAGCGGGCGTTGCTTCACTCGCAGCACACCACGGACGACTTCGCGTACAACGGGCTCGTTTAATGGCAGAAAGATATGGTTCAAATGGCTCTGAGCACTATGGGACTTAACAGCTATGGTCATCAGTCCTCTAGAACTTAGAACTACTTAAACCTAACTAACCTAAGGACAGCACACAACACCCAGTCATCACGCAGAAAGATATCTCAAGCAATGAGATTGAAAGCAACGAGGTAGGGCGTTCTAGAATAAAATATCAAAGAGGTTAGGAGGTAAGACACATACGCGAGTGGCACTACCCCGAAAGCAAATATACAGAGGGGTCCAAAAAAAAATGCATCCACTGTTTAAAAGTTCATAACCGGCAAACTAATTGACGGAGTTGTCTCATCTATGGTAATGTAATAATTTGTAGTTCCGGCAATCGCCACGCAACCGTTGTATTGCGTTGTTTTGTTTTGTCAGATGACAGTCACCAGATAGTCAGTGTTTTGTTCTTAGTTGCACCTAGTTACTCGAGTAAACATGGCTGGCGCAAGGCTTACATTCGGTGAAAGGAAGTCAGTTCTGAAGTGGTATTTTAAGTACGAAAACATTAATGAGGTTCAACGGCAATGGCGAAATGAGTATCAAACAGAGCCACCGACACGTTTAACGATTCGTCGCATTCGAGATAATTTGAAGCCGAAGGCTGTGTTAAAGATGTACACAAACAACGGTCTGGACGACCTGTAACATTAACAAGTCCAGCTAACTCCCGTCAAATTCACTCGCTCACCACAAAAGTCTGTGAGACAGTGTGCCCGTGAAACTGGAGTGAGTCGCTCAAGTGTTCGGTGAATTTTGAAGACAGCAACATCCAACGACTGCTACACGCAGTGAACGAGGACGACCCAGATCGTAGAATCGAGTACTGCGAGTGGTTTACTACCATGGTGCGCAACGATGAAGAGTTTTCAGAGATGATTGCGTGGTCTGATGAGGCACAGTTCAAACTCAATGGTACAGTAAATCGCCACAATTGCACCTATTGGGACGCCGAAAATCTGAACGTCTATGTAGACAAAGCCGTGAATTTGCCAGGAGTAAATGTGCGGTGTGGGTTGTCTTACCGGGGCTTGATTGGTCCATTCTTCTTTGACGGGACAGTTACCGGTGAGGTGTACCTTCAGAAGCTTCAGACATCCATTTTACCTGCCATCCGAGACTTGTATGGAGACGGAAGAGTTTATTTTCAACAAGATGATGCCCCAGCCCACTACAAAAATCGTGTTAGGGCATATCTCAACGAAAATCTTCCACGAAGATGGATAGGCCGTAGAAGTACTGTGGAGCATCCACCACGTTCCCCAGACCTAACTCCTCTGGACTTTTACCTATGGGGAACACTAAAGGACGTCGTTTATCGACAAAAGCCACGCACATTGGATGAACTTCGAGAATCCATCGTACACTTATGCGCAAATATCCAACTGAACATGTTGCAGTCAGTAGTTCGTGCTGCAGTTCGGCGGCATCGTTTCTGTGTGGATGTTAATGGTGACCATTTCGAACAGTGGTATATTTAAGTTGGACTTTAAGCTACACTTTCACCAAAAATGAGAGAATTCCGTCAATTAGTTTGCAAGTTATGGACATTTTTTGCACCCCTCTGTACATTAAATGTGTTGTATCTAGGAAACGATTCGGAATAGGGCATGTGTCCATATCAAGTTTTTTTTCTTCAATTGAGCGATCCTGTCAATATTCCTGAATATTGATCACTCCTCATGGAACATTCTGCATTTCCATTTCCTCAAGTGCTCTCTTTTGTGTTTGTGGGGTTTTGGTGGCCTCTGAATTGCTGTGGTCGGTGTCTTTCAAATGAGTTTCCACTGTGGTATTATTGCTCTCAGTCAATCTAATGTGATCTTAAAATTCTGTGCTGAACTGATGTAACGTATGATCTACATAAAATTTCTAGCATCCATCACAGTTAAATTTGTAGGTACTGGAACCTGAGAAGGGCTCCTTTTTGTTGTTTGCGTGACGCGTGAACCTGTCCAATGTACGCGCAGTATGGAAGCTGATAATTACTTTTTTTTTACCACGTGATTCTGCCCGAGTGTAGACCAGATATGGCTCAAATTCAAAGATACAGTATCGACAGCAAGAGATATCTTCATACCGCATAAGTTAATAAGAGAGTTAATAAGAGTGATCCACCATAGTACACAAAACACGTCAGATCACTGTTGCAGAACTAACGAAAAAAGCATGCCAAATTCAGAAGAACGCAAAATCCCCAAGACTGCCTAAGTTTCACGGAAGCTCGAAATTTAGTGCGGACAGTGCGAGATACTTTTAATAGTTTCCACAATGAAATATTGTCTCAAAATATGGTAGAAAACCCAAAAACATTCTGGTCGTATGTAAAGTACATCAGTGGCGCGATAGCGATGGGAATGTTACCGATGATGGTGCCACTAAAGCGGAGCTACTAAATACACTTTTCCGTAATTCCTTCACGAAAGACGACGAAGTAAATATTCCAGAATTCGAAACCAGAACAGCTGTTAGGATGAGTGACATAAAAGTAGATATCTTAGGTGTCGCGAAACAAATCACTTAGCAAGGCAAGTCTTCCGGTCCAGATGGTGCACCATTCAGGTACCTCTCAGAGTATGCAGACACAGTAGCGCCTTTCGTAGCAATCATATACAACCGCTCACTTGACGAAAGGTCTGTTCCTAAAGACTGGGAAGTAGCACAGGTCACACCAATACTCAAGAAAGGAAATAGGAGTAACCCATTGAATTACTGACCCATATCACTGACCTCAATTTGCAGTAGGATTTTGGAGCATATACTGTACTCGAACATTATGAATCACCTTGAAGGAAATGACTTATTGATTCATAACCAACACGTATTCATAAAATATCGTTCTTTTTATTCCCATGAAGAAATGAGTGCTGTCGACATGGGATCTCAGATCGATTCCATATTCCTAGATTTCCAGAAGGCTTTTGATACCGTTACTCACAAGCGAGTATTAATCACATTGCGTGCATATGGAGTACCGTCTCAGTTGTGTGACTGGATTCGTGATTTCCTCTCAGAGAGGTCACAGTTCGCAGTGATAGACGGTAAATCATCGAGTAGAACAGAAGTGATGTCTGGCGTTCCGCAAGGTAGTGTCATAGGCCCTCTGCTGTTCCTGGTTTATATAAACGATCTAGGTAGTAATCTGAGCAGCCCCCTTAGATTGTTTGCAGATGACGCTGTAATTTACCGTCTGGTAAAATCATCAGACGACCAATTCCAATTACAAAATGATCTAGAGAAAATTTCTGTATGTTGCGAAAAATTGCAATTGGCACTAAACAAAGAAAAGTGCGAGGTCATCCAACTGGGTACTAAAAGAAATACGAAAAAGTTAGGGTTACGATAAATCGCACAAATCTAAGGGCTCTCAATTCGACTAACTACCTAGGAATTAAAAATAGGAGCAACTTAAATTGGAAAGACCACACAGATAATATTCTGGGGAAGGCGAAACAAAGACTGCGCTTTGTTGGCGGAACACTTGTGTGACACACCCACTAGAGAGACAGCCTACATTACGCTTGTCCGTCCTCTGCTGGAATATTGCTGTGCGGCGTGGGATCTTTACCAGGTATGATTGCCGGAGGACATCGAAAAAGTGCAAAGAAGAGCAGCTCGTTTCGTGTTATCGCGCAGTAGGGGTGAGAGTGTCACTGATATGATACGCGAGTTGTGGCAGTCACTGAAACAAAGGCGGTTTTCTTTGCGGCGAGATCTATTTACGAAATTTCAATCACCAAATTTCTCTTCCGAATGCGTAAATATTTTGCTGACACCCACCTTCGTAGGGAGAAATTATCATCATAATAAAATAAGAGAAATCATATCTCGAACGGAAAGACTTAAGTGTTCCTTTTTCCCACGCGCCATTCGAGAGTGGAATGGTAGAGAAGTAGTACGAAAATGGTTCGATGAACCATCTGCCAGGCACTTAAGTGTGAATTGAAAAGTAACCATGTAGATGTAGATGTAGAAATATTTGGTGCCGAGGCGTATATGGTTTTCTGGTGGTGGTGGTGGTTAGTGTTTAACGTCCCGTCGACAACGAGGTCATTAGAGACGGAGCACAAGCTCGGGTGAGGGAAGGATGGGGAAGGAAATCGGCCGTGCCCTTTCAATGGAACCATCCCGGCATTTGCCTGAAACGATTTAGGGAAATCACGGAAAACCTAAATCAGGATGGCTGGAGACGGGATTGAACCGTCGTCCTCCCGAATGCGAGTCCAGTGTGCTAACCACTGCGCCACCTCGCTCGGTCGTATATGGTTTTCCTCACTAGTGGGAGTGCAGGCGCTGACACTGCAGCACTACCTGACACGGAGAACTCAGACAGTCCGAGTGTCCTCCGTCAGCACACGGAGGGTTGCGGGAGGAGGGAAGCGGACCAGGAACACAACCTGGGCGGCCAGTCGACGCTCGTGGTTCGCAGAGCGCGACGAGAGCCGTGGAAAGGCGGCCGCGGAATGTTGGCCAGCCCGTCGCGGCGCTAATTCGAAGAACGTGGGAGACTGCCTGCCGGTACACACTCCACAGTGTGCGGTCACTGGCGACCAGCTGTCCCCGTGCTGCATCACGCTGCCGCGGCGGAATGTGAGCCGGGAGTCGCGCCGTGACGTCTCGGGCTGTGTTGCGGCCGCCGCACTGGAAACGTTTAACTAGACCACGTCAAGGGACTGCAGCCAGTCGTCGGTCAGTTATCAGCACGATATTTTAACCTGACATGCCCCAGTTACACTCAGGGGAAAGGTAGGAAGATACAAGAGTGGCAGTCATAATTGTCACGGAATCAAAATATAGGCGGTTCACGAAAACTCGAGCTCAAATTAGACAACTTTCAAGAATTTAGACTTTTTATTTCCGCAAGGGAAACCCTAAAGAAGTTTCGTGCGTCTACATTTCCACAAACAGTAGTAATATTCTTTGGATAATTGGTTACTGGGTCACTAACACACAGCCTGATAAAAAACACACTGAAGCATCTAGAACGGGAGGAGGAAACGACAAAAATGTTCACAGCTTGAAAGGGTATCTGGTGTCATTTCAGTGATTACAAAGTTCACTCACACACTTATTAGCATGGAGGTTAACCACCCCCAGGCATCATGCGGACACTGATTCGGTTCGCCGGCCGTTGTGGCCGAGCGGTTCTAGGCGCTTCAGTCCGGAACCGCGCTGCTGCTACAGTCGCAGGTTCGAATCCTGTCTCGGGTATGGGTGTGTGTGATGTCCTTAGGTTAGTTAGGTTTAAGTACACTACTGGCCATTAACATTGCTGCACCAAGAAGAAATGCAGATGATAAACGGGTATTCATTAGACAAATATATTGTACTAGAACTGACATGTGATTACATTTTCACGCAATTTGGCTGCATAGATCCTGAGAAATCAGTACCCATAACAACCACCTCTGGCCGTAATAACGGCCGTGATACGCCTGGGCATTGAGTCAAACAGAGCTCGGATAGCGTGTACAGGTACAGCTGCCCATGCAGCTTCAACACGATACCACAGTTCATCGAGAGTAGAGACTGGCGTATTGTGACGAGCCAGTTGCTCGACCACCATTGACAAGACGTTGTCAATTGGTGAGAGATCTGCAGAATGTGCTAGCCGGGGCAGCAGTCGTTCTGTATACAGAGACGCCCGTACAGGACCACCAACATGCGGTCGTGCATTATCCTGCTGAAATGTGGGGTTTCGCAGGGATCGAATGAAGGATAGAGCCACGGGTCGTAACACAACTGAAATCTAACGTCCACTGTTCAAAGTGCCGTCAATGCGAACAAGAGGTGACCGAGACGTGTAACCCATGGCACACCATCACTCTGGGTGATACGCCAGTATGTCAATGACGAATAGACTCTTCCCACGTGCGTTCACCGCGATGTCGCCAAACACGGATGCGACCATCATGATTGCTGCAAACAGAACCTGGATTCATCCCAAAAAATGACGTTTTGCAGTTCATGCACCCAGGTTCCTCGTTGAGTACACCATCTCAGGCGCTGCTGTCTGTGATGCAGCGTCAAGGGTAACTGCAGCCATGGTTTCCGAGCTGATAGTCCATGCTGCTGCAAACGGCGTCGAACTGTTCGTGCAGATGGTTGTTGTCTTGCGAACGTCCCCATGTGCTGACTCAGGGATCGAGACGTGGCTGCACGATCCGTTACAGCCATGCGGATGAGATGCCTGTCCACGAGAGTGAATCCCATTCAGGAACGTCGTAATTACGAATTCCTCTCCCAGACCTGAAACTTCTTCCTATATGCGTCAAAGTGCCGCTGGGATCCAGCACGGTGGCCGGCCGGAGTGGCCGTGCGGTTCTGAGCGCTACAGTCTGGAGCCGAGCGCCGGCTACGGTCGCAGGTTCAAATCCTGCCTCGGGCATGGATGTGTGTGATGTCCTTAGGTTAGTTAGGTTTAATTAGTTCTAAGTTCTAGGCGACTGATGACCTCAGAAGTTAAGTCGCATAGTGCTCAGAGCCATTTGAACCATTTGATCCAGCACGGCGTTCCGTATTACCCTCCTGAACCCACCGATTCCATATTCTGCTAACAGTCATTGGATCTCGACCGACGCGAGCAGCAGTGTCGGGATACGATAAACCGCAATCACGATAGGCTACAATCTGACCTTTATCAAAGTCTGAAACGTGATGGTACGCATTTCTCCTCCCTACACGAGGCATCACAACAATATTTCGCCAGGCAACGCCGGTCAACTGCTGTTTGTGTATGAGAAATCGGTTGGAAACTTTCCTCATGTCAGGTTAGTTAGGTTTAAGTAGTTCTAAGTCTAGGAGACTGATGACCTCAGATGTTAAGTACCATAGTGCTTAGAGCCATTTGAACCATTTGATCAGCCACAACGTTATGACCATCGACCTACCACCGCACATGATAGCAGCGTTATCTGGCGAGAAATGACTGCTAGTCAGACACACTCACGGTGTATGTAGTATCTTTGAGCGTGCTGTCAATGTATAGGCGCGCGATCTGTCTGAGTTTGACCGAAGGCAGATTGTGATAGCCCGGAGGCTCGGTACGAGGATTTCGGAAACTGCACGACTTGTCGGGTTTTCGAGGAGTGCTTTGCTGAGTGTCTTCAGCACGTGGCGAAACCAAGGTGAGACAACTTCCAGACGTCGTGGGTTTGGGCGGCCACCCATCACTACATCGCAAACTGGGAACGCTGGTAAAACACAGCAGATGGCGAACTGTGGCAGAACTCTAATGCTGGACAGAGAACAAGTGTGTCTGAAAATCTAACGATGGGCCTCCGCAGCCGACGACCGATGCATGTGGGCCGGACTCTGTGGCCGAGCGGTTCTAGGCGCTTCAGTCCGGAACAGCGCTGCTGCTACGGTCGCAGCTTCGAATCCTGCTTCGTGCATGGATGTGTGCGATGTCGTTAGGTTAGTCAGGTTTAAGTAGTTCTAAGTCTAAGGGACTGATGACCTCTGACTTTAGGTTTAAGTACGAGGTGCATTCAAGTTCTAAGGCCTCCGATTTTTTTTCTCCGGACTGGGAAGAGATAGAGTCATGCGCATTGTTTTAAAATGAGGCCGCGTTCATTGTCAATACGTCCCAGAAATGGCAGCACCGTACGGCAGATGGAATTTTACCGCCAGCGGCGAGAATGAGAACTGTTTTAAATACTTAAAATGGCGACGTATTCCTTACTTGAACAGCGTGCAATCATTCGTTTTCTGAATTTGCGTGGTGTGAAACCAATTGAAATTCATCGACAGTTGAAGGAGACATGTGGTGATGGAGTTATGGATGTGTCGAAAGTGCGTTCGTGGGTGCGACAGTTTAATGAAAGCAGAACATCGTGTGACAACAAACCGAAACAACCTCGGGCTCGCACAAGCCGGTCTGACGACACGATCGACAAAGTGGAGAGAATTGTTTTGGGGGATCGCCGAATGACTCTGTGGGTTCTGTGCACACAATCCTGCATAACGACCTGAAAATGCGAAAACTGTCATCCGGGTGAGTGCCACGAATGCTGACGGACGACCACATGGCTGCCCATGTGGCACGTTGCCGAGCAATGTTGACGCGCAACGACAGCATGAATGAGACTTTCTTTTCGTCGGTTGTGACAATGGATGAGACGTGGATGCCATTTTTCAATGCAGAAACAAAGCGTCAGTCAGCTCAATGGAAGCACACATATTCACCGCCACCAAAAAAATTTCGGGTAACCGCCAGTGCTGAAAAAATGATGGTGTCCATGTTCTGGGACAGCGAGGGCGTAATCCTTACCCATTGCGTTCCAAAGGGCATTACGGTAACAGGTGCATCCTACGAAAATGTTTTGAAGAACAAATTCCTTCCTGCACTGCAACAAAAACGTCCGGGAAGAGCTGCGCGTGTGCTGTTTCACCAAGACAACGCACCCGCACATCGAGCTAACGTTACGCAACAGTTTCTTCTTGATAACAACTTTGAAGTGATTCCTCATGCTCCCTACTCACCTGACCTGGCTCCTAGTGACTTCTGGCTTTTTCCAACAATGAAAGACACTCTCCGTGGCCGCACATTCACCAGCCGTGCTACTATTGCCTCAGCGACTTTCCAGTGGTCAAAACAGACTCCTAAAGAAGCCTTCGCCGCTGCCATGGAATCATGGCGTCAGCGTTGTGAAAAATGTGTACGTCTGCAGGGCTATTACGTCGAGAAGTAACACCAGTTTCATTGATTTCAGGTGAGCAGTTAATTAGAAAAAAAATCGGAGGCCTTAGAACTTGAATGCACCTCGTAGTTCTAAGTCTAGGGGACTGATGACCTCTGATGTCAAGTTCCATAGTGCTTGGAGCCATTTTTTTATGCATGTGGCAGCGTCAACACCATGATATTGGCAACAACGACTGAAACGGGCACGTGACCATCAGCAATGGACGTTGGGGCATTCCAGAGCGTACGTTGTCTGCTGAATCCCAACAGCTTCTTCGCCATGACGATGGGAGGCCACGAATCCATCGCCTTCCAGGAGAACAGCTCCTTGACGCATGTACTGCGGGAGGGAGACGGCAGCGGCTCCATTACATTCTGTTGAGCAATCACGTTGGCATCCATGGATTCAATGGAGCTCATGCAAGGCAGCGCGACGCCCAACGAGTGTCGTATACTGATTGCAGACCACGTACACCCCGCGATGACGATCATGTTTCCCTAGAGGATCCCAGGCATTTTTCAACAAGCTAACGCGCCACGTCAAGACGAGGGGTGTGACGGAGTGGTTCGAGGCACACAGTGGAGAGTTCCAAATGAGGCGCTGTCCCCCAGTTCGCCAGATCTGAAGCCGGTCGAACACATCTGAACGTGGCGTCAGACCTCATCAGCCCGCTCCGCGGAATTTACGGGACCTAGGTACGAGCGTACGTGGCTCGTGTTCCCGCCACCATCTATTTTACACCATGGTTTTAATGTACTTCCATCTCAGTACGTTGATTTAAATTACTACTGTCACTGAGTTGCCGTTTTGCCTGACCGTGAGCGGCGCTAGCAGCGCGTATCGATATATCCCCTCTCGTAGCATCTTTGCTGGACTGCTATTACTTCCCCGTCGTTGTCTGTCGTAGACCTCCTCATTAGTTATGTGATCTACCCATCTAATCTTCAGCATTCTTCTTTAGTACCACATTTCGAAAGCTTCTATTCTCTTCTTGTCTAAACTATTTATCGTCCATGTTTCACTTCCATACATGGCTACACTCCATACAAATACTTTCAGAAACGACTTCCTGACACTTAAATCTATACTCGATGTTAACAAATTTCTCTTCTTCAGAAACGCTTTCCTTGCCATTGCCAGTCTACATTTTATATCCTCTCTACTTCGACCATCATCAGTTATTTTGCTCCCCAAATAGCAAAACTGCTTTACTGCTTTAAGTGTTTCATTTCCAAATCTAATTCCCTCAGCATCACCCGGCTTAATTTGACTACATTCCATTACTCTCGTTTTGTTTTGTTGATGTTCGTCTTATACCCTCCTTTCAAGACACTGTCAAATCCGTTCAACTGCTCTTGTGAGTCCTTGCTGTCTCTGACAGAATTAGAATGTCATCGGCGAACTTCAAAGTTTTTATTTCTTCTCCATGCATTTTAATACCTACTCTGAATTTTTCTTTTGTTTCCTTTACTGCTTGCTCAATATACAGATTGAATAGCATCGGGGAGAGCCAACAACCCTGTCTCACTCCCTTCCCAACCACTGCTTCCCTTTCATGTCCCTCGACTCTTATAACTGCCATCTGGTTTCTGTACAAATTGTAAATAGCCTTTCGCTCCCTGTATTTTACCCCTGCCACCTTCAGAATTTGAAAGAGAGTATTGCAGTCAACATTGTCAAAAGCTTTCTCTGAATCTACAAATGCTAGAAATGTAGGTTTACCTCTCCTTAATCTTCCTTCTAAGATAAGTCGTAGGGTCAGTATTGGCTCACGTATTCCAACATTTCTACGGAATCCAAACTGATCTTCCCCGGTGTCGGCTTCTATCAGTTTTTCCATTCGTCTGTAAAGAATTCGCGTTAGTATTTTGCAGCTGTGACTTATTAAACTGATAGTTCGGTAATTTTCACATCTGTGAACACCTGCTTTTTTTGGGATTGGAATTATTATATTCTTCTTGAAGTCTGAGGGTATTTCGCCTGTCTCATACATCTTGCTCAGCAGATGGTAGAGTTTTGTCAGGACTGGCTCTCCCAAGGCTGTCTGTAATTCTAATGGAATGTTGTCTACTCCCGGGGCCTTGTTTCGACTTAGGTCTTTCAGTGCTCTGTCAAACTCTTCACGCAGTATCATATATCCCATTTCATCTTCATCTCATCTTGTCCCCTATGAAAAATGAAAATTTTCTGCCTTTGGCTAGTAACAGAGACGCAGGTACAGACGGTTCCCACTGGCTGTCTGCACCTCGAAGTCCGGGAAGCGTCAGGGCGTGCGGTGGGTGGGCGCTTGCCCCTGGCCGCTCTGCTGGAGGACGCGTGGCCATCGGTTGGCAGCCCCCGACTGCTGCTGCGGCCTGCGCAGTGGTTCTGCTCCAGCGGCCGGGCCGCCTCCAGCAGCGTTTTCGACCTCCACGCACAGCGCCTGGCCAGGCCGGAGACACGCGTGGACGACTCCTGCTCGTAGGCGGACACACTGCGAGGCAGGACTAGTCAGCCCAGGCCTGGTCGTACGTCTGGCACCAACAACGGCTCGTAAAGGGCGCGCCTGGATGGGCCATATTTTACGGCAATATTTGGCGACACTGGCATTGCCGTCAACATTGCTGCAATGTGACTGCAATAGGCTGAGATTTTGCAGCCGATGTACTGGTGAAGGATTGCCAGTGTCGTCCAGCAAGGGTGGAGAATATGTCGTACTGCAGGTCAATATCGGTCCTTGTCTGTAAATGCTTCTCTCCCGCTCTCAGCTTTGTTTAATACACTATTGCCCATTAAAAGTGCTACACCACGAAGATGACGTGCTACAGACGCGAAATTTAACCGACAGGAAGAAGATGCTGTGATATGCAAATGAATAGCCTTTCAGAGCATTCACACAAGGTTGGCGCCGGTGGCGATACCTACAACGTGGTGACATGAGGAAAGTTTCCAACCGATTTCTCATACACAAACGGCAGTTGACCGGAGTTGCTCGGTGAAACGTTGTTATGATGCTTCGTGTAAGGAGGAGAAATCCGAACCAACACGTTTCCGACTTTGATAAAGGTCGGATTGTAGCCTATCGCGATTGCGGTTTATCGCATCGCGACATTGCTGCTCGCGTTGGTCGAGATCCAATGACTGTTAGCACAATATGGAATCGGTGGGTTCAGGAGGGTAATACGGAACGCCCTGCTGGATCCCAACGGCCTCATATCACTAACAGTCGACATGACAGGCATCTTATCCGCATGGCTGTAACGCATCGTGCAGCCACTTCTCGATCCCTGAGTCAACACATGGGGACGTTTGCAAGACAACAACCACCTGCACGAATAGTTCGACGACGTTTGCAGCAGCATGGACTATCAGCTCGGAGACCGTGCCTGCGGTTACCCTTGACGCTGCATCACAGACAGGAGCGCCTGCGAAGGTGTATCTCAACGACGAACCTGGGTGCACGAATGGCAAAACGTCATATTTTCGGATGAATCGAGGTTCTGTTTGCAGCATCATGATGGTCGCATCTGTGAATGGCGACATCGCGGTGGACGCACATTGGAAGCGTGTATTCGTCATCGCCATACTGGCGTATCACCCGGCGTGATGGTATGGGGTGCCATTGGTTACACGTCTCGGTCACCTCTTGTTCGCACTGACGGCACTTTGAACAGTGGACGTTACATTTCAGATGTGTTACGACCCGTGCCTCTACCCTTCATTCGATCCCTGCGAAACCCTACATTTCAGCAGGATAATGCACCGCATGTTGCAGGTCCTGTACGGGCCTCTCTGACTCTTGATGAACTGTGGTATCGTGTTGAAGCTGCACGGGCAGCTGTATTTGTACACGCCATCCTAGCTCTGTTTGACTCGATGCCCAGGCGTATCAAGGTCGTTATTACGGCCAGAGGTGGTTGTTCTGGGTACTGATTTCTCAGGATCTATGCTCCCAAATTGCGTGAAAATGTAATCGCATGCCAGTTCTAGTATAATATATTTGTCCAATGAATACCCTTTTATCATCTGCATTTCTTCTTGGTGTAGCAATTTTAATGGCCAGTAGTGTACTTCTCTCACCGTCAGCGCCACAGTCACGCGTCCGACCGAAACAACATGATTTCGTGACTAAGAAGAATCTTTGCAGCCAAGATCCCGTCTTGAAATATTTTTACTTCCTCAGTGACCGGTTTCTGCAAGTTTAGCTATCATCGTTTGATCTTCTGGAAAAAATATTAATGTGCATCAACTGTACAACCATAACGAGAGCACACACCTTTATAAAACACGGGCGCCATATTGGCTTGTCAAATACATAAGACAGAGTAATTATGCATTTTACAAAACAATGTGGCGCCTCTGTTTTCCTAATGGAGTGTGCTCTCGTTACTGTTGTTCGATTCATGCCGGTTAATATTATTTTCAGAAGATCGAAAAATGGCAACTAAACCTGTCGAAACCGGTCACTGAGGAAGAAAAAATGTTTCAAGACGCGATCTTGGTTACAAAAATTCTTATTTATCACTAAAGACCACATCGCACCCAGCCACATGTGAAACTCAGACATATAATATCTTTCCGCTTTTGTAAGATAGTTTGAGCGCGTACATATACCGACATGTGCTCTACTTGTTTGTTGTGTGCAGTAATGGAGAAGTGGGCAAACTAGAGAATTGTGAATGTTATAAACGCTATTCATCCACGGCCACAGCAATGGTACTTCAAGATTAATGTATACACAGATCGCAAACTGGAGAAAAACAAAGAAAAACGAAGAAGGAGCTGGCAAGCTATTTACAATGAGCCCGGAATCACCCTGATGAAGCATACAAAATATCTCGAAGTCTTCGAACCTATGCCGCACGCGCCGCAAAAAATGTTACAATGGGGAAAGAGCCCGTAGCCCTTCATCCTTATGCTTGCATTTGATATCCTGAATTGCATACGGTCTCGAGACGTACTTGAAACAGGAACTGATACGCACAGTTGCGTGTGCTGATGAACAAAAATAAAATGTAAATTGCCTTCGGGTTTCAAACTTGGCTCGGTGAAATCTTTCAGTCTTATTATCAAAGTATTGTATACTTCTGATAACGTGACACTTATCGATGAACAGTGAACTTTCGAGAGGCGCATTGAACTTGTGTGTGAATCGGCAATAGCTGAAAACCGAAGGGTGATAGCATATGAGGTTTTAAATTCTATCCATTCTCTCATTTTAGCAATTCTCAGGCCAATTCGAAATCTTGTTTCGGCATTCTGCTAAAATTATGGAAGAGGTATGTAACCAGTATCAGTTCACATGTTAAATTTTTGAAATCTTTCCGCTTACTTGAAAAAAGTGCCCACCCACAGAGACTGATTTCTCTTGTTCCCTCTGACTTGAGTCTTTGTGCGATGTAAAAGCAGTAGATTTCGCTCATCATGTTCGATATTTTAGGAAATCCTGCAACCATGTCATCCGTGATTTAACTAATAAATGAGACAGTTACCTATTATTTCATACTTGGAACAAGGCGTTTCGAGAATTTATCATAATTTTCATGTGCGTTTGTTTACAGGAATATTTTTGTGGTGTTTGCTTGTGTGATTTTCTACATCTACAGTGCAAGAAATCAAACATGCATACATCAAAAAGAGATGCACTTGAAAATCAGTATTAATACCCAAAACGCGTCGTGCTAACGCATGAAAAAGTTTTTAATTATTTAAATCGTAATAAAGTAGCCGCGCTCACTACCTCTACTTCGCGTTCGTCCGTTCTGTGGGAAGAGTGCGGCTCCTAGTAAACACTGCTGGCTCGGAAATGTATTGCCGCAAACACCGCTGGGTGATAGTGGCCACTAATGTTGCAGAACATGTGGCTGCAAGTAGTGAGCTCACAGTGTTGTCCGACAACGTCATCGGGGTATATTGTGGGTAGTGTGCAGTTTTATGGTCCATGTAAACGTGCCGCGTGGCTGCGTTCGCAGTGCCACCGACAACGGTCAACAGACGCCGTCGCTAGATAACGTCGGCTGACAGGTCCGTCACAGCGTGTCCGATCTCCTCCATCAGTTTTTGGCGGGATCGAGGTTAGGCTACGTTAGATTAGGTTAGAATCTGTTCTGTCTGAGAGGTTAGATTTTTAACTTCCTTGGGCGGGATGGATGCCACAACGCCTTTCGGTTGGAGGCGAGTTCTGATGATGGTATTTGCTACTAAAAAGACGGCGAAGGCATGTGCATGGGCTACACATGTCTGGAAAAGAACGTGGCGGGCACTGTACACTCTTTCTGCAGTTATTGGAATAATCAAATAAGTTTTACGGATATATGAGACGAAGAGAGAAACGTTCTAGTAGATATTCGAGACGATTCGTGATGACATTGTAAAGGAAGACTGCAAATACTCTGCACAACTCCTGATGTATTCAGCAAAACAGACATACGCAAGTTCACCTTCAGTGACTTTCATCCAGCACACATGTGAAAGGCAATCATAAATTTTAGCATAACATACTCTGAACACCTACACTAGTGAAAAGTTGAAAGATGTATACCACATTTTCAAGCCGCCTCACATAACAGAATAACCACCCTATTGGCATAGAAACAGACAGTGGGAAAAGCAGACACCAGACTCAGATTCATCGAAAGAATCTTAAGGAACCGTAGCTCATCCACGAAATAAGTGGCTTATAATGCGCTCGCTCGCCCGATTCTTGAGTATTGTTCACATATCTGGGATCCCTATCAGGTAGAACTGATAGAGGAGAAGATCCAACGAAGAGCGGCGCGTTTCGCCACGGGATCGTTTAGGTGGCGAATGGGCGCTACGGAGATGCTAAACAAACTCCACTGGCAGACGTTACAAGAGAGGCGTTGTGCATCACGGAGAGATTTACTATTGAAATTTCAGGACAGTACTGTTCAGGAGGAGTCAGACCAACATATTAATTCCTCCCACATACATGTCCCGTATTGACCACTAGGAGGAACTTCGAGAAATTAGAGCCAATACAGAGGATTACCGACAATCATTCTTCCCACACACTATTCGCGAGAGGAACAGGGTTGGAAGGATCAGATAGTGGTACCGAAAGTACCCTCCGCCACACACCATTAGGTGGTTTGCGGCGTATGATGTAGATGCAGATTGTAAGTAGGCTGTTTATGTTTTCTTTGTGTAAATAGGCTGTTTATGTTTTCTTATTGGCAACGTTACGTAGCGCTCTATATGAAAATCACTGGCTGTGCTGTGTGCAGTCTGTGGCTAGTTTGCATTGTAGTGTTGGGCAGCGGCAGCTGGATGTGAACAGCGCGTAGCGTTGCGCAGTTAGAGGTGAGCCGCCAGCAGTGGTGGATGTGTGGAAGGAAATGGCGGAGTTTTGAAATTTGTTATAATGGATGTCATGAGCTGCTATATACATTATGACTTTTGAATACTACTGAGGTAAATACATTGTTTTTTCTCTATCAAAATCTTTCATTTGCTGACTGTGCCTATCAGTAGTTAGTGCCTTCCGTAGTTTGAATCTTTTATTTAGCTGGCAGTAGTGGCGCTCGCCGTATTGCAGTAGTTCCAGTAACGAAGATTTTTGTGAGGTAAGTGATTTGTGAAAGGTATAGGTTAATGTTAGTCAGGGCCATTCTTTTGTAGGGATTTTTGAAAGTCAGATTGCGTTGCGCTAAAAAAATATTGTGTGTCAGTTTAAGCACAGTAATTCTATAATTTTTCTAAGGGGACGTTTCATAGGGAAATGGAGCTGGTGGCAAATAATGGCGTAGACAGTGAAACAATTAGTGAACAGGGAAGCATTATCGATCGATCGATAATGTTTCCCTGTTCACTAATTGTTTCACTGTCTACGCCATTATTTGCCACCCGCTCCATTTCCCTATGCACAATTACCAAATTACTACTTGGAATGTCTGTTAATTCACTACACAGTGGTGCTGATAAGCTACGCTCGTCGTCACTATTATTTCTCAGTTTACTTTGGAGCCTAGTGTTACGTTTTTCACACGCCATTATTGTCACAATATTTCACACGATAACACAGAAAAGCACAATTTGAAGAGCAAAAATAAGAGAACACATTAACATAGCACTAAAAATAATATCTAGTTAATTGCAGCTGCTAAATACTTGGTGCAAATCTACATGCATGCCACAACTGTTTTACTGTACAACAATGAAAGACTGCAACTACAAAGGAGATTCTCTCCACAATTACGCGCTAGCAATAAACAAAAGCTACACTAATTACACAAACTACAAGAAAAAATCAGAAGATTCCAGTGAGGTATCCACGGCTAAGGGTCGACATATGAAACGTCCCCTTAGAACAATTTATACAAGACTGTGCTTAAACTGACACACAATATTTCTAGCGCAACGCAATCTGACTATCAAAGATCCCTGCAAAAGAATGGCCCTGAGTAACATTAAACTATACCTTTCAGAAATCATTTACCTCACAAAAATCTTCGTTACTGGAACTACTGCAATACGGCGAGCGCCACTACTGCCAGCTAAATAAAAGATTCAAACTACGGAAGGCACTAACTACTGATAGGCATAGTTAGTAAATGAAAGATTTTAATAGAGAACAAACAATGTATTTACCTTAATATCATCAAAAGTCGTAATGTATGTAATTTCAAAACTCCGCCATTTCCTTCCACACATCCACCACTGCTGGCGGCTCACCTCTAACTGCGCAACGCTACGCGCTGTTCACATCCAGCTGCCGCTGCCCAACACTACAATGGCAGACAACAATGCAAACTAGCCACAGACTGCACACAGCACAGCCAGTGATTTTCATATAGAGCGCTACGTAACGTTGCCAATAAGAAAACATAAACAGCCTACTTACATAAAGAAAACATTAACAGCCTACTTACAAGATACTGATTTGAAAAGGTCGGCCGTCTTTGGCCCATGTCGGTCGTCGGCCGTCGGCCGTCGGAGGAATCCACCGATGTCGGAGCCACTGCGACCGCAGCCTAACGCGTCTGGGCATTTAGCGAACTGAGCTTGGATAAGAGTCGTGGGTACGTCAGACCGTGCCGCTGCAACTCCCTGCCGGGGTTCGTCAATCGTAGTGGCTGCCGGGTGGTGGCGCCGTTGAAAAATCTTCCGCTGGTCTTCCTGCATTTCCCTACATCGTGACCTGCGGCCTCAGCCGCCAGCGTTAACATGGGAGATACCGAGAACGAAACCAGATGCGCGAACTGTCACGTTTTTTCCGTAAGTGTCAGTTCGTGCATCTTTCTATGGGTCCCAGGAACTGCCCGGGAGGCTAGTTCGACCGTGGCCGCCGAAGACAGAAGAACGACTTCTCTGTCGATCACAACGAGGTTTCCAGTAACACATTTGTATCAGGCCTGCTGTAAGCGCGTGGTTGCTAGCTTCCACTTCTGCGAGCTCATAACCCAACAGTCTTCTAGTTTTTGGAACGGTGGGCAAAGGCATTCAAGCGAGAGAACCTCACTCTGAGCAAAGGAGAAGTAACAACACTGAACACGTTGGTTCGTAGAGCCAAGATTATCTCTGACGACGACCACCTACCGTCTGAATTGCAGAACTTAGAAAACGTGTTTTCGGGGAAAATGGATACAGCAAAAGAGACATCGCGAACGCTTTCAAGGGCCGCCGACGAAAGGCACCCGGTGAAGCAGTAGAAGAGGCCAAACGGACTGTATTCCTGCCATACTGTGGAGCAACTAGGAGCAACTTAGGACGTCTGCTGCAGAAACATGGGCTAAGACCAGTGTTCCGGTTCGCCTCCAAGATACGAGATACGCTGCGCCCGGTTAAAGACGACATTGCTCTTGTATCCGGCGTGTATGATGTACCCTGTGAATGTGGCAGCATGGATATCGGACAAACAATTCGCACGTTTGCGGAGCGTTGTACTGAGCACAAGCGCCATATAAAACAAAGGGAGCTTGACAAGTCGGCTATAGCGGAGCATCGCCTAGAAAACGGACATAAAATACAGTTCGAAAACACAAAAGTGTTGGCTCCTGCATCTACATATTGGGACTCCATTATAAAGGATAAAGATTCGTTTAAACAACAACAGTTTCAACAGAGACCATGGGTACACACTCAGTAGGGCATGAGGACGGACATCGAAAGAAAGCAGAGACAGATGCGCGACGCGGGAGCGGCAGTTTCAAACGTGGCGCCTCCCCCTGGCACCGGTGCTGCCACGGGCAATAGCTCCGCTAGCTGCCCGGGTCGACTTTCGCGACACATTGGGTCTACCTGACTTGCTGCTGCTGATGTCATCATGCCTATATAAGCGAGGTACCGTAGCAGCCCCGACACCCCCCTACCCTCCATCTCTACACCCTACATCTCCTTTCCCAAGGTGGCTTCCATCAACTCCCCCTCCCGGACGATGCCCTCTCTCCCTCCATGTATCCCTCCTATCAACTCTGATCCTCACTCCCCCTCCTTTCCTCTGTCCTTTCCCTGGGCTCCCTCTTCCCCCCCTACCGTCCTGTTTTCTCCCCACTAAACCTCTCCCTACCTCCCTTCTCCCCCCCCCAAGTCCTTTTGTATTCCCCTCCTCTGCCTACCCCACTCCCTGTCGCGTCTGCCCCCCCCCCCTCTTATGGGTCCTCATCCTCCATCAGCTCCTTTCTCGGTTCCCCCCTTCACTTTTACTCTCCTTTCCCCCCTTTTTTTGTTTTCCCATCTTCTGTCCAGTTTCCCCCCACCTGCTCTCGACAGTGGTATGTCACATTTGCCAACTTTTTAGTGCAGTGTTCCAGTGACTATTCAGTGTTGTTCGTCTTTCTCGTGTTGCGAACAGAAACCATGCTGTCGCTAGGTGTGAATTTTATGTCTTTTGCGAACAGAATCCAGACTGTCGCCGTGTTTTTTAATTGTCTGTCTATTGTTTTACCTGTCTGCTTCGTATGTATTTTATTAGCATCATCATCCCTCTGTTCTTTGTTTTAAGTTCCACGATTTCTTTTCGCCGTGTTACTCTTTAAGTCTCCGATTTTATCGCCTGCTTTTTATTATTTATTCTCTTGATCTTTCTCACAAAGTCTGTAGGCTGAAGAGCGGCATACTAAGCTGCTGCCAGCCCGCCCCCTTCGGGGGGAATTGAAATTCAATAAAGAAAAAAAAAAAAAAAAACAGCCCCGGCAGTCAGTGAACTCCTGACGACAATGGCGGAGATGGTCATCGAAAGCTTGAGGATTTTATTCGAATTGACGTGGCTTGAAAACGGAGAACGTTTTATCCACTCACCCCTATGCCTAGAGATGGGAAAAACCGACCGGTTAAAACCGATACCGATATTTTAGTTCTTAATAACTGGTATATTTCGGTATTTGTTTGGTGTCGCTATGACACGTTTTCTTTAATTTTTACTGATAATCAGATATAAAACCGATTTATCAATTTGCCCTAGCAGTGGTGCTAAAAGTTTTCCTTTTTCAATAAAACTTTATTTGGAATCTAGTTAGGTTGGAAGTTCTGCGGTTTCTGGAAGACTAGTATTATCTTTGAATGATACTGTTTCTGATGAAAGTGTCAACATACAGCGAAACGCACTGGAGTATTTATGAACAGATTGAACAGTACTTTGTGGTCAAGGTATTAATTAATTATTGAAATTTTAACTCTTTTCATGTAATTGTGCCCGGTAAATACTGTATTTTGCTTGCGCTCTAAATTTTTCACTTGAATATTTTGAAACAGCATTTTCGGTTTTGTCAGTAGAAGATCAATCCCATTCAAATTTCTGCTAAATTATTATATATATTTGGCTGAAAACGGGGTTCTCCTTCGAAATAATTAATGAAAAAGAACACTAAAAATTTTATACCTATGAAATAACATAAGAAAAAGGCAGTTATGGAAACATAATAAATTAAAAACTTAACACTCTATTCGTAGTTTACAACACAAATCTAAACTAGCTGACCTGCTAATTGTGTCTACAGAATACGTCCTAATCTGTTTGTAACCCTTGGAAATAGACAACGTAACACGAAATACAGAGTTCTCCAACCTCAGTTTTCATGCTTTACTACTGGCTATTCGTAATGTCCAAATAGTACTTTGAACCTCGATTACAGCACGACTTTTAAGCAGAGATTTAAAAAAGATAGAATCAATCGGAGAATACCGGTGTATTTCTTGTAGTATTCAAGCCCTCATTGCTTTTCGGGAAAAACAGCGAATGGTGGACGGTTTTTTTATTTAGCTATCTTATTTGATATTTTGTTCTACGTATTTTGAAATATATATTGCAAAAGGCTGAGAGAGTCTTAGAATTTTTGAGTCTTTGTTCGATGTCTACGTTTGTTGCACGAAATAGTAGCAATAAAGAACCGAAAATCGGTTATTCCAGGAACCGGTTATTTTGAGTGGTTTTAACAATCAGGTTAAAATGGAGATGAAAATTACCGGTTGTTTCACCGATAACGGCCATCCCTACCCGTCCGCACCAAACACCGTACATGCGACAATTGTTAGTGTTATTTACGTAAGAAAGGTCAAGCACCCCTCCCTCACTACGGCATGCAAATAGCGTTGCACACTTCGGACAGTTCCGAGATCCTTGCGGAAATTCGTGGTGCTGGATTGGCTACCTGTCCCTACTCTTTGTAAAGGTGGAGAAGAGTGACCCTAGACTGGACAAGTGCTGCCCAGGCCAACAGTTGAACAGTCTGTGTATCGCGGTGGGTCAGGACAGCACAGGCAATATGTCGTCTTATCTTGTTGAAAGATATCGTGAGGAAGAAAAAGATCAGCTACCGGGCTTAGGGGGTTAGAAATGTGACGGCTGCTATCCAAACTACCAGCTATGCGAATCTGGTGAGATCGTATTGCCTACCCAACGTCACCAAATAATATCACGCCAGGTGATGGGCCTATAAGACGATGACGACTGAAATTTCGGAAGGTTCGATCTCCTTGAGACTCCACACGTGTATACGTCCATCGTGATGCTGTACGCAGAACAGGGAGCCGTCTGAAAAAAGGACGTGGTACCAACCAGCTCCGTGTACAGTGCCGTCGTTGCGTATCACTGAAGACGCGCCTCTCTCTCAAAGGAAGCCGCAACAATGGTGGCAGTCGTGGTACCCCAGACGCCGACCCACTGCGGATACTTGTCTTACTGCAGGGGAAGCCCATTTCCTTACAGAAGGTACCTGACATGCCTGTATCATCCTGTGGCCGAACTAACAATGTGTCAATCCTCTCAGGCGCTAGTTGCGTGGCGGAGGGCTGTTGAGATTCTGCATGAAATCATTCAGTGTGAGCCTCCTGGACCCATCGTTTCCATAGTCGCGTGGCAGCCGTTGGAACGAACAACGCAAGCAGAAATACAGCGGAACGACACATCACAGTCTCGAAAGGCAGTGATCCTGCTACTTTCAGATTCCGACACTTGTTGCAACACATTTCTCGTTGTTACACGAGACACAACACTATCTTCTCACAGAGAAAACAACACAGAAGTGCGATTTCTTATCTACAAGTCCTCTACCACAATGCTGATGGCGTTGCTGCTACCTAATTTATGCAGTTGCACCGAAGTGCTCACCGTTTCCATGTCCAGGCATGTAGTTCTCTTCACGCTCCATTCAGAAGGGGATACGCTTCGCTCGGTCGTCATGCCAAGCTGCGCGCTCGTCTGTAACAACCGACACGTTACACATTGCTGGTTCTAAAGTCGGACTCCAGTGCACTTGTCCCGCCAAGAAGAGGCAGGGAGTGTCTCTGACGTGGAAGGAGCACTACGTTTCGTTGACTATCTGTTCAGGTGCTACTATAAAATGCTCACCCTGATGACGTCAACAGAGTGCCTGCGATAGCAGGCTAAGTTGCTCTCCACTGTACCACCAGTAATGTACCTGTCCGCAAATTGCGGGCGATAGAAATAGCAGAAGTAGTGCCAGGCAGGCGTATTCATTAGGATACAAGCTGATCGCTTTCCTTTTGACAACCGACTCCCAGAGACTGCAGTACACAGTAATCAGTTCAAAAATGGTTCAAATGGCTCTGAGCACTATGGGACTCAACTGCTGAGGTCATAAGTCCCCTAGAAGTTAGAACTACTTAAACCTAACTAACCTAAGGACAACACACACATCCATGCCCGAGGCAGGATTCGAACCTGCGACGTAGTGGTCGCGCGGTTCCAGACTGTAGCGCCTAGAAACGCTCGGCCACCAGCGGCCGGCCAGTAATCAGTCTCTCTTTTTATTCTATGATCTGGGGGAAGATACAGACAGACTAAAATTAAACGGTTTTCAAGTGACAAAAATTCTAAACAGTGCAAAATGTTACATTCTTTCAGGGCGTTACAATTTCTTGTATAAGTCCAGTTTTTGATCTGGTCATAAACTCGTACGTCACAAGATGCTACTGTGGCAGATGCTGGACTCGCAATTGCGATGATACCGATGATGATGATGATCATGTAGCGGTGGTAGTGGTCAGATCCCGTCAGAAAACTCAAATTTCTGTGGTTCTCGCAGACAGGTAAAGGCAAATTCCGGGTTCCTTTGAAATGCACAGTACCGATTTCCTTCTCCATCTTTCCCCAACTGTAGCTGATATTCTATCTCAAGTAACGTTAAACACTGACCGTTATTTTTTCGAAATCTGAGTCGGAAGTAGTATTTACACATGCCTTCACTTCCACAAATAACTTCTTGTCGAAATGCAAAATAGAAAGAAGTGTCAAGTTGTTGGTGTTTGTTTGTTTGGGGGAAGGAGACCAAACAGCGAGGTCATCGGTCTCATCGGATGAGGGAAGGGTGGGGAAGGAAGTCGGCCGTGCCCTTTCAAAGGTACCATCCCGGCATTTGCTTGGATCGATTTAGGTAAATCACGGAAAACCTAAATCAGGATGGCCGGACGCGGGATTGAACCGTCGTCCTCCCGAATGCGAGTCCAGTGTGCTAACCACTGCGCCACCTCGGTCGGTGAAGTATCAAGGAAAAGCGGTTTAGCCACTAGGGGGATATTAAGCAACACGATTGCCTTTCCTGTAACTTTATTCGTTACAAAGATATGAACAGCAATATGTCTTTTTTTTTAAAAATAACGCCCTAGATTTTTTTATTAACTATTCCACTTCCTCTCCTCAAGACCTGTCCAAAAAGGTGACTACCTTTCACGTAAACACGACGCCATTAAAAGACTTAAACAATGCAGACTCCTGTGTTAGCCCATAGTGCAGGGACCAGGGGCAATAAACATACGAAAACACAAGGAAAATGAACCCTGGTCATTCAATAAATCGTCTTCAGCTGAAGGTTTCAGAAAATCGTACAAAAAGAGAGGGTAAAATGCTACTCATCTACGGGGAATGTTAATTACCCAAAAAGTAATGATAGGTGTGCATTTTTCTAGTGTTCCCATGTTTTTGCTGTCAACTCCAACAAGTGGGCGAGGTATATTACCCGCACTTCGTCCTAGTACAGCGGAGTCGAGGTCAGCTTTGCGTTAAATTTAATGCCTCACTGAGACAGTTGGTACTACTCATTTATAATAACCTGTTTTATACAATGTTGAAGTAATTCCTGCATTATCGGGAGTGTTTCATACAACTCTGTCTCAGAAAACACATTGAGGGTAGACACTTGTTACAAAACATGCTTCCTCTCCACCGCTATCTCTTTACAGACACATGCATCACCCACGCCGCACACTTCCACTTAAAATCAACCAATTTAAAATGTCTGCGCTCTATTTAATGCTTATGAGTCACTTGATTCCCGTACGCCTTACTTCTGCACTGGCGCAGATGTGAAGACTTCAGGCTACCAATGTTTTGTGCCTGACCACTACGCGTAATAATAATAATAATAATAATAATAATAATACGGTGTAGGCACTATAGCAATGCAGTCACATAGTTACTATTGTGTTGCGCTTCGGCTAGTTCGTTTATTTGTTGCGAAATGATTAATGAAGCAATTTGTGGACTATTCTGGACACTGCCTCTGAGAAGGCATTTTCATGACATATTTAACAGTAAATGAAGTATATCTCTCAATTTTACTGCCACAGATGCTTGGTACAAAGCACAGAATACGGGTAGAGTGAGAGGACTATGTGGCGAAGTTGATGTTCATGCGAGGGCGTGCTAGAAAGTAATGCTTCCCAATTTGTTACATGAATATTTCTACAGCTCCTTAAATGAAAGAAACGTTATTAACATTCTACACCTTTATTCTTTATGTCTACGTATTTATTTCTCAAAAGTCACCCTGGCGACGAACACATTTCTTCCAACGAGAGACCAATTTGTTGATACCGTCAACGTAGAATGTCTGACTTTGTTGACGGATCCACAAACTCACCTCTGCCTACACTGCTTCATCACTATCAAAGTGAGGTCCTCGAAGGTGTTCTTCTAAGTTTTGTAAACAGATGAGAATCGGATAGTGGCGAGTCGGACTGTATGGAGGATGATCGATGACAGTGAACCCTAGACGTCTGAATGTTGCAGATGTCGCAGCGCTCGTGTGTTGTCCGGCGTTGTCACCCTGAAGGAGAGGGTGCTCCGTGTGTCGACGAACTCTCCGAATTCGAAACTCGATTACAGCGTGCTGTTTCTCCGCCACTGACATACGCTGAAGAGCCAAAGAAACTGGTATAGGCATGCGTATTCAAATACAGACATTACACTTATGCTCATAAATAAGGATAGGTGGGAGGTTTGCGGGTATAAATCACCTCGGGGTATGACCATGCGGTGCAATTGACAAGCTGTCGTTGCAATACGCAGAGGTGTGTTGGTGCATGTCAGAGTACGGTGCAGCGAGTAAGTGTGCAGATGTTTTCAGACGTGCCAATGGTGACTGTGTGTTGAAAATGGCTCAAAGAACACATATTGATGACGTTGTGAGGTGTAGAATACTAGGGCGACTGCAGGTTGGTCAAACACAGCAGGTCGTAGCACGGGCCCTCCATGTACCACAAAGTGTGATCTCAAGATTGTGGCAACGATTCCAGAACGCAGGAAACGTGTCCAGGCGCTACAGTATGGGACGTCCACAGTGTACAACACCACAAGAAGACCGATATCTCACCGTCAGCGCCCGCAGGCGGCCACCGAGTACTGCAGGTAGCCTTGCTCGGGACCTTACCGCGACCTCTGGAACAGCTGTCTCCAGACACAGTATACAGACGACTGAACAGACACGGTTTATTCGCCCGCAGACCTGCAAGGTGCATTCCACTGACCCCTGGTCACAGTAGAGCCCGTAAAGCCTGGTGTCAAGAACACAGGACATGGTCATTCGAACAGTGGTCCCAGGTTATGTTCACGGACGAGTCCAGGTATAGTCTGAACAGTGATTCTCGCCGGATTTTCATCTGGTGTGAATCAGGAACCAGATACACACCCCTTAATATCCTTGAAAGAGACCTGTAAGGAGGTCGTGGTTTGATGGTGTGGGATGGGATGGGATTATGATTGGTGCACGCACACCCCTGCATGTCTTTGACAGAGGAACTGTAACAGGTAGATGTATCGGGACGTCATTTTGCACCAGTATGTCCGCCTTTTCAGGGGTGCCGTGGGTCCGCCTGATGGATGATAACGTACGGTCCCACCGAACAGTCATCGTGGAGGAGTACTTTGAAAGAGGCGAATGGAGTGGCATGCCTGTTCTCCAGACCTAAACCCCATCGAGCACGTCTGCGACGCTCTCAGGCGACGTATCGCTGTACGTCTGCAAACCGCTACGGCACTTCAGGAGCTCCGACAGGCACTGGTGCAAGAATGGGAGCTGCTCGACCACCTGATCTAGAATATGCCAACCCGTTGTGCGGCCTGTGTACGTGTGCATGGTGATCATATCCCATATTGATGTCGGGGTACATGCGCAGGAAACAGTGGCGTTTTGTAGCACATGTGTTTCGGGACGGTTTTCTCAGCTTATAACCAATACCGTGGACTTACCGGTCTCTGTCGTGTGTGTTTCCTATGTGTCTATACTATTAGAGCCAGTTTTGTGTAGTGCCACGTTGTGTGGCACCACATTCTGCAGTTATCCTTAATTTATGAGCGTGAGTGTATAAACAGGCAGAATACGGCGCTGCGGTTGGCAACGCCTATATAAGACAACAAGTACCTGGCGCAGTTGTTAGATCGGTTACTGATGCTAAATGGCAGATCATCAAGATTTAAGTGAGCTTGAACGTGGTGTTATAGTCGGCGCTCGAGCGATGGGGTACAACATTTCCGAGGTAGCGATGAAGTGGCAGTTTTCCCGTACGACTATTTCACGAGTGCACTGTGAATATCATGAATCCGGTAAAACATCAAATCTCCGACATCGCTGCGGCCGGAAAAAGATCCTGCAAGAAAGGGCCCGACGATGACTGAAGAGAATCGTTCAGCGTTACAGATGTGCGACCCTTCCGCAAATTGCTGCAGATTTCAGTGCTGGGCCATCAAAAAGAGTCGGCGTGCGAACCATTGAACGAAGCATCATCGGTGTGAGCTTTCGGTGCCGGAGGCCCACTCGTGTACCCTTGATGACTTCACCGCGGTTCTAGGCGCTTCAGTCTGGAACCGCGAGACTGCTACGGTCGCAGGTTCGAATCCTGCCTCGGGCATGGATGTGTGTGATGTCCTTAGGTTAGTTAGGTTTAAGTAGTTCTAAGTTCTAGGGGACTGATGACCACAGATGTTAAGTCCCATAGGACTCAGAGCCATTTTTGACTGCACCACACAAAGCTTTACCCCTCGCCTGGACCCGTCAACACCGACATTGCACTACTGATAACTGGAAACATGTCGCCTGGTCGGACGAGTCTCGTTTCAAATTATATCGAGCGGAATGACGTGTCCGGGTATGGTGACAACCTCATGAAACCATGGAACCTGCATGTCAGCAGGTGATTGTTGTAGCTGCTGGGGCGTGTGCAGTTCAAGTGATATGGGACCCCTGATACGTCTAGATACGACTCTGATAAGTGACACGTACGTAAGCATCCTGTCTGATCACCGGCACCCATTCATGTCAATTGCGCATTCCGACGGAGTTGGGCATCTCCAGCAGGACAATGCGACGCCCCACACGTCCAGAATTGCTACAGAGAGTCTCCAGGAACACTCTTCTGAGGTTAAACACTTCGGCTGGCCGTCAAACTCGCCAGGTATGAACATTATTGAGCATACCTGGGATGCCTTAGAAGGTGCTGTTCAGAAGAGATCTCCACCCCCTCATACTCTTACCGATTTATGGACAGCCCTGCTGAATTCATGGTGTCAGTTCTCCAGCACTACTTCAAACATTAGTCGAGTCTATGCCACGTCGTGTTGCGACACTTTTGCGTGCTCGCGGGGGCCCTACACTGTATTAGGCAGGTGTACCAGTTTCTTTGGCTCTTTAATGTAGTTACGTTACACACCGCCATGTTATACGCTATAGTTCGTAGCCGTGTAGCAGCAGAAGGGAAGGTGCAAATACTATATGTATACATGAATAACGAAGATTTAGGACGTTTATAACGTTCTTTTTACTTAAAGAGCTTTGAGAGTTTTCGAGCTTTCACTTTAAAAATTCGAAGATATTTCTTTTCAGCACACACTTGTTCTGTCATTTCACAAGGTGTAACCTCCACTACACTGTGTCACGCGTTAATGCTAGTACTTGAAAAAGAATGTATTTATTGGTAACTTAGATAATTAGTACTATATTCTTACGAATTGGTGATAATCCTAATGATACTTTCAAAATAAGACAGTTTCGCGAGTTTAAGTTAATGAAATCATTTTCTTTTTACCTCTCGGAAAATTTCATTTTACCCCTGACGGAGTGATTACTCTCAGGTTGGGAAGACTGGATTAAGGCATGAAGCTGGCCGCCGTTACCTGTTGCCCTTCCAGTCCGATGCGCGGGCAGTGTGTCCGTGAAAGCGGCGCTCCACAGAAGCAGCAGTGCGGGGCGCGTCTAGGCAGCAGCAATGGAGAGAGGCCGGATTCTCGCAGCTTTTACATTCCGCGTCTCCTGCCGGCTCCCTGAAGAGTGCCGGGCAGGCGGTGTGTCCAGCCGCCCCTCTGCCGAGCGCCTGCAGGAAGCGGCCGCCAGGTGTTCCTCGCGGCTCCGTGCTGGGGCCTCCACTAAATGCAGCCGCTGCTCCGCTTGCCTTGCGACCCCCGCCCTCTCTCACCTGGCTTTACTCTTCGGCAGGTGCTGTCTCTTTCACATCCGTATCGAGAGCGCACAGTTACAGGGATAACAGTGGTCAGTTATGATACGGTCAGTCATTCAACAGCACAGTGTTCAGGACCCATACCTGAATAGCGACAGTCTTAGAAAGACTGTATTTCAAAGCTGCATAGCTTTCCTTGTAAGGAACTTAGTTCGATAAATGGTACGTGAAATAAGGAAAAAAATCAGTTTCTCTCTACTCTATTCACTCAGAACCAGTTTCACGTGACTGGCCAACACCTGTTGCAGTAAAAGCAGGGGTGTCGAAAATCCTTCGTGCATGTTGTGCACATTTGGCTGACATCACAGAAGGGCGTGCGTCGCTCGTGAGAAAGCCTCCGCTATGAACTTGGGCTCGAATGTATGAAAGAAACCGTGAAAAACAGAGACGCGGCACAGCAGATTTAGACAAAAGTGATCTTAATAACAATATAAGTGATAATAATGTTAAAGGAACGACAAAGCTAAGTTCATTCTGTCTGACTTTAACTACTTTAATTCATGTTAGTAACAAAACCCTCATCTCCCTCCCCTATAATGCAGTCTAATTTCCACATTTGAGTTTCAAATTTTTCCACCACACAGAGGACACATTTGTTCCACTCTTCCACAGTCACTGCTGTTACTGCTGTTAACTTACATTTTGTATGTTTCGTTTCTTGCTGCAACATAACCTTTGTTTCTGGTCCAGACTAAATCGATAGTGTTTAATTCGCAGTGGTATAGAGGGATTCGAAGAACAGTTTTCCCTGCATTCTTACCCATTTATCGCCGGCGGGGGTGGCCGAGCGGTTCTAGGCGCTTTAGTCTGGAACCGCGCGACCGCTACGGCCACAGGTTCAAATCCTGCCTCGGGCATGGATGTGTGTGATGTCCTTAGGTTAGTTAGGTTTAAGTAGTTCTAAGTTCTAGGGGACTGATGACCTCAGATGTTAAGTCCCATAGTGCTCAGAGCCATTTGACCCATTTACCCACTTGTCCTAATGCGTGTTCGTTGCACGATACTCTATCTTTTCCCTTTTTACTGACGATTTCTAGTACTCTTTTCTTTAACACACCATCCTTAAAAAGAGATATCTTTAGATTTTAGCCATTTCGATATCTCTTGCTTACTGGAATTCGCGTTAGGCGTTTTATCGATAACAAGAACTGCGTTTTCCTGAAGCCGAGGAAGAACATCCTGAAACCACTTATCGAACGTATCGGCAAAAATCTCCTAATGGTAATCTCCATTCTTCGTGGATACTCAGCTTCCGACGAAACCTGCTTTGTTCCCAATGTGTATAATAATCGGGCAATCCCTCTACACGGTAGACAATTGCTTCCGGACAGAAATGTTAGTTTAGGGATTTTATGGCGTTATGTACGCAGAAGTTGCTTGGATTATGTCCTGCGTCCCGGCATGTCTCTTCCAAATAGCATATAGGCCTTTCGTCATCCCTCAACAGTTTAATGTTCCGTAGATCACGCCGCATCAATAAAATGATGTCATCTCTATTAGAATGTTATCGTGTGCACGCCAAGCATATTTGAAATTCATTTCTTTTAATAATTTATAAAATGCATTTCTCGTAAAACTGCCCAAAGCTTGAAGGAGATTTTCACTCTGCAGTGGAGTGTGCGCTGATATGAAACTTCCTGGCAGATTAAAACTGTGTGCCGGACCGAGACTCGAACTCTGGACCTTTGCCTTTCGCGGGGAAGTGCTCTACCATCTGAGCTAACCAAGCACGACTGACGCCCCGTCCTCACAGCTTTACTTCCGCCAGTTTGCCCAAATCTTGATGAAGGTTTCTCGGGCTTCCAGCTGGAAAGCCTAAAGTCACATATGCCAAAATCTTGAACTTCGTTCATGGCATTAGCAATCTGTCAGTTGTTCGCAATTTTTTACGAAAAATATTCAAGTACTTTGGATCGTATTTCTATCGAAGTCATCAAAACTTTCTGAAAGCTACTGTCGTGGTTTATCTTTTTTTTTTTTTTTTTTTTGGAACTTCAAAGAATGTATTGCCTCACACGACATACTGAAGAATGACCAGCACCTGCGGATGCAGCTGTTTTCAAATAGCAGCCACTGACTGCTCTGGATACAACAGCTCAATGTTATACACATGCAGAACAATGTGTTTCTCTGGAGAACTTCTGCGATCGCTTCCACGGAGCACTCAGAACTGTCATGTCGTCCTCGCTCGCTATATCCGTGGAGGATGACATAATGAGTTTACTTGTACGTGATACTAATGAAGAAATGGTCGGGCATAGTAAGAACGAAGGATGCTTGTGATTACAAACACCGATACGCTACTCAAATGCTGGTGTTTCAAACAAGACCAGCCTTATGATCAGACTCTGAGGTCACACACTGACGACTTATAAGGGAACCTCCCCATCGCACCCCCCCCCAGATTTAGTTATAAGTTGGCACAGTGGATAGGCCTTGAAAAACTGAACACAGATCGATCGAGAAAACAGGAAGAAGTTGTGTGGAAATACGAAAAAAATAAGCAAAATATACAAACTGAGTAGTCCATGTGGAACATAGGCAACATCAAGGACAACCTGAGTACAGGAGCGCCGTGGTCTGGTGGTTACCGTGAGCAGTTGCAGAACGGAAGGTCCTTGGTTCAAATCTTCCCTCGAGTGAAAATTTTAATTTTTTATTTTCAGACTATTATGTGACGCACATGCCGTCACCAGTGTCGTATAGAATATATCAGACGTGTTTTCCTGTGGAGGAATCGGTTGACTTATGACCTTGTTATCAAGTGTTATCGGTTCCCATTGGAGAGGCACGTCCTTTCGTCTACTAATCGCACGGTTTTGCGGTGCGGTCGCAAAACAGACACTAAACTTATTACAGTGAACAGAGACGTCAATGAACGAACGGACAGATCATAACTTTGCGAAAAAAAAGAAGTAAATTTTTCACTCGAGGGAAGACTTGAACCTCGGACCTCTCGGTCCGCAGCTGCTCACGCTAACCACGGGACCACGGCGCTCCTGAGCCCACGCGGTCCATGAAGTTGCTTATCATGCACATGGACTACTCAGTTTGTATATTTTGCTTATTTTTTTCATAGTTCCACACAACTTCTTCCTGTTTTCTCGATTGATCTGTGTTCAGTTTTTCAAGGCCTATCCACTGTGCCAACTTATAACTAAATATGAGGGGGGTGCGATGGGGAGGTTCCCTTGATAGACTCACAACGAACGCGGCCACACACACCGAGCGCCCCCTAACTCGTTCGCAACGAGCGACATGGCGAAGTGGTTAGCACATTGGACTCGCATACGGGAGACGACGGTTCAGTCCCGCGTCCAGCCATCCTGATTTATGTTTTCCGTGATTTCCCTAAATCGCTCCAGGCAAATGCCGGAATGCTTCCTTTGAAAGGACACGACCGACTTCCTTCCCCACCCTTCCATAATCCGATGAGACCGATGACGTCACTGTTTAGTCTCTTCCCCCAAACAACCCAACCCCAACCTCGTTCGCCCCTCGACGGCTGTGCCGTGGTGACGCCTCTTGATGAGTTTACAGACCGTCTCCCGTCTACGTGACTGGAGTATAAGGTATTCGCTGTAAGCACTGTAGGCGGCACGTCGTACATCTAGTCCACAGATGATTGCTTCCCACACTAGGACTAGTTTACACAGGACTGATATACTGCCTTAGAGGAAAGACGAACGACTTGCAAAATTTTTGTTACACTCTGCCTGACAAAAACGTGGCGCACCCAGGAGTGGGAAACGAAATGGGACTTCACAAGATGAGAGAGATTGTGATATTATTTCAGTGATTACGAAATAAAGTTTACAAACAACTTTGCAGTAACAGCCCAGTTATCAGTGTGACATTGTACCCCTTTTGGCCTGGACCCAAGCACATGTGCGGTTGAGAAGTGCGTCACGATACTGTTGTACCCTCTCTTGAGGCACACTGGGTCCCAGATGCTGTAACTTTTCGCTGATATCCTGGACACTGGCGGTGGGACGGAGTGGATGTCCGAGTTCCTCCCTCACACATGCTCTATCGGGGACAGATGTGGTTATCTTTTTGGCCACTGGAGTACGTCAACATCATGCAGACAGTTCGAAAACACACGCGCCACGTGTAAACAAGCATCGTTCTCACATAGGGCTGAGCGCAGAGATCTTGCATGCTGTCGGGATAGCTGTTGGGAAACTCTGAAGCGTCTTCGAGGCTAGTAAAACGTTATTAGATTTCAACAATGTAGGAAAGGATAGACTGCTACTTCCCGTAAAAAAGACGAGTTGCAGACAGACACGTTGTCGCGAATAGCAGAGAAGACAAGCTAAATTCAAATAACGCAGAACGTAAATTCTTAACCAGAGCAGCAGAGGCGCGTACGTGAGCGGATGATGCAGCCACTGTTTACTATCTGTTCCGCCAACAAGGGCGGACTCTGTAGCATCACGAGGCTCGGAGTAAGCGAGGAAAAGTGACCTTTCAACACAGTCAGTGTGGAAATATCATGCGGGTGTCACGCGCTCCGGCATGATCAGCCCCACCCATATACGTAAGGGTAGAAACTTCCAGAAGGATGGGGCCGTGCGCAAAGACGCCTATACGAGGTGCATTCAAGTTCTAAGGCCTCTGATTTTTTTTCTCCGGACTGGAAAGAGATAGAAACATGAGCACTATTTTAAAATGAGGCCGCGTTCACTGTCAATACGTCCCAGAGATGGCAGCACCGTACGGCAGATGGAATTTTACCGCCAGCGGCGAGAATGAGAACTATATTAAATACTTAAAATGGCGACGTTTTCCTTACTTGAACAGCGTGCAATCATTCGTTTTCTGAATTTGCGTGGTGTGAAACCAATTGAAATTCATCGACAGTGGAAGGAGACATGTGGTGATGGAGTTATGGATGTGTCGAAAGTGCGTTCGTGGGTGCGACAGTTTAATAAAGGCAGAACATCGTGTGACAACAAACCGAAACGACCTCGGGCTCGCACAAGCCGGTCTGACGACATGATCGAGAAAGTGGAGAGAATTGTTTTGGGGGATCGCCGAATGACTGTTGAACAGATCACCTCCAGAGCTGGCATTTCTGTGGGTTCTGTGCACACAATGCTGCATGACGACCTGAAAATGCGAAAAGTGTCATCCAGGTGGGTGCCACGAATGCTGACAGACGACCACACGGCTGCCCGTGTGGCATGTTGCCGAGCAATGTTGACGCGCAACGACAGCACGAATGGGACTTTCTTTTCGTCGGTTGTGACAATGGATGAGACGTGGATGCCATTTTTCAGAAACAAATCGCCAGTCAGCTCAACGGAAGCACACAGATTCACTGCCACGAAAAATATTTCGGGTAACCGCCAGTGTTGAAAAAATCATAGTGTCCATGTTCTGGGACAGCGAGGGTAACAGGTACATCCTACGAAAATGTTTTGAAGAACAAATTGCTTCCTGCACTGCAAGAAAAACGTCCGGGAAGGGCTGCGCGTGTGCTGTTTCACCAAGACAACACACCCGCACATCGAGCTAACGTTACGCAACAGTTTCTTCATGATAACAACTTTGAAGTGATTCCTCATGCTCCCTACTCACCTGACCTGGCTCCTAGTGACTTTTGGCTTTTTCCAACAATGAAAGACACTCTCAGTGGCCGCACATTCACCAGCCGTGCTGCTATTGCCTCAGCGATTTTCCAGTGGTCAAAACGGACTCCTAAAGAAGCCTTCGCCGGTGCCATGGAATCATGGCGTCAGCGTTGTGAAAAATGTGTACGTCTGCAGGGCGATTACGTCGAGAAGTAACGCCAGTTTAATCGATTTCGGGTGAGTAGTTAATTAGGAAAAAAAATCGGAGGCCTTAGAACTTGAATGCACCTCGTAATAGGGCTACCCACACTACTGGAAAGTCGTCGGGAGGAGGATTGCGAGTGTCACTGTGTGGCAGCGGCTGGACTTAGAAGAATCCTGTGTAGTCGACACTGAGGCCGGCACGCTCGCCTCTGCATCACGAGACTTAGGGTTAGGTAAGAATAGGAACTCTTATAACCAAATGAAGACACTTGGTACATATGCAATGTGCCAGGGGGTGCATCCAGTAACAGTAATCCTATCGCCCGCTTTATGATATCCTCCTCGGATCTCCGAGATTCCTGCCGATTTCCGTACTGTAACCCACTCAATAGCCTACTTTTCAGCCAAGAGCATGCGGCCTACTAGCAGAAGCTGTTTTCGACGTACCTTGTCGGTGAGTTCCATGACGCGCATTCGTGCAGTCCTTCCTGCTCCTTCTCAGGACTTGCCAGGCACTCACATGTAGTTCAAAGGCACTCACATGTAAAGGTGCCTATTATGCGATGGTTCCCTAATATGAGACACCCCAACTGTGCTCATGTCGGGGGTTGCGTGCCAGACGACGACACAGCGAGTAGGACGCCATGGTTGAGCCGGGAACAGTACGTAGAGGTCGATACAAAATTTCTTGTGTTTGGAGTTTTTGCGACATCTGTGTTAAGACAATATTTCAGCTTAAAGGTGAGTGGATATTACTGCACTCTTTTATTGTTGTTATTTGAAACGGTATTACCTATAATTATTGACAATTAGGTTCATTTTCCAACGAACGTTGTTAGCAAGTGCGTGATTCTTTGTGTAAGATGGCGAAATTCCTAATATGCGATAGTATGGGGATCCAAATACGCGACAGTGTCGCATATTACGATATCTATCGCATATTGGGGGAACTCGTTCTCTCACGATGTTTTACATGTAATTTACGCAATACTATCATGAGATATAGTCCGCTGCTCGTGGTCTCGCGGTAGCGTTCTCGCTTCCTGAGCACAGGTCTCGGGTTCGATTCCCAGCGGGGTCAGGAATTTTTCCTGCCTCGAGATGACTGGGTGTTGTTGTGTCGTCTTCATCATCATCATCATCATTCATTCCCATTACGGTCGGAGGAAGGCAACGGTAAACCACCTCCATTAGGACCTTGCCTAGTAAGGCGGTGCGGGTCTCCCGCATCGTGCCCCTACGCTCTGTAAAGAAGCATGGGACTTCATTTCCATTTCCATCATGAGATAACAATATTTCATCATTTATTGTACTAAAATTTTGGCAACTGCGATTATTTTAATTCGATTAAATTATCATAAACAGGGATTACTTTGACTAGTCTTATGATCAGAAATTTGAATGTTTTCTGGAATTTGATGGACGGTGCACCTGCAGGATCAATATCAGCTTGTCATCCAAGTGGCTGGATACAAACTCACTTTTTTACTCAGTGTTTTGATCGTTTTGTGAGTCATGTAAAGCCATCTTCAAATGACTCTGTCATTTTGATTCTTGATGGGCATTATTTCCACACAAAGAATCTCGATGTGTTAGATAAAGCACGTGAAAACAATGTTCATATTGTATGTTTGCCACCTCACTCAACGTATAAAATGCAGCCACTTGACGTCGGATCTATGGGGCCTTTGAAAACCTACTATGCCTAAGAGATAGAAACGTGGTTGGCAAGTAACCCAGATCGTGTTATCACCCCATTATTAATAGCCAAGTTATTTGGGGCAGCTTACAACCGACCAGCAACAATGGAAGCATCTGTGAATGCCTTCAGAAAAACAGGTCTCATCCCATGCAACTGAAACAACTTTACGGAACATGAATTTTCAATTCATCGCCATGCTAACGCTCTTCAAGAAAGAGATGCCAAACACGAAAATGAAACTACTGACGGTGATGGTCAAGCTGTCAGCCCGGCAGACATCAGACCTCTCCCACACATCGCAAAACCACCTGGAGTTCGTCAAATAGGTCAAACATCGCGTTGGTGCTCTGCTGCGTTACTATCTTCAACTCCTTATGTGAAGCAATTGCAAGAATCTAAACAGAAGAAATCAGAGGCTGAAGCTAAGTAAGCAGTGAAAAAGTTATTTGGGGAGAAGAGTGGAAAATCTTCCAATCGTAGACCTAAAGCAGAAGAATCGTCTAGTGACTCGGCATACGATGCCCATCTTGATGACAGTGGGGATTCAGACAGCAGTGATGACGATGACGTAGAGTGTCTGCTCTGTACTGGGCGCTTTTCTGACGGCAAACACGGGGAGAAATGGGCACAGTGCACGAAATGTCATGAAGATTGCGGTGTCACAGAAGACAATTTTGTTTGCCCCGGATGTCGTAAATATAAACCTAAGTAGTGTGAAATGAGTGAAGGATAGCAGAAATGAATGAACATGTAAAAATTGTATATTCATATGTCATTATTATGTAATAAAATAATTAAAGCAAAATATTATTACTGCCTCATATTAGGAAACCGTGTTCTCATTTCTACGAAATGTTTGTGAAGATTTAATAACTACTCTGAAAGATTGTTTATTATTGCAAATACGATAATTGTATGATAAAATTAAATATGCAAGACCTTATTACTATCATAAAGAATACAATTGCACTCACTTTTAGGTTTTTCAAATGGGTTTACAAAGGTGTGTCTCATATTAGGCACCTTTCCTCTATCTTTCGGCCAGAGCCGTCTGTAAAGAGAGCATTACTCATGGCCATCTCCAACTTGACGTGTAAGAGCAATTTATCTTTTCCTACATTGTTGATATTCCTACGTGGAGTTTCCATATTTGGGTTATTGACGATGTTTACAAGGCGTCGTTCTACGACAGTGGCCTCGGCTGCTGCTCATTCAGCTTCATGCTGGATTCCAGCTGACAGCTCAACGTCTGCACGGCCAGTTGATGTCCTGAGCGACGTCGGCGCTGTGGCCCGTTGCCGGCTGGTAGACGTAACTACTGCCCAGCACAAAGTGATTCTCGTGCTGGTTGCTGGAGTGTTCCACTCCAAATTCTACGATGACCCATCCGTTCTCTATCTGGTGCTGGTAGTCAAGTGGTCGGTTGATCTCCCTACCCCTGGTAGCTTTCAGCATCCACAAAACGCCTGAGTGGGCCCGAAAACACAGGTTTCCACGATGAAGTCCAGTATTGGCATCAGTCTGCGATGTGAAGCTCCAGCAGTCGATGGTAGGCAGCGAGCAGCTCGTCACCTCAAGGCCATCATCTCGAGTACATGTTTGCCTACTTCATAGCATCTATTGGGTATGTATGTATATTTAACGAAGGTGTCAATCTTGCTAGGGAGAGGAGTGATGAAGAAGAATTGTTTCGTAACAAGTGTCTACCCTCAATGGGAGTTAGCTTTCGTTTTTGAGAAGAAATTGTTGGAAGTGCTCATGATGCACTGAGAACTGCTCCAACAGTCTGTAAAACAATTTGCTAGAAATAGTACCATTTGTCTTATTGACTCATTACTTATTGGTTTGCTAAAACACGTGTAAAAACTAAGTATCATTCATCGATCGTCATTTTAGAAATGAAAGCTTTCAAAGAAAATTATTTCTATTTTAACGTTTAGGCAGGTACTAATGTGGATCATGGGGGAACAGTGGGGGGCGGGGGGCGGGGCGGGGGTTGACGGAGTACTAGCCAAAGTCTCATTACACTCAGACCATGGCTCTAGACAATAGGCAGACGGCGTGGTAATATTAGGTTAGTTGATTCGTCAATTGTCACATGTTTTTTGCAGTTCACTGTTGCTATTTGATTTTACATGCTGTCATTTTGTCAAAAAAAATGGTTCAAATGGCTCTGAGCACTATGGGACTTAACATCTGTGGTCATCAGTCCCCTAGAACTTAGAACTACTTAAACCTAACTAACCTAAGGACAAACAGACACATCGATGCCCGCGGCAGGATTCGAACCTGCGACCGTAGCGATCGCGTGGTTCCAGACTGAAGCGCCTAGAACCGCTCGGCCACACCGGCCGGCATAGTGAGTGGAGCTGCGGATGCCAGTTATAGGTGGAGACTTTAATCTGGGGTCCATTGACTGGAAAAATTACACGTTTATCACAGGGGGCAGAAGCAAAGACTCGTGTGAATTTATTCTAGGGGCGCTCTCAACATACAACCTTGGGCAATTTGTTAGAAAACCAACTCGAGATGGGAACATATTAGATATCTTGGCGACAAACAGACCTGATCGTTTTGAGGAAGTTAAAGTAGAAGAACGTATTAGCGACCATGGTATCGTTGTGGATTCTATGTCTATGGAAGTTGCAAAAAACCAAAGAAACAGCGTAGAGTTTTCTTGTTTGGGAAAGCAAATAAAAGTGTTATGAATATCTTCATAGCCAGCCCGAAGCATTCACCGCGGGACACAAAGGTATTGGGCATCTTTGGTCGGAAATGAATTGTCCACCACGTGCTAGAGAAGTACGTGCCTAGCAAAAATATAGGGGAGAGAAAGGATCCACCTTGCTACAACAAACGTATTAGGAAATTACTGAGAAAGCAGAGAATTTTGTACAGTCGTTTTACACGTAGTCACCGCCCCGCTGACGAACAGGAATTATGCGAAATAAAAGCAGCTGTCAAAAGGTCAATGAGAGATTCTTTTAACGAATTCGAAAGCAATATTTTATCTGCAGATTTAAAAATAACGTCAAAAAAAAATTTTGGTCGTACGTAAAATCTATGAACGCAACAAATAATTCAATACCTTCTCTTGCTGACAGTACGGGTAATGTAACAGATGATGATAAACAGAAGGCCTAAATTCTAAACCTAGCTTTCAAAAACCCGTTAAACAAACAGTTAAGATCCTTAGACGCCAGGAAGGTATCTGGCCCGGACGGTATCCCCGTAAGATTATATGTTCACTATGCTACTAAAATAGCACCATTCTTATCCATCGTCTATCAGAGATCATTGGAACAGTGGAAAGTTCCACGGGACTGGAAGAAGGCCCAGGTCATAGTAATCTAAAAAAAGAGTAGAAAATCGGATGCACATAATTACCGGTCGATTTCACTGACTTCGATTTGTTGCTGAATCATGGAACATATTTTGTGTTCAGACATAATGACCTTTCTAGACTCTGAGAAGCCCATCTGCAGAAACCAGCACGGTTTTAGCAAACAGTGGTCATGCGAGACACCGCTGGCCCTCTTTGTGCATGATATACAACAGGCTCTAGATACCGGCTTCCAGGTTGATGCCGTATTTCTCGACTTTCAAAAGGCGTTCGACTCAGTTCCGCACTGTCGCTTGCTCCAAAAAGTAAGCGCTTACGGTCTATCCGATGACATATGCGGTTCAATAGAAAGTTTTCTAACAGGCAGAGACCAGTATGTCGTCCTGAATGGGGTGACTTCAACAGAAATAAGCGTAACTACAGGTGTGCCCCAGGGCAGCGTAATAGGTCCTCTGCTTTTTACGATTTACATAAACGAGCTGGTTGATGGTATTGACAGCGACATTTGACTGTTTGCCGTCGATGCTGTAGTCTACAGGAAAGTAGTATCACACGAAAGTTGTGAACAAATCAATGAGGATTTGCAGAAAATAAATGTGTGGTGTAATGACTGGCAGTTATCTCTCAACATTTAGTAAGTGTAACCTACTGCGTATAACAAGGCGAAAATCCCCATTAATGTAACAATACAAAATAAATGCCCAGTCTATGGAAGCGGTAACATCAGTCCAATATCTGGGTGTGACTATTCGGAATGATCTCAAATAGAATGATCAGATTATACAAGTAACTGGCAAGGCGAACTCTAGACTGCGGTTTATTGGTAGAATCCCGAAGCGATGCAATCCTTAGAGTATTGTTCGTCTGTATAGGACCCTTACCAGTTGCCGGCCGGGGTGGTCGAGCGGTTCTAGGCCCTACAGTCTGGAACCGCGCGACCGCTACGGTCGCAGGTTCGGATCCTGCCTCGGGCATGGGTGTGTGTGCTGTCCTTATGTTAGTTAGGTTTAAGTAGTTCTGAGTTCTAGAGGACCGATGACCTCTGCAGTTCAGAGCCATTTGAACCTTAGCAGTTTGGTCTGATTCAAGATATTGAGAAGGTCGAAAGTTTCGTGACTGGTACATTTAGCCGTCGCGAGAGCGTTACAAATCTCGTAGAAAGTTTAAAGTAGGACACACTTGCAGATAGATGACGCGCTAAATTCCGAAATCCGATGTTCGCCGAGGATGTAGAGCATATATTATTACCACCAACTTTCCAATCGCACCATTCAAAGATAAGAGAAATTAAAGCTCACGCTGAGGCGTTCAGACAGTCGTTTTTCCCTCGCGCGATCCGCGAGTGCAATAGTGGAAATATGACTTTGGCGTGAATTGTGTCCTCCGCAACACACCACTTGGTGGCTAGCGGAGTGTATATGTAGATGTAAAAAATGGAATGCCCAGTGGAGAATACGAAACATTTCCGACGTATTCTAATGTTTAAGGCAGCCAGAAACATTTGCAGCCTGTATAGGGATAATCCCATTGAACAGAGCACGGCAAGAAGGATCGTTTTGACGTTAGTGACACTCCACATTCAGGAAGATCGTCAAGGTTTGATGAAGATCGTTTAAACCCATTAAACCACCATGATCCACGTCGGTATACTCGAAAACTGGCAAATGTAGTGAACTGTGATGATCCTGTTATGATGGGACATTAGCACACAAGGCGGAACGTTCAAAAACCGGGTCTATGGGTACCGCATGCTCTAAGCCATAATCACAAATATTAGAGGGTGGCCATATTGTATCTCGTAAAAAATGACCGCTCTTAACCTGTATCGTTACTAGCATCGAGAAATGGCGTCTTTCTGCTAGTATAAGGAAAAAAGGAATAACTCAGACCAAACAAAGCAGCAACACTCCATACAAAGACCTGCGCGTCCACAAAACGATAATGTTATGCATCTGGTGCAACAGCGACGGTGTGGTGTACTACGAATTGGTTTCACCTTTATGTAACCGTCGCTGGTATCGTGTATAGTCAACAACTGGGACGTCTTGCAGACGCCATCCAAGAATAAGGACCAGGAAGAGTACACGAAGGGATGCTAATCCACGATAACGCTAGCCCTCATTCTGCTAGACTGACAAGAAACACTATACGGATGTTGGATTGGAAAGTCATTCTGGATCCACCTTATTCATCTGATCTTGCGCCCTCAGATTTTCACCTTGTTCGCTATCAGTCGAACAAACTTCAAGGAACTTCGTTTCCAGATGAAAATGCGCTCCAAACATGGCTCGACGAGTTCTTCGTCTCAAGACCACCCGATTTCTACAGTCGCGGAATCGAAGAGCTACCTCAGCGTTGGCAGAATGTTGTTAAGTAGTGAAGGAGAATATGTTGTTCTTGTGGTCTTCATTCCAGAGACTGGTTTGGTGCAGCTCTCCGTGCGACTCTATCCTGTACAAGCTTCTTCATCTCCCAGTAACTACTGCAACCTACATCCTTCTGAATCTGCTTAGTGTATTCATCTCTTGGTATGCCTCTACGATTTTTACCCTTCGCGCTGCCCTCCAGTACTATATTGGTGATCCGTTGATGCCTCAGAATATGCCCTACCAACGGATCCCTTCTTCTTGTCAAGTTGTGCCACAAACTCCTCTTCTCCCCAATTCTATTCAATACCTCCTCATTAGTTATGTGATCTACCCATCTAATCTTTAGCATTCTTCTGTAGCACCACATTTCGAAAGCTTCTATTCTCTTCTTGTCTAAACTATTTATCGTCCATGTTTCACTTCCATACATGGCTACACTCCATACAAATAATTTCAGAAACGACTTCCTGACACTTAAATCAATACTCGATGTTAACAAATTTCTATTCTTCAGAAACGCTTTCCTACATTTTATATCCTCTCTACTTCGACCATCATCAGTTATTTTGCTCCCCAAATAGCAAAACTCCTTTACTACTTCAAGTGTCTCATTTCCTAATCTAATTCCCTCACCATCACCCGACTTAATTCGACTACATTCCATTATCCTCGTTTTGCTTTTGTTGATGTTCATCTTATATCCTCCTTTCAAGACACTGTCCATTCCGTTCAAGTGCTCTTCCAAGTCCTTTGCTGTCTCTGACAAAATTACAATGTTATCGGCGAACCTCAAAGTTTTTATTTCTTCTCCATGGATTTTAATTCCTACTCCGAATTTTTGTTTTGTCTCCGTTACTGCTTGCTCAATATACAGATTGAATAACATCGGGGATAGGATACAACCCTGCCTTCCCAACCACTGCTTCCCTTTCATGCCCCTCGACTCCTATAACTGCCATCTGGTTTCTGTACAAATTGTAAATAGCCTTTCGCTCCCTGTGCTTTTACCCCTGGCACCTTCAGAATTTGAAAGAGGGTATTCCAGTCAACATTGTCAAAAGCTTTCTCTAAGTCTACAAATGCTAGAAACGTAGGTTATTGATGACTAAAAGCTCTTTTAAGTGTGTCTCTTGTGTTTATTAAGCTTATGGAAAGACGCTACCAACCTATACATCAACTTAATACCTGTAGCTTCTGAGCTCAGTCCACCTTCCCCCCTCCCCCCCCCCCGCCCCCGCCCCCGCGACCACGCCTTCCCGTCCCCAAGACGGAAAGCCTGGATTCGACTCTTCTGGCTGAATCTTTCTGCATTACCTTGCACTGTAACACAAAAGTGTCGCCTCGGACCCTTGTGTTTGTTCAGCTGAATCTGTAATCTTGACCAGAGTGCTACCAGCAGGAGAGACTCGGAGGGGTTGGCAGTGGCGCCCAGCTGAAGACACGGGCCGTCCGTCCGGCCATGTTTAATGCATGCTGCGGTCGCACGAGCTGAGGCGAGGTGAGGTGAGGTGGCCCGGCGGTGTTTGGCAGCCGCTCGCAAACACACACACACACACACACACACACACACACACACACACACACACACACAGCGCCCTGGCGCGGCCGCCGCCGCCGCCGCCGGCCACCCACGCCTCACACACACCTGCCTGCTACCTGAGACGTCAAGGTTGTCACGCCTTGACTCCTCTGTCAGCCCCACGACGCCACTGGGCAGTCACAACACTGTGACGTCTACACGGCGTACCTGCCGTGGCCAGTAAGCCTGGGATATCGACAATCCACTGTCAGGTTCTCTACTTATCGGCGAAAAAAATCAGAGACAAGGAGTGCCCCAGGGAAGTGTCACAGGATCGCTGTTGTTTTCTATATACATGAAAGAGTAGTTTCAGGGGAAAGACAAGGCTGCAACCTGTCTCCACTGTTGTTCTTATTATTTATGGATCATATGCTGAAAACAACAGACTGGCTGGGTGAGATTAAGATATGTGAACACAAAATAAGCAGTCTCGCACATGCGGATGACTTAGTTGTGATGTCAGATTCGATTGAAAGTTTGCAAAGTAATATTTCAGAGCTAGATCAGAAATGTAAGGACTATGGTATGAAGGTTAGCATCTCAAAACGAAAATAATGTCAGTGGGAAATAGATATAAACGGATTGAGTGCCAAATATGAGGAACAAAGTTACAACAGGTGGACGGTTTCAAGTACTTAGGATGCATATTCTCACAGGATGGCAACATAGTGAAAGAACTGGAAGCGAGGTGTAGCAAAGCTACGATCTACTCTCTTCTGCAAGAAGGAAGTCAGTACCAAGACTAAGTTATCTGTGCACCGTTCAATCTTTCGACCAACTTTGTTGTATGGGAGCGAAAGCTGGGTGGATTCAGGTTACCTTATCAATAAGGTTGAGGATACGGATATGAAACTAGCTAAGATGATTGCAAGTACTAATAGATGGGAACAATGGCAGGAGGGTGTCCACAGTGAGGAAATCAAAGAAAAACTGGGAATGAACTCTATAGATGTAGCAGTCAGGGCGAACAGGCTTAGATGGTGGGGTCATGTTACACGCATGGGAGAAGCAAGGTTACCCAAGAGACTCATGGGTTCAGCAGTAGAGGGTAGGAGGAGTCGGGGTAGACCGAGGAGAAGGTACCTGGATTCGGTTAAGAATGATTTTGAAGTAATAGGCTTAACATCAGAACAGGCACCAAGGTTAGCACTGAATAGGTGATCATGGAGGAATTTTATAAGGGGGACTATGCTCCAGACTGAACGCTGAAAGGCATAATCAGTCTTAAATGATGATGATGATGATGACGATGATGATGATGATAATAAATGAATGATGGATGCGTGACTGTCGGAGGACATTGGATGACTTATAGTAAATTTCTATTTGACGTGATCAACGGCAGCTAACTCTAAATGCAGAAATATGTAACTTCATGCGCATAAGTAGGAAAACAAACACATTATGTTCGAGCACTACGTTAATAATACCCTTGACACAGCCACGTCGATTAAATATCCAGGCGTAACGTAGCAAAGCGATATGAAATGGAACGAGCGTGTGAGGGTTGTGGGAGGAAAGGCGAATGTTCCACTTCGGTTTATTGGGACAATTTTTAAGAAAGCGTCGTTCACCTGTAAAGGATACCGCATATAGAACACTTGTGCGACCTATTGTTGAGTACTGCTCGAGTGTTTGGGATCTGTACCACGTGGAAGACATCGAAGCAATTCAGCGGCGGGCTGCTAGATTTGTTACTGATAGGTCCGAACAAAATGCAAGTTTTACGAAGATGTTCCACGAACTCAAATGGGAATCCCTGCAGGGAAGCCGGCGTTCTTTTCGAGGGAAACTATTGGGAAAGTTACATAACTAGCATTTGAATCTTATTGCAGAACGATTCTACTACGAAGATAAGAGAAATTAATCGTCTCACATAGTGGAACAGGGTACCCTCCGCTACGAATCATACGCTGGCTAGCAGAGTATGTAGGTAGATCTACGAAGCTTATTTACAACTTTTACAGGAATCAGACTGCTGTTATAAAGGTCGAATTACACGAAAGGGAAGCAACAGCTTAAGGAGTAATACACTACTGGCCATTAAAATTGCTACAACAAGAAGAAATGCAGGTGATAAACGGGTATTCATTGGACAAATACACTCCTGGAAATGGAAAAAAGAACACTTTGACACCGGTGCGTCAGACCCACCATACTTGCTCCAGACACTGCGAGAGCGCTGTACAAGCAATGATCACATGCACGGCACAGCGGACACACCAGGAACCGCGGTGTTGGCCGTCGAATGGCGCTAGCTGCGCAGCATTTGTGCACCGCCGCCGTCAGTGTCAGCCAGTTTGCCGTGGCATATGGAGCTCCATCGCAGTCTTTAACACTGGTAGCATGCCGCGACAGCGTGGACGTGAACCGTATGTGCAGTTGACGGACTTTGAGCGAGGGCGTATAGTGGGCATGCGGGAGGCCGGGTGGACGTACCGCCGAATTGCTCAACACGTGGGGCGTGAGGTCTCCACAGTACATCGATGTTGTCGTCAGTGGTCGGCGGAAGGTGCACGTGCCCGTCGACCTGGGACCGGACCGCAACGACGCACGGATGCACGCCAAGACCGTAGGATCCTACGCAGTGCCGTAGGGGACCGCACCGCCACTTCCCAGCAAATTAGGGACACTGTTGCTCCTGGGGTATCGGCGAGGACCATTCGCAACCGTCTCCATGAAGCTGGGCTACGGTCCCGCACACCGTTAGGCCGTCTTCCGCTCACGCCCCAACATCGTGCAGCCCGCCTCCAGTGGTGTCGCGACAGGCGTGAATGGAGGGACGAATGGAGACGTGTCGTCTTCAGCGATGAGAGTCGCTTCTGCCTTGGTGCCAATGATGGTCGTAAGCGTGTTTGGCGCCGTGCAGGTGAGCGCCACAATCAGGACTGCATACGACCGAGGCATCTCTACGATCGTCGCCATGGGAGAAAAGCAGCCTGCATTGCTGCGAAAGGTGGATATACACTGTACTAGTGCCGACATTGTGCATGCTCTGTTGCCTGTGTCTATGTGCCTGTGGTTCTGTCAGTGTGATCATGTGATGTATCTGACCCCAGGAATGTGTCAATAAAGTTTCCCCTTCCTGGGACAATGAATTCACGGTGTTCTTATTTCAATTTCCAGGAGTGTCTATTATACTAGAACTGACATGTGATTACATTTTCACGCAATTTCGGTGGATAGATCCTGACAAATCAGTACCCAGAACAACCACCTCTGGCCGTAATAACGGCCTTGATACGCCTTGGCATTGAGCAAACAGAGCTTGGATGGCGTATACAGGTACAGCTGCCCATGCAGCTTCAACACGATATCACAGTTCATCAACAGAGCGACTGGCGTATTGTGGCGAGCCAGTTGCTCGGCCACCATTGACCAGACGTTTTCAATTTGTGAGAGACCTGGAGAATGTGATGGCCAGGGCAGCAGTCGAACATTTTCTGTACCCAGAAAGGCCCGCACAGTGCCTGCAACATGCGGCCGTGCATTATCCTGCTGAAATGTAGGGTTTCACAGGGATAGAATTAAGGGTAGAGACACTGGTCGTAACACATCTTAAATGTAACGTCCACTGTTCAAAGTGCCGTCAATGCGAACGAGAGGTGACCGAGACGTTTAACCAATGGCATCCCATACCATCACGCCTGGCGATACGCCAGTATGGCGATGACGAATACACGCTTCCAATGTGCGCCGAACTGGCGTCAAATCTAAAGACGCCAAACGCGGATGCGACCATTTTGATGCTGTAAAAGAACCTGGATTCATCCGAGAAAATGACGTTTTGCCATTCGTGCACCCAGATTCGTCGTTGAGAACACCATCGCAGGCGCTCCTGTCAGTGATGCAGCGTCTGGGGTAACCGCAGCCATCGTCTTGCTTATAGTACATGCTGCTGCAAACGTCGTCGAACTGTTCGTGCAGATGGTTGTCGTCTTGCAAACGTCGCCATCTGTTGACTCAGGCATCGAGACGTGTCTGCACGATCCGTTACAGCCATGCGGATAAGATGCCTGTCATCTCGACTGCTAGTGATACGAGGCCGTTGGGATCCAGCACGGCGTTCCGTATTACACTCCTGAACCCACCGATTCCATATTCTGCTAACAGTCACTGGATCTCGACCAATACGAGCAGCAATGTCACGATACGATAAACCGCAATCGCGATAGGCTACAATCCGACCTTTATCAAAGGCAGAAACGTGATGGTTCGCATTTCTCCTCCTTACACGAGGCATCACAACAACGTTTCATCAGGCAACGCCGGTAACTGCTGTTTGTGTATGAGAAATCGGTTGGAAACTTTCCTCATGTCAGCACGTTGTAGGTGTCGCCACCGGTGCCAACCTTGTGTGAATGCTCTGAAAAGCTAATCATTTGCATATCACAGCATCTTCTTCCTGTCGGTTAAATTTCGCGTCTGTAGCACGTCATCTTCGTGGTGTGGCAATATTAACGGCCAGTAGTGTATTATTCAGACTCGACATTAAAGGATCCACGGTAGAATTGGAAAGGGAATTAAAGTCGAGGGAGAAGAATAAAAATTTTTAGCTTTGCCGATGATATTGTGCCAGGTTGAGGTATTTCATGTCATGCACATTACTCTGCCGATTTTCTCATTTCGCTGACGGAAGTTGTGACCCTCGGCGTGTAGAGGGCTCGGAACTGTAGTGTGTGACGTGGCGATGTGTGACGTAACTATGTCGGTGCGTGAGAGACCCTCAGAATTGAAAGCAGAAATTCAGACAATTCGTCCTCACATGGAGCACCATCTCCTTCAGCATGACAACGCCAGACAACACACGAGCGCTGCGGCATCTGCAAAAATCCGGTGCCTCGGGTTCGCTGTCATCGATCATCCTCCATACAGTCCTGACTTGGCCCCATCCGATTTTCATCTGTTTCCAAAACTTAAAAGAACACATTCGAGGATTTCACTTTGATAGGGATGAAGCGGTGCAAGCAGAGACGCGGTCGTGGCTCTGTCAACAAACATTCTACAGTGACGATATCTCTCGTTGGGAGACTTTTGTTCGTCGTCGGGATGATAAGTAGAGAAATAAATATGTGGACACGAAGAATAAAGATGTGGAATGCTAATAAAGTTTGTTTTGTGTAACACGGTGTAAGAGTTCAAAAATGGTTCAAATGGCTCTGAGCACTATGGGACTTAACTTCTGAGGTCATCAGTCCCCTAGAACTTAGAACTACTTAAACCTAATTAACCTAAGTACATCACACACGTCCATGCCCGAGGCAGGATTCAAACCTGGGACCACAGCGGTCTCGCGGTTCCAGACTGTAGCGCCAAGAACCGCTCGGCCACTCCAGCCGGCATTCTGAATATATCAAGACAACATAATACAGCCAAGTAACATTTGATATATTGATCTGGTGTTAAAATAGATGCATTATGTACTTTAAAGCATTGCATATGGCGGTGTGTCTCAAAATATTTGTTGTACTGCTGTAATCAGTGCATACAAAACGTTTGAAAATGTATTTCATAATTTGTTAATAACGTTCTATCTTTTAATATACGTAATGGTTTTGAGGATGAACGAAAAGTTCGAGACTACTGATTGATAAAAATACCATTTGCAACACTGGCGGAAAACTAATTAATGATTTACAAATTGCATCATTATTTTACAATTGGTACTAACCTCATTTAAAGTTGTGTTCGCAGGTTTGTCTCTACTTCGCGGTCCAAAACATTTTTGATAAGACCTAGTTGACATTTAATTGCTTTTCCCAACAGCGCGGATCGTAAATTTTAACATTTCATGCTAGCAGTCGTCGATCGTATGACATCTCTCTCTCTCTCTCTCTCTCTCTCTCTTCCCCCCCCCCCCCTGTGTGTGTGTGTGTGTGTGTGTGTGTGTGTGTGTGTGTGTGGAAGGAGAAAGAGAGTACTAGCGAACACGGCAATACTTCACAGTTACTTAACATGTACGGAAACTGGATACGCGTCCTAATCTGCTTTTCCTCCTTCTCTCTGTCCATCTCCTCCTCGCGTCTCTCTATTCACCTCCTTCTTCCCGTTCGTTCCTCCTCCCCCCACCTCCTCCTCCTCCTCCTCCTGCCCATTCTTCTCTCCATGTCCGTTTCCTCTTCACCCCTCTCTCTCATCTTGAACATTGTGCACTGTTATTGCCGACGAAACCATGATTGAGAATTGAAGAAGGTTAACATGAACGGATAAATCGGCTGGGATCATTGGTATACGAGCATATGTTGTATTAGGAACCTCTCCTGCTGCTGAAACCGTGAAGATAGTAGTTCCAATGGCAGAATTTAGCATAGAGTCAATGTGTGAACGGAAGGCATTATAAAGCTTTGCGAGGTTGTCCTGTAGTAACGTTCTAATCACAAGCCGACAAGCCATCAACACCACTTCCCTGTTTTTTGTTAAAATCGACTGCAAGGAAGTAAACAAAACATCATAAAATAATGTACACAATTTTTGTTTAGCATAAAACAGAAATCTCTTTTTCGCAGTCGGTATTAACAGAAAATCTATAATTTTGTTAACAACGCGTCGCCGGTATATGGTACAAAAGTTGAAATGTGTGTGAATTCCTAAAGGACTAAACTGCTTAGGTCATCGGTCCCTAGAGCTACACACTATTTAAACTAACCTATGCTAAGAACAAGACGCACACCCATGCCTGAGGGAGGACTCGAATCCCCGGCGGGAGGGGCCGCGCAATCCGTGACATGACTCCTCAAACAGCGCGCCTGTATATGGTCTATTCATATTTATGTACCACAGATATTTAAAAAATAATTATGTAGCCTACGACCGTCCGGACGCTTTAAACTGAGGCGACAGCTCATCGGGTAGTGATACGCACATAACCAGATGGCGGCGCTATTGCATGCACAAAGTACAAACGGACAGTTCATTGGCGGAACTGCCATTTCACTCATCTGATTCATGTGAAAAGGTTTCCAACGCGATAATGGCCGCACGAAGGAAACTAGCACACTTAGAAAGCGGATTTGTACTAAGATGTAGACGCTCGGAACATTCCGTTTACGAAATCGTTAGGGACTTCAGTATTCCGAGATCCACAGTGTCAAGAGTGTATCGAGATTACCAAATCTCCGGCACTGCCTCTCAACCACCGACAACGCAGTGGCCGACGGCCTTCAATTAACAACCGAGAGTAGCGGCGTTTACGTAGAGTTGTCAGTGCTAGCAGAAAAGCAACACTACGTGAAATGACCGCATAAATCAATGTGGGACGTACGACGAACGAATCCGTCTGGACAGTGCGGCGAAATACAGCGTTAATGATATAAAACTGCAGACGATACATGCGAGTGCTCTTGTAGACAGCACGATATCACCTGCAGCACCTTCCCTGGACTCTTGACTATATAGTTTGGACCCTAGACCACTGGAAAACGGTGGCTGGTCAGATGAGTCCCGGTTTCAGTTGGTAACAGCTGATGGTATGGTTCGTGTGCGGCACAGACCCCACGAAGCTATGGACTGAAGTTGGCAACGAGGCACTGTGCAAGCTGGTGGTGGTTCCATAATGGGTATGCTGTCTTTTACCTAAAAAGGGCTGGGTCGTCTGATCCGACTGAAACGATCATTGACTCGAAATGGATATATTCGGCTGCCTCGAAACCATCTGCAGCCATTCATAGACTTAACGTTTCCAAACAAATAGAATTTTTGTGGATGACAATGGAATTGTTCGCGAGTCGTTTGAAGAACATTCTGGACATTTCGAGCGATTGATGTGGCCACCCGGATCGCCCGACGTGAATCCCACAGAACATTTGCGGGACATGACCGAGAGGTCAGTCCGTACACAAAATCCTGCACCGCAAACACTTATCGCTGTTATGGGCAGCTGTAGATGCAACATGACTCAGTATTTCTGCAAGAAGCTTCCAACGAATTGTTGAGGCCATGATACAACGAGTTGCTGCGCTTGGTTCGGTAAAAAGAGGTCCGATCTTAGGAGGTATTCCGTGATTTTCCTCACTTCAGTGCATTGCGTAAAAATCTGAAGTAAATCGGTGATGAGCTTTACGAGCTTTTTGATAACAATGTTAAACAACTTGCCTTTCTAATGTTACAGATTGAAGTTACATTATTGTGCTGCTCGTATCTACACTGAAGTGCTACGGTCGGTAACTCCCCTATAAGACAAGTGTCTGGCGCAGTTAGTAGATCGGTTACTACTGCTACAAAGGTTATAAAGATATAAGCGAGTGTGAACGTGGTGTTACAGTCGTCGCATCAGCGAAGGGACACTGCATCTTCGAGGTAGCGATGAAGTTGGAATTTTCCCGTACGACCATGCTACGAGTGTATCGTGAATATTAGGAATCCGGTGAAACATCAAAGCTCCGACATCGCTGCGTCCGGAAAAAGATCCTGCAAGAACGGGACCAACGATGACTGAAGAGAATCGTTCAACGTGACAGAAGTGCAACCCTTCCGCAAATTGCTACAGATTTCAATGCTGGGCCATTAACAAGTGTTAGCGTGCGAACCATTCAACGAAACAACATCGATATGAGCTTTTGGAGCCGAAGGCTCACTCCTGTACCCTTGATGACTACACGACACAAAGCTTTACGCTTCACCTGGACTCGTCAACACCGACACTGGACTGTTGAGGACTGGAAAGATGTTGCCTGGTCGGACGAGTCTTGTTTCAAATTGAATCGAGCGCAAGGAGATGTCCGGGTATGGTGACAACCTCATGAATCCATGGAAGCTGCATGTCAGCAGGGGATTGTTCTAGCTGCCAGGGCTTGTGCAGTTGGAGTGATATGGGACACCTGATACCTCTAGATACGACTCTGACAAGTGGCACGTACGTAAGCATCCTGTCTGATCACCTGCATCCATTTCATGTCCATTGTGCGTTCCGATAAACTTGGGCGTTTCCAGCAGGACAATGCGACACCTCACACGTCCAGAATTGCTTCAGATTGGCTCTAGGAACACTCTTCTAACTTTAAACACTTCCGCTGGCGGCCAGAATCACCGGACATGAACATTACTGAGCATATCAGGGATACCTTGCAACGTACTGTTCAGAAGAACTCTCCACATCCTCTTACTCTTACGGATTTGTGGACAGCCCTGCAGGGTTCATTGTGTCGATTCCTTCCAACACTACTTTAGTCGACTCCATGCGACGTAGTGCTGCGGCGCTTCTGCGTGCTCGAGGACACCCTATACGATATCAGGCAGGTGTACCTGTTCATTTGGTTCTTCAGTGTATATTACTCACGTTAAATTTAAGGACGGGTGAGCCAGCCGCGGTGGCCGAGCGGTTCTAGGCGCTTCAGTCCGGAACCGCGCGACCGCAACGGTCGCAGGTTCGAATCCTTCCTCGGGCATGGATGTGTGCGCTGTCCTTAGCTTAGTCTAGGGGACTGATGACCTCAGATGAGAAGTCCCATAGTGCTTAGAGCCATATGAACCAAGTACGGGTGACAAATAGTTTGCTGTTGTGCGCCCAATCCAAGAAATTACGATCATCACCAATACTTTTAGTACTTGTTCGTATCTGTTACTGAGGAATTCGAGTAGGCGGCAATTCCACGAGTTGGCAGTCGTGCTTCGGCCTGTTACGCGTTATACCAGAGGTGTACGGCGGGCTGTCTTTGTGTTGGGGCTTTGGTGCCCCTCCCCTCACGTGAGGCGTCATCTGGACCGCGGGGAAAAGCCGGCGGCGGGTTCTCAACGCGCCTCATTTGCATCCCTGCCGCCGCCAGACACTCGGGTTACCCGCACGCACCGACAGCTCCTTTTTTTAGACTGTGGTCCGCGTGTCTGAAACTGTATCCCTCTGTCCGTGTGGTCGAATGTATGACACGCATGCCCCGTGCGCCGAATTCTCGAGCATGGCCACGCAAAGTGTGTGTGTGTGTGTGTGTGTGTGTGTGTGTGTGTGTCCGTAGGTGAGGCAGCGCTGTTCAGGAAAACACACGCACCTAATGCAAAATTGTTCAGGCTTTCGTGGCCAGTTGTTTAACAAACTGCCTATTTGCTTCTGTCTCGGGTTCTTCGGCCGACGTTCGTCTGATGATTTTACTGACATTTCGCCAGCACGAGTGGCTGGCAATGTCAAAGCTTCACCCTCCATTGCCACTTCAAATCATGTCATTTATTGTTTCGCTCTGAATAATAAAATTCCGGCGCCAAGAGGACAATTTACAGAGAAATTTTACATCAAGAGCCATGGTCATGTATGACGACTTCCCAAATTGCGTGAAAATGTAATCACATGTCAGTTCTAGTATAATATACAGTACTGCCCATTAAAATTTGCTACACCAAAAAGAAATGCAGATGATAAACGGGTATTCATTGGACAAATATATTATACTAGAACTGACATGTGATTACATTTTCACGAAATTTGGGTGCATAGATCCTGAGAAATCAGTACCCAGAACAACCACCTCTGGCCGTAATAACGGCCTTGATACGACTGGGCATTGAGTCAAACAGAGCTTGGATGGCGTGTACAGCTACAGCTGCCCATGCACCTTCAACACGATACCACAGTTCATCAAGAGCAGCGACTGGCGTATTGTGACGACCCAGTTGCTCGGCCACCATTGACCAGACGTTTTCAGTTGGTGAAAGATCTGGAGAATGTGCCGGCCAGGGCACCAGTCGAACATTTACTGTATCCAGATAGGCCCGTACAGGACCTGCAATATGCGGTCGTGCATTATCCTGCTGAAATGTAGGGTTTCGCAGGGATCGAATGAAGGGTAGAGCCACGGGTCGTAACACATCTAAAATGTAACGTCCACTGTTCATAGTGCCGTCAATGCGAACAAGAGGTGACCGAGACGTGTAACCAATGGCACCCCATACCATCACGCCGGGTGATACGCCAGTGTGGCGATGACGAATACACGCTTCCAATGTGCGTTGACCGCGATGTCGCCAAACACGGATGCGACAATCATGATGCTGTAAACAGAACCTCGATTCATCATCCGAAAAAATGACGTTTTGCCATTCGTGCACCCAGGTTCGTCGCTGGGTACACCATTGCAGGCGCTCCTGTCTGTGATGCAGCGTCAAGGGTAACCGCAGCCATGGTCTCCGAGCTGATAGTCCATGCTGCTGCAAACGTCGTCGAAATGTTCGTGTAGATGGTTGTTGTCTTGCAAACGTCCCCATCTGGTGACTCAGGGATCGAGACGTGGCTGCACGATCCGTTACAGCCATACGGATAAGATGCCTGTCATCTCGACTGCTAGTGATTTGAGGCCGTTGGGATACAGCACGGCGTTCCGTATTACCCTCCTGAACCCACCGACCCTATATTCTGCTAACAGTCATTGGATCTCGACCAACGAGAGCAGCAGTGTCGCGATACGATAAACCGCAATCGCGTTAGGCTACAATACGACCTTTATCAAAGTCGGAAACGTGATGGTACGCATTTCTCCTCCTTACACGAGGCATCACAACCACGTTTCACCAGCAACGCCGGTCAACTGCTGTTTGTGTGTGAGAAATCGGTTGGAAACTTTCCTCATGTCAGCACGTTGTAGGTGTCGCCACCGGCGCCAGCCTTGTGTGAATGCTCTGAAAAGCTAATCATTTGTATATCACAGGATCTTCTTCCTGTCGGTTAAATTTAGTGTCTGTAGCACGTCATCTTCGTGGTGTAGTAATTTTAATGGCCAGTAGTGTAAATACCTTCAAATTATCACACGGTCACGCTCAACATTAATTGCTGTCATTGGAGTAACGTTACTCTCGGCTTCCTCTTGTTGTGAGAATAACTACTAGTGTTATTCTTGACTTTTCTCTTAACAGTAGTAATAGTAGTGATAGTATTATAAGTCTGCCCTTTTCTTGCACGATATCCTCCGAATCACAGAAACATTCCATATTCCCTAGTCTCCGGAAAGGGTTTGACACAGAGCTCCTATTGTAGACTGTTAACAGGGGTCCGAGTAAATGAATATATGTGTGTCGCTTGAAAACTTCTTAAGCAATGTAACCCAGTAACTTGATCTAAACATAGAAAAATGTAAGTCAATGCAGATTAGTAGGAAAAACAAACCTGTAAAGTATTACCGGTATGCTACTTGACATAATCGCATCAATTAAAAATCTAGGAGTAACGTTGAGAAGTGATACGAAATGGAACGAATACGTAAGTTCGGTAGTGGGGAAGACGAATGGTCGACTTCGGTTTATTGGGAGAATTCTAGAAAAGTGTAGTTCATCTGTAAAGGAGACCGTGTATAAAACTCTAATGCGACTCATTCTTGAGGTCTGCTCTGGTGTTTGGTATTCGCACCACGTCGGATTAGAGGAAGATATCGAAGAACCTCGGAGGGGTGCTCCTAGATTTGTTACCGGTGGATGCGATCAACAGCCTGGTATCGCGGGGATACTTCGTGAAATCAAATGGGAATCCCTCGAGGGAAGATATTGCTTTAGCGAAACACTATTGAGAAAATTTAGGGAGTCGGCATATGCTGCTGAGTGCATAAAGATTCTACTGCTGCCAAGGTGCTCTGCATTTGCCTTAACGACCACGAAGACGAGATAAAAGAAATTATTGTTCTTACGTATGCATGTAGACAGTCGTTTTTCCACGCTCCATTTGCCAGTGGAATAAGAGAGGGAGTGACTAGTATTGGTACAAGATACCCTCCGTCATGAACGGTATGGTGGTTGCGGAGCACGTATGCAGATGTAGATGGAGATCTGTACTCATATTGTTCATGCAAAATAGTCTTTCTCTTTAGTTTGAAATTATAATATAGTCTGTTTTTGCGTAATGTGTGTGTTTTGCAACGGTTGCCATAGTGTTGCGGTAGACAGAGATATTACTGTTGGGAGGCAGTATTGCGTGCTGGTTAGCAGTGGAGTGCGAAATGAGAGTTGGGTCTGCCTTGTCCCGTTAGAGAGGACGTAGGAACCGGTGCAGACATCGACTTCTCGGAGAAGTGAGTGAGAAAAAAAGGTGGCCCGGCAGAAAACATTATGTTACCAGAACGAGATTTTCACTCTGCAGCGGAGTGTGCGCTGATATGAAACTTCCTGGCAGATTAAAACTGTGTGCCCGACCGAGACTCGAACTCGGGACCTTTGCCTTTCGCGGGGAAAGTGCTCTACCATCTGAGCTACCGAAGCACGACTCACGCCCGGTCCTCACAGCTTTACTTCTGCCAGTATCTCGTCTCCTACCTTCCAAACTTTACAGAAGCTCTCCTGTACTCTCTAGTTCAGCACTACTGAAACAAAGGATACTGCGGAGACATGGCTTAGCCACAGCCTGGGGGATGTTTCCAGAATGAGATTTTCACTCTGCAGCGGAGTGTGCGCTGATATGAGGACCGGGCGTGAGTTGTGCTTCGGTAGCTCAGATGGTAGAGCACTTGCTCGCGAAAGGCAAAGGTCCCGAGTTCGAGACTCGGTCGGGCACACAGTTTAAACTGCCAGGAAGTTTAGCATTATGTTAGTCGGTATGCCCGGTCAGCTACATCGGTACATTCTAGTCACTGTAAGTGCGTGGTAGAGAGTGCCTTCCTCTGTACTGCTACGTCTCATTTCAGTCTCTGGATCAGTCTAACACTCCAGGCGCTATTTCGTCTGTACTTCGCTTTTCCGTTGCGCCTGTCCCCGCGTCTTCCCCACATCGCGCAGTGATTTTTCTACCAGCAGACCGCTCATTTATACAGAAAGTAGTACTTCGACGTCATTGACAACCGCAGATATTTCGACAGGTGCACACCCTGTCATTTTCAAGACAAAACTGCATTAGAGAGAAATTAATTTAACGCAGAAACAAACTATATCATGTCCAAGTATTCTTACAGAACAAATTAATCTCTAATACTTTTATCCCCATTCGTTAAAATTCTAAAGATGCAGGAATTTCGTTGTTCTTAATTTTACAAAATAAAACAAAAGAAACAGTTACATATTCGCACAGCTGAGAGGTAGAAAATTATTACATCATATTCAAAACTGCAGAATATACAATGGAGAGAGAGAGAGAGATGGCGCAGTGCCTAGCTCACTGGACTCGCATTCGGGAGGACGACGGTTCAAACCCGCGTCAAGCCATTCTCATTTAGGGTTTCGTGATTTCCCTAAATCGTTCCAGGCAAATGCCGGGATGGTTCCTTTCAAAGGGTACTCTGTCCTTCCCTAATCCGATGGAACTAATGACCTCGCAACCATCTAGGTTCCCCCTGATCAGCACATCAAGAAAGGGAATGCAGCCATCCTTTCCCACCAATCTCCGTCGTGAAACGGATATTCGGGTGGATTGAATTCAGCTACTCTAAAAAGTCGTCCATACAACAAAAGTATCGTCTATATATACAATCCTGGAAATGGAAAAAAGAACACATCGACACCGGTGTGTCAGACCCACCATACTTGCTCCGGACACTGCGAGGGGGCTGTACAAGCAATGATCACACGCACGGCACAGCGGACACACCAGGAACCGCGGTGTTGGCCGTCGAATGGCGCTAGCTGCGCAGCATTTGTGCACCGCCGCCGTCAGTGTCAGCCAGTTTGCCGTGGCATACGGAGCTCCATCGCAGTCTTTAACACTGGTAGCATGCCGCGACAGCGTGGACGTGAACCGTATGTGCAGTTGACGGACTTTGAGCGAGGGCGTATAGTGGGCATGCGGGAGGCCGGGTGGACGTACCGCCGAATTGCTCAACACGTGGGGCGTGAGGTCTCCACAGTACATCGATGTTGTCGCCAGTGGTCGGCGGAAGGTGCACGTGCCCGTCGACCTGGGACCGGACCGCAGCGACGCACGGATGCACGCCAAGACCGTAGGATCCTACGCAGTGCCGTAGGGGACCGCACCGCCACTTCCCAGCAAATTAGGGACACTGTTGCTCCTGGGGTATCGGCGAGGACCATTCGCAACCGTCTCCATGAAGCTGGGCTACGGTCCCGCACACCGTTAGGCCGTCTTCCGCTCACGCCCCAACATCGTGCAGCCCGCCTCCAGTGGTGTCGCGACAGGCGTGAATGGAGGGACGAATGGAGACGTGTCGTCTTCAGCGATGAGAGTCGCTTCTGCCTTGGTGCCAATGATGGTCGTATGCGTGTTTGGCGCCGTGCAGGTGAGCGCCACAATCAGGACTGCATACGACCGAGGCACACAGGGCCAACACCCGGCATCATGGTGTGGGGAGCGATCTCCTACACTGGCCGTACACCACTGGTGATCGTCGAGGGGACACTGAATAGTGCACGGTACATCCAAACCGTCATCGAACCCAACGTTCTACCATTCCTAGACCGGCAAGGGAACTTGCAATTCCAACAGGACAATGCACGTCCGCATGTATCCCGTGCCACCCAACGTGCTCTAGAAGGTGTAAGTCAACTACCCTGGCCAGCAAGATCTCCGGATCTGTCCCCCATTGAGCATGTTTGGGACTGGATGAAGCGTCGTCTCACGCGGTCTGCACGTCCAGCACGAACGCTGGTCCAACTGAGGCGCCAGGTGGAAATGGCATGGCAAGCCGTTCCACAGGACTACATCCAGCATCTCTACGATCGTCTCCATGGGAGAATAGCAGCCTGCATTGCTGCGAAAGGTGGATATACACTGTACTAGTGCCGACATTGTGCATTCTCTGTTGCCTGTGTCTATGTGCCTGTGGTTCTGTCAGTGTGATCATGTGATGTATCTGACCCCAGGAATGTGTCAATAAAGTTTCCCCTTCCTGGGACAATGAATTCACGGTGTTCTTATTTCAATTTCCAGGAGTATATATATATATATATATATATATATATATATATATCTGTGTGTGTGTGTGTGTGTGTGAGTGGGTGTGTGTGGGCGAGCGGTTAGAGGCGCTTCAGTCTGGAACCGCGCGCCCGCCACGGTCGCAGGTTCGAATCCTGCCTCGGTCATGGATGTGTGTGATGTTCTTAGGTTAGTTAGGTTTAAGTAGTTCTAAGTTCTAGGGGGCTGATGACCTTAGAAGTTAAGTCCCATAGTGCTCAGAGCCATTTGAACCATTTTTGTGTGTGTGTGTGTGTGTGTGTGTTTTAACTTTCCGGAACTGCTGTGCAAACCGAGTGTTTACAATCACATCTACAGCGCTTACTTGAAACAATTTTGTCTCGAAAATGACAGGGTGTGCACCTGTCGAAATATCGCAGGTTGTCGACGACGACGTTCAGTTGCATTCCTGTAAATTATTTGAACACTGTATAGCCGCAGAAACTCAGGTGTCACATTGTACTTAGCAGCTGACATTTATTATAATGTTCTTCTTCTTGAGGACCACAGTAGTGTAAGTTTGTGTCAGAGTAGGACGTGACTTGTATTTATTTCGCTTGTCTTTTTTAACGGTTAGCCGAACTGGTATAATCTGTTCTTTTTCGTTTTGTGAGAAAAAAAATGTACATGTACTACGTACGAAACAGAAATAGGAACCGTCGAATTATTATTAAATATTTTTTATAAGCGATTTGTAAGCTCAGCGTATCTGATGCCGTAGTTTAATCTTAGCACATTAGTTTAGGAACATATTTGTTGCTTGAAACAATTAACATCTTGTTTATTATTGCTGAAGTCTCATGAGAACTTGTTTAAACAGTTTGGTCAACCCAAACATTAAGAGGGAAAAAAAGACGCAGCACGAATCAATCATCAGAACAGATTGAAAATCGGTAGATGTGTTGTACATGTACAAACGAAAATACAATGGCTGCAGTATCATAAAAATTTTGTGCTTTATTCAAGGAAAGGAGCTTCACAAATTAGTCCTCTGATACAAGCAGTTATTCGGCTTAGTCTTGATTGATAGAGTTGTTGGATATCTTCCTGAAATTTTGTCCAGCTGGCACGTTAGACCGTCAAAATCTCGAGGTGTTTGCAGGACCCCGCCAGTAACACTCTTAAGGTGCCCGCCCGGCTAGCCGCTCGGTCTAACGCGCTGCTACCCGAGCGGGAAGGCGTGCCGGTCCCCGGCACGAATCCGCCCGGCGCATTAGTGTCGAGGTCCGGTGTGCCGGACAGCCTGTGGATGGTTTTTAAGGCGGCTTTCCATTTGCTTCGGCGAATGCGGGCTGGTTCCCCTTATTCCGCCTGAGTTACACTATGTCGGCGATTGGTGCTCAAACACTGGGGCGTCAGTGGGGTGGGTGGACTGCTGTGGCAGGCGACAAAAAGGTTGGTTCTCCACCGCTGTCTGGGGCGTCTCCAGACTAGTCTTCGACCTGAAAACTCATTGACTGGAGCACAGTTGTCTTCAGAGATGAGTCCTGCTTCGAACTTAGCCCCAATGACCAGCTCTTTAGTTTAGGAACATATTTCTTGCTTGATATAATAAGCGTCGTGTTCATTACTGTGTAAGTTGCATAAGAAATTATTTGAATAGCTTGGTCACCTCATTTCCTTTTCCAATCCACTAACTATATTTTCGGTTTCACGATAACTAAGCAAAAGAGATATATTCATTGAAGTAAGGCGTATAATTAATATTGTTGCATCATCGTCAGATTTTAATTAAAAAGATAATTTTACAATTAACCGCATTTTTTGTGATCTATTAAAGAAATATCGTTATAGAAAACTGTAAATTCCATTCTCAAACGACGAAATATTCTATTAGTCCTAGAACTCAAGTATCCGTAATGCAAAATTAATATTAGATTTTCAAACTTTCACTTTAAAATATTTTCGATAATTGGGTATAACAACATTTTGGGATTTCCAATGTTATAACAATTTGAAATCACTTCTTCTCAATACTTCATCATCTGAAACGAGGTACTAATAACCGGTTTTCGGACTCCGCCACAAGTATTCTTGGAGAATAACGCTGAGCTTGCGCGCTGACTGTCCTAACATTTCCCAAGTCTCACATGCGTAGGCGGTGGGATAATAGACGAGTGCAACAGAAGCTTAATGGACATACAGAGTCTAATTGCCGTATGGATCGCATTCGTTGGAAGACTGCAGCAGGTTTTCCAATTCTGCTGCTACTGTCTTCATTCACGTTTCCAGTTCTACGGATAAGCCTGCCGAGATATGGAAATCGGTCACGATGTCGTAATATCTCTAGTAATATCTTCTCTTACAATATAATGATTATTTGATCAGGTACATTATCATTTTTATCCACGTTCAGTTTGTCTTATCGCGATTTACTTGTAGCTGTACAGAATTCCATCCAGCTTGGCACACATTAGTTGTAAACTTTGTTGTGTTCTACCAGAAGACAGATGCCTTCAACAAAATCCAGATCACCGGCCGCTGTGGCGACAGTACGCCTCAGGGCACGATATTCTTCATAGTGGCCGGTCGCTGTGGTCGAGCGGTTCTGGTGCTTCAGTTCGGAACTGCGCTACGGTCACAGGTTCGACTCCTGCCTCGGGCATGGAAGTGTGTGATGTCCTTAGGTTGGTTAGGTTTAAGTAGTTCTCAGTCTAGGGGACTGATGACCTCAGTCCCACAGTGCTTAGAGCAGGGCTTCACAACATACGTGCTCGCGGAGCAAGCTGTGAGCAGCAAGGCGCGAGCACGGAGCAGCGCGAGCACGCTACCCCCACTACCGGACCGGAGCGGAGAGTGGGGAGAGTCATGTGACGCACACAACTGCTGCCTCCAGTCAATGTAAATCCGCGGCCACCTGCAGGGATATCACTCACGAATTACACTGCGACAAATGAAACAAATAAAGGAGAATGTACAAGTGCCAGATAATTTTATTAGCTTAGTGTATGCCTCTACATTCGTATTAATTTGTGAACTGTTACACAATAAAAGGTGTCACTGAAGTGTGGGATTCTCGGTTATCTTGTACTTTTTGCCCTTTACAGTTGCGTTTATGTTCGGAGTAATTGTTCTTGTGCATTGTAGGCGCAGCGTGCAGTTTAAATTTCGATCAGAAAATGCGTTTCTCAGGCGTATCTTGTTTCATTTCATTGCAGAGAACAGTTGTTCGCAAACATACGTGGAACCGAACACTGATATAATTGTAGCCGCCAGTTTGTGCAAACGAGGAAATCTATGCTGAAGGAAGTGTCTGTAGAATTCCCAAATGTTTTTCTTATTCTGAAATTTGTCTCCGTATTCTCTGTCACACTGCAGGTCAATAATTTCTAGTTGCAGCTCAGAACGAATGTCTTCAATATTCGCTGAATATGGAGAGGAGAACAGATCAAAATCACTGTCTAGTGCTGTCAGATCTCGAAAGCGTTGGTCAAATTCTTCCTTAAGGGCAACTAAACTATGTGAATAACGTTCACAGTTTTTGTGAACATCTTGCATGGATGATAATTTAGGAAAATGAGCTAGATTTCCTGTTTCCAGCTGACTCACCCAAAGTGTCAATTTCATTTTAAAAGCTCGTATTCGATCTATGAAATGAGTAATTAGCAGATCTTTATCTTGTAGTGAAATGTTCGAAGCATTCAGATGGCTAGTTAAATCTGCTAAGAACGCGAGATCACATTTCCATGAAGGCTCTTTCAATTCAAGAACACACATGTTATTTATTTCCATGAACATATTTATCTCATCTAATAGGCAAAAAAATCGATTTAATAATTCGCCACGACTAAGCCAGCGGACCTCGCTGTAATAAGGCAGGCTTTTAAAGCTTTTAAATTGTCTGTGTTGTAGCCCATGCTTCCTTATATAATTGGTTGTACGAACAACAACACTCATTACATTTTCTAGAGTGATACTCTTTGCACATAAGTTTTCCTGGTGGATCACACAGTGAACGCCGCTTATTTCACTCAGCACAGTCAGTTTTTGCATTTTCTCCTTCAACAGCGCAAGGAAACCTCATTTTTTCCCTGTCATCGCTGGTGCACCGTCTGTAGACACTGAAACTAAAGAATTCCACGACAATCCTATACTTTCAACACTTTCTTCAATACTACTTAAAATATCACCTTCAGTTGCAGTGTTCTTCATGACTACTACATCAAGGAGCTCCTCCCTCACCTGAAGATCTCTATTAACACCTCTAATAAATATGGCAAGCTATTCAAACGTGCGCGCGCATTTCCCCTCCCTCCCCTCCTTCCCAACTCCGCCACCTTGCAGTTACTCGCGAGCACGTGCCTGAGCAGACGCGAGTACTCGCGCTCAAAACCGGCCAGTTGTTAAGCCCTGGCTTAGAGCCATTTGAACCATTTGAAAATCCAGATCCATAAGCCTAGACGGCTCATTCCAACTCAAGTACCTGTTGTGCTCATACTTTTTCCCATTATGGAATCTATGGCTAATATGAATAGAAATGGTGACAAAATGCCTCCTCGCCTTACACCTATCTGAATGCTAGACATAGCGGTGTTCCTACGAGGGGCTTTCAATAATGAATGCAACACATTTCTTCTCGGCCAGTTTCGGTTGAAAGAACGCCTGATATTATTTTGTGGGACGCCGTGGAATGCTTCCGCTTCAGCTCCTGCGGTTTCATGAGGTTCCGCTAGCTGGTTGCGCTATACGTACCCTTCAAAATGGTGTTTGTAATGGAGGTGCATTCCAAGCAGAGAGCTATCTCGGAGTTTCTTTTGGCGGACAATCAGGGCATCGCAGATATTCATAGGCTCTCGCAGAATGTCTACGGAGATATGGCACTGAACAAAAGCACGGTGAGTCGCTGAGCGAGGCTTCTATCATAATCGCGACAGGGTCGCGCAAACCTGCCCGACCTCCCGCTTGCAGGCCGGCCGCACACAGATGTGACTCCTGCAGTGTTGGAACCTTGAGACACTTCAGCACGTTCATCACCACAAAAATGCAGACGAACTTCATCACGACAAAGCCAGGTCCCACACAAATCTGCGCACCACAGAAGAGCTCATACAACTTCATTGCGGTGTCATTCCTCATCCGTCCTACACTCCGGATCTCGCACCTCCCGACTTCCATCTGTCTGGCCCAATGAAGGATGCGCTCCGCGGGAAGCATTACGTGGATGATGGACTGGTCATCCCTGCAGCAAGACGTTCGATCCGACGACGAACGGTAGAGTGGTACCGTATGGGCATACAGGCCCTACCATTAATGTGGTGTAATGCCGTCGCATTGCACGAAGATTATGTTGAAAAATAGGGCTTTGTAGCCAAAAGTTCAGTGAATAACATGGTGTACTGGTATCCTAAATAAAACCGATCTGCTTTCAGAAAAAATTGTACTGCATTACTTATTGAACGCCCCTTATATTTTAGGACGATTCCGAGGCAAAAACTAAAAGAGAACAGGGTTAAATTGCTTTTAAGAATGGGAAAAACAAAGGTGATGAGAACATGAAAGAAGACTGGATGTAAAGAAAAGAACAAATATTAATAAATAAACACCTTTCGTGTGCTAAACAGTGGTGCTCCGTGATGCACAACCACTGTCGTCGTCTTTCTGCAAGAGTTATGTTCTCTCATTGTTGACAACTCGTCGCACCGAAATAGGCGATACGCAACACCTGTTATTCTGTTTGGTAAATTGTGTGGCCCCACGAGTCGGTCACCGAAAATTCCAGCCAATACACCGATACTGAATAGATCCGTATGCCTCTCCTCCACGACTGCTAGTGGATTTAGGTCTGCTCTTTCTTGCGTATTGCGGTGATTTACTACAGTGTGTCTTGTGAATCCTGCCTCACATGTATCACGGAATACTACACATTACTCGTCACAAGTATAACGGCCCATACCTCAACAGGTATTAGTTTTCGAACATATACCTATTGGAAATTTTCTTCTGGTTTTGACCAATGTTACCTTCCATATTATCTATTTACATAGTTTATGCCCACACTGTAGCACTAAAATCGAGCATAACACAACAGAGTCTAAGTTTAGGTCTTAGCAATTTCTTCGTTTCCAAAAACTTCTTCATTCGCTGTGATCTGGCTGCTCGTTCTTCTGCAAATATGACATGCTCCTTTCGTTCTGATGGTTTGAATGTCAGCCGTGTGTATTTGTTCTTCAGAAGCAGTTTCTCTTCTCTATGTTGAATTTGGTGTGTGGTGATGTTCAGTTCATCCATATCACTTTGTACTTTTTTAAACCAGATGTTTTTTGAAACTTCCTGGCAGATTAAAACTGTGTGCCCGACCGAGACTCGAACTCGGGACCTTTGCCTTTCGCGGGCAAGTGCTCTACCATCTTTTTTTTAAATTTTTTGCACTGTATTAAGATGCCACAGTGCATGTGCCACCTGTATACCGCACTAGAAAACACTGGGACACCGGAAGTAACTTTCTCCTGAGGGGTCACCTGACACTGCATACGTAACCTAGCCAATAGATGGCGAATGATTTTAATTGTTGCCTGCACTGAAAGCGAAGATCTCAAGCCATGCAATAAAACCACAGATACCGCCAGTCCACCAGTATCAAAATAGATATAACATACTGGATGTTGATACACATTTTCTCTTAATTCTTTTGAACAGTATATTACTTGAAACTTCCTGACAGATTAAAACTGTGTGCCGGACCGAGACTCGAAGTCGGGACCTTTGCTTTTCGCGGGTAAGTGCTCTACAAACTTTTTTTTTTCATATGTTGACAAATAGTGGCTAATTAGAAAATTAATTAATTAAGGAAATAAATAAAACTGAAAATGCTCAAATGAAAGACATGAAGACATTGCGGATAGTACAAATACAAAAGAAACATGCTCCTGTAGCAATGAAATGAAAGTCGTGTGGGGGGGCGACACCTGCTCACGACCCGACGTTCGATAGAGCAAGAGAGCCATCTATCGACTCGTTCTCCAGACGTTGGTGTAAGACTGGGTCGTCTTCTCGAAATTAACTAAGGGTCCGTAAGTGTGATCGATGTCAATCTCGGCTTCTTCGTCTATCTCATCTCTCACCCGTCACACCCCATCTGGCCGGCGGGTCGGTAAATGTAAGTCGCAAGTAATTAGCGAAGTCTTGCCTATATTTCTTATGGTGTTGCAGCTTCGTGTGCCCATCCAGGAGAAAATGCCAAAAATCAATTTTGTCCTTTTCCGATTCGTTATACACGTAGCCCACCACCATTCCCCGCACCCATGTCACTGCATTGGTTTTTTGGACCGGGAAATAAGATTCTTGGGGGAAAAAAAGTGTGTCTGATGAAATTGTGTGAGGGGCGGAGCGTAACAGGAACGCCAATATCTACAAATCTTTAACATATTGCAGCGTGTCAGCAACTGTGAAATGTACAGCAAATAAACAATTTTTTCAGCCTTCAGTTGCAAGGTAATTTTACTCGTTTACCTAGGTTTCGATTCCAGTAATGGAATCTTCTTCAGAACCTATAAATTAAACCACATACGGACATATATTACTCACTAAAATGCATTATCAGTCTAATGATTGAATAATGAAGAAATTGTGATACTTACAAAAAATGAAATTATTTTGTGAGCCAAACACTGGCCATGTCACAGATTAAAAATTAAAACATTAAAGACGCATAATCATAAGATTATGTCAGTCAAAATTAAAACCATTAGGGCGAACGTAGACGGAGCTGCGCCGGCCATAAATCAGGACCACACGTAAGCGGCTCGAAAACTAGGCGTCGTGAGCAGTTACGCGGCGAGGCTCGGCCGCGGCCAAGCGCATGCGCAAGCGCAGGGGCGAGAGACAAACTGTCTCAAAATTACTTAGAGCAAATATACATATAAACAAAATGTGACTGAAAGCTGTCCTACAATTGGACAAACCTATCTATTGGTATAGCAACATTAAACAATTTACCTGAGAACAAACTACAAAGCCAAGGTATAATTTTTTTTCCTTTAAATATTATAGTAAGAGGGCGTAGCCCCGCTACAGTAACTAAAAATTAGTGTCAAAACCATGCGTGCTAAGCATCAAATGTCTTTAACATGAAAAAGGCCTTAGCAACTATGTGTCATTACCAAGCATATAACGAAATACAAAGACACACATGTACAATCACATTATAATAAAAGGACAAAGCAGATAGGGAAACAGCATCGGCCATTCGAGGCGGACTGTGGGTCAACTCCACTGAAGTAAAGGTTGAAATCCTTCGAAATAACTTCTATTTTTTAATTGCAGCTGATCATTAAGTAAGTTGTCCCTATCAATACTAAGATGTTTAAAAATTTGCAATTCTTCGAGGGTGTCTAGCCTACATCCCTTTACTTCATTATGCAAAAGCTCTGCGTCTTTTAGAGGCTTGGGAGCATGCGCCTTTTGGACCAGATGTTCAGCAAATGTAGATCCTCGAGTTCCATCACCGCTTTTTGTCGGCAGATGCTCTTTAAACCTAACAGACAGGGCCCTTCCTGTCTGTCCAATGTAATAAGAAGGACATTCAGCACACGTGATTTTATATACACCTGACAGCGATGATTTATCATTACCTTTATCCAGAGAATGAACTAGGTTCTTTTTGAGGTTGTTGGTGGTAGAGTATGAAACTTTACACCCTAGGTTTTTATATGTATATTTGCTCTAAGTAATTTTGAGACAGTTTGTCTCTCGCCCCTGCGCTTGCGCATGCGCTTGGCCGCGGCCGAGCCTCGCCGCGTAACGGCTCACGACGCCTAGTTTTCGAGCCGCTTACGTGTGGTCCTGATTTATGGCCGGCGCAGCTCCGTCTACGTTCGCCCTAATGGTTTTAATTTTGACTGACATAATCTTATGATTATGCGTCTTTAATGTTTTAATTTTTAATCTGTGACATGGCCAGTGTTTGGCTCACAAAATAATTTCATTTTTTGTAAGTATCACAATTTCTTCATTATTCAATCATTAGACTGATAATGCATTTTAGTGAGTAATATATGTCCGTATGTGGTTTAATTTATAGGTTCTGAAGAAGATTCCATTACTGGAATCGAAACCTAGGTAAACGAGTAAAATTACCTTGCAACTGAAGGCTGAAAAATTTGTTTATTTGACGCCAATATCTGTTGTGCCAAGTGCCACACTGGAGCCGTCCCACTACATGCTAAACGATGTTCATCAGTGTCCACTGTTGCGCAGCCTAAACATAGTGGAGTGTCTGCCAAATGAATCGCGTGCCGCCGTTGATTCGTTGCGAACTTCCTATTTATCACCACATACCATGTTGAGCGTACCGACGTTGGGAGGTAAACGTTCCGTATAACGCGCCAGATCTGTCGCCAGTTCTTGTCTGGGTACTTCTTTTCCAGGGTATTCCTGGGGCACCGGCGCAGTAAGAGTTGGTATACGTCTCGCGTCGTCGGTAGTCGTGTTGTTGGGAAGGAATCTCGGACATAGCTAAGCTCCAAAAAAAAAAGACTTGAAATGTGACAGCTTCGGTGAGATATGTCCCACATCGACTGGGGGCAGCATTGAAGTGGGCGCTAGTACATCGGCCAACGCACCCGAGATATTGCGAAATTGACCGCGCCACTGTCGGAAAATCGTACTGACGAATAACGCCCGTGCCTTTTCATATACGTTCACTAGACCAAGTCCACCCTCTCCAGGTGGTAGCGTAAGCGTTGTGTATCGGATCTTAAACAGGTGTCCCACACTCACGTAGGTTCCGAAAGTTGCTTGTATCCGTGATGCCATTGTGCGCGTTAAAGGCAGGACGTGCGCTACGTGAGTGAGTCTCGGTGCTAGGTATACGTTAACATAAGTCACCCTCTGAATCATATCCAACGCTCTTAATTTCTGTAACAGCACCATTGTCCGCATCAGCTTCAATATGCGTCGGTAGTTATCCGCTGCTGTCCGCTGCACATCCGTGTGGAACGTAATACCTAGGCATTTTATGGTCTTAACTAAGATGAGCGGGCCTTCCTCCCCCGGTTGTAATCCTCGACCGACATTCATGCAGCGTGATTTTTGTAGATTAAGCACGCTTCCTGCCGCCATCCGGTATCGCTGTATCCATGCCAACGCCGTACGTACTTCTTCGCCTGTCCGTGCCACCAGCATCACATCGTCAGCATAAGCGCGGCAATGAAAGGTCAGTTGTGGCAACGGCACTCCCTCCAACCGTCTTCGGAGACCATATAGACAGGGTTCCAAGGCCATTGCATACAAAAATATCGAAAGGGGGCAACCTTGACGAACTGACCTTGAAATAACAATGTAGTCAGTGCCCCGCCCATTCACCGAGACCTTTGATCGTACGCCGTGTAACAGTCGCATGATCACTAGGATGAAGGCCTGTGGGATTCCCAATCTGTCCATCACCGCATGCAAAAAGGTATGATCCACTCTGTCGAATGCATGATCGAAGTCAATAGCGACGAGTGCCCCACGCACTCGGCATGCCGCTGCTAATGCGATGATATCTCGGTAGTCACTGAGCGCCGTGTGTACGTTGCTCTTACCGCCGAGGCAAGTTTGATCTACGAGGAGTCTATCAGAAAGTGAAGACCGCAGGCGAGCCCCAAGGATGCGCGCGAAAATCTTATAGTCGCAGTTCAAGAGAGTGAGTGGTCTATAATCTCCTGGATTTCTGCCACCGCGTGGTTTGGGTATTGGGATGATGATACCCTCCGTGAACTCGGCAGGTATCTCAGTCTGCGGTAACAGGAGTTCGTTGTACATCTGAATCCAGGTCCGTCCCATGAGGTATGCAAAGGCGCGGTAAAATTCAATTGGGAAGCCGTCCTGTCCTGGGGACTTGTTCGGAGCCCCCCTGGCAATTGCGTCTGTCAGCTCGTCCTCTGTTATCGCTGTGATGAAAGTCTCTGCATCCAGCGGTGGTCCTCTATCTGGCATTTCCGAGATGACATCATGTAGTGTCTCGTGGTTCACATGTACAGGTCCATATAACTGGCGGAAGTAGTCGGTAAACACATGCGCAATATCACGCTGGTGCACAACTTGCTGGCCAGTTTCAGAGATTAGTTCCCTGATCAATGTCCTGCGTCGTCGTTGGCGTTCACGTACCACGTGGTGCATGTAGGGGGTTTCGGCAGCAACTGTGTCCGCCAATCTCGCCCGGACCATTATACCTTCCATTCTTAGTCTCGTCAGCTGTAATAACTTGGCTTTTATCCTGCGCATGGCCGTGTGCCTTTCCGGCGATGGTTGTTGGGTCATCAGCTCCCTCAGGGCTGTAAAATAAAAATCAGCCGTTGTGCGGTTCCACTGCGATTTGTCCTGCCCGTCTCGTATCAACGTTCTCCGTAACGTTGGTTTTGCGCATTTAATCCACCACTGGACAACCGAGGTGTATGCTCGTTGGCGGCGAACGCAGGTCTCCCAGGCCGCCTCTATCGACCGGTGACATTCAGTGTCACGTAAAAGTGCACAATTCATTTTCCAGTGACTTTTACTCCGCCATATCTTCTGACGCGTTAGTGAAATCGTACAGACGTACGCCATATGATCCGTAAAAGCCGCTGGCCAGATTTCGGAATCCAGTATCGTCGTCCGTAGAGCTCGTGTCACGTACACTCTATCAAGTCTACTCGCCGAGTGTCCCGTGACAAACGTATAATCGGGTCTGTCGCCATGCTGCAGTTCCCAGGTATCCAGAAGCGCCATTTCGGTAATCAACGCACGCAGTTCCATGCATGGCACATAATGAGGTACTTGGTCCTTTTTGTCGACGACACAATTAAAGTCGCCGCCCACTACATAGTTATCAAAGCGTCCAGCGAACAACGGTGCTATCTCTTCGGTGTAAAAAGTCGCCCTTTCTCTTCGTTTTGTGGAGCCAGATGGTGCGTATAAATTGATGAAACGAACGCCGTCGACAGTGATCGCTATGCCGCGTGCCGAAGGGAGAGACCTGACGTCCTCCACTCCTATTCCTTCCCTGATGAGAATCGCCACACCGCATCCACTTTCATCGTGCACTGAATAATGTGCCTCGTAACCGTAGAACTCTGGCGGCGATGTGAAACGCACTTCTTGTAGGAGTACAATATCCACGTCCGCAGCGCGTAACATATCTTTCAGCATTTGAATTTTAAGCGGTGTCCGTATGCCATTAATGTTTATCGTGGCAATGCGGTACGCCTGGCTTGTGTTCATCAGTTGTAGGGCGGTGTCATTAAGCGTCCATCTGCACCCCCGGCGCTCCTCAACACACTAAGTTGGTCAACATTTCCCGACCCCTCCCGGCCTCCGGCCAGGACTGTCCTCAATCGTCGCGTTCGTATTTTCATCCTGTTCCTGTTGGTCCATTTCTTGCGCCCAGTCCCCCAGCATATTTCCGGAACTGGTCGAAGGATGGGAGGTAACGTTGTCATCGCTCTGATGTTGGACAGTTGTCATCTCCACTTCCGCCTTCCGGTCACCAGAAGGAGAGTTCAAGTTATCGTCGCTGTGTAGTTCCTGCATCGTCATCTCGGTATCTATTGAATCCACTGGTCTCAGGTCGATACTGTCGTTGTCGTCCACTGTCCCCTCGGGACTATGGCTATCGTCAGCAGAAGTCAGTCGACGCTTCTTTCTTCTCTTCGGCGAACGTTGTTTCCGTTGCCTTGCTTCCGCATCGGCTGTTGGGGTTGCGTATCCTCCGTCTTGGGCCTGGCCTATCACGCTCTCGGTGGAAGCACTCGCAGCCACCATGGATGAGCCTGGAGCGGCCGTCAGCTGCATCTCTTCTGTGGTGTCCTGTGGCTGCTGTGGTGGAACCGGTGGTCGGAGTTCCAGTCCGTTGGTGTCCATGTTCTCTATAGGGGGCAGCTGCTGGTGCCCATCGGAAGTCTCCCTCACGTCGCCTCTCAGGGCTTCCACAAAGGTCAACGGTAAGACAGTCGTCGGTTGTGGCGTCTGAACGTCATCCCGTGGAGTTTGCACTAAACATCGCTGGAGGCATTCCGAGCGGACGTGACCTTCTTTCCCGCACCCCGAGCAAGTGCGAGGTTGCCCATCATAGATTATAATCGCTCGACAACCTCCTATGTACAAATAAGAGGGGACGTGCTTGCGCAGCTCTATCCGTATTTGTCTCACCCCATTTAAAACGGGGTACGTGGTAAAACTCGTCCATTTTTCGGCCACATGGGATAGAACCGTACCGTATGGTCGAAAGGCGTCGGTAACAAGTTCAGACGGGACCTCAAACGGAAGTTCGAAGACTCGTATAGTGCGGATCCCCATTCCCGCGTGATCGACTGTAACCGCACCAACATTCCCGTCGGCGTGACAGAAACGATACCCGTTGGGTGATCGTTGTAGAAGTCTTTCGCAAGCAGCCTCGTCAACAAGCTTGACATAGACGACGCTTGAAACGAGCGATAAATTGATTCCCACGATTTCCTGTGGATCGATTTTTACCTCTTCTCTGAAGAAACGTTCAATCTCGTGTGCCTTTGGTCGTGTATAGTCGTTCGCAAAACTGAACTTCAAAGTCGTTTTTCTGTACGAGTGTGCCATCTCGTTCTAGACTCACAACACCGCACACGCGAAGCTGCTCCGGCGTAAACAAACAGGCGCGCGCACCACAGCGCGGCCGGCAGGCAACACGGTCCGCACCGTCACTGCCGAAGGCAGACTGCCATCTGAGCTACCGAAGCACGACTCACGCCCGGTACTCACAGCTTTACTTCTGCCAGTACCTCGTCTCCTACCTTCCAAACTTTACAGAAGCTCTCCTGCTAACCTGCAGAACTAGCACTCCTGAAAGAAAGGATATTGCGGAGACATGACTTAGCCACTCCGCTGCAGAGTGAAAATCTCATTCTGGGAACATCCCCAAGGCTGTGGCTGAGCCATGTCTCCGCAATATCCTTTCTTTCAGTAGTGCTAGTTCTGCAGGTTCGCAGGAGAGCTTCTGTAAAGTTTGGAATGTAGGAGACGAGGTACTGGCAGAAGTAAAGCTGTGAGTACTGGGCGTGAGTCGTGCTTCGGTAGCTCAGGTGGTAGAGCACTTGCCCGCGAAAGGCAAAGGTCCCGAGTTCGAGTCTCGGTCGGGCACACAGTTTTAATCTGCCAGGAAGTTTCATATCAGCGCACACTCCGCTGCAGAGTGAAAATCTCATTCAGATGTTTTTTTTTGTTTTACTGTTCCAGAAATAGTCAGAAATTTGCTTCAGGGTTCTAGCATTTGGTAGGCGAGATATGTGGCCGAAAAATGCAATCCTTTTTCGCATACTACCAATAATGGATTAACTTTCTTTATACACTACTGAATTGGGCAAAAGTCTCCACTGCCCATTAACTTGGTGTTTCTTAGTGATAATTGTTCGGAGTATTCTTCTATAAACCTTCCATAGGAATGTATCACACTTTTTTCAAGCACCTGGAAGAGGAAAGATGTCCCGTCCCTTGGCATTTATTGACGAGGTAGGTATTACTGTAACTTAGAATGCAGTGCCTCCCACGGGTAATGCAAGTGCTCGTACAACGTCATTATAATAGTCCATCCCACTGTCAACAGTATGGAATGTTTTGCAGTGTATTTTTCCGCGTGTAAGTTCCAGATGGTACAGCAACTGAAACCTCATGATCCGCAGCAACGTTTTCAATTTGCTCTTCGGTTCTTGGCAACACTCGAGGCGATAACAGGTGGCCGGGCAATGTTCTGTGGAGTGACGAGGTACATTTTACACTACAGAGTGCAGTGAATACACAGAACTGCCGAATATCCGGTACTGATGAACGATGTGTGCTGCACGAAGAACCATTGCACTCGCCATACGGGCCTCCGTAGTGTTGATTCACATTCATTGTCATACATTTTTCTTTGATGAGAGTACATCCAGAGGGCCGGTGAGGAGTACCATGACGTCTGCGTTTCATCGAGACCTCCTTGTACATCACGTCATTCCTGGTCTGAAATAGTGCACTGTGTGGAAACCGCTATTTTCATGGAAGATGGGGCAACATCTCATGTCGCTCTTTCGGTGAAAGGTCTGCTTAATGTAGCCTTCCACGGACGTGTTACAATATGTGATCAAAAGTATCCGGACACCGGCTGAAAATGACTTACAAGTTCTTGGTGCCCTCCATCGGTAATGCTGAAATTCAATATGGTGTTGGCACACCCGTAGCCTTGACGAAAGCTTCCACTCTCGCAGGCGTACGTTCAGTGAGGTGCTGGAAGGTTTCTTAGGGAATGGCAGCCCATTCTTCACGGATTGCTGCACGGAGGAGAGGTATCGATGTCAGTCGGTGAGGCCTGGCACGAAGTCGGCATTCCAAAACATTCCAGAGGTGTTCTGTAGGATTCAAGTCAGAACTTTGTGCAGGCCAGTCCATTCCAGACGTGTTACCGTCGTGTAACCACTTCGCCACAGACGGTGCATTATGAGCATGTGCTCGATCGTGTTGAAAGATCCAATTCCCATACGACAATTGCTCTTCAACAGTGCGAAGCAAGACGGTACTTAAAACATCAATGTAGGGCTGTGCTGTTGTGCTGTGATAGTGCCACGCAAAACAACAAGGTGTGCAAACCCCTCCATGAAAAGCATGACCACGCCATAACACCGCCGCCTCCGAATTTTACTGTTGGCTCTACACGCGGTGGCAGATCACGTTGAGCGTGCATTCGCCATACCCACAGCCTGCCATCGGATCGCCACATTGTGTACCGTAATTCGTCACTCCACAAAACCTTGTTCTACTGTTCAACCGTCCAATGTTTACGCTTCTTACACCAAACGAGGCGTCGTATGGCATTTACCGGCATGATGGGTGGCTTATGAGCAGCCGCTCGAGCATGAAATTCCAGTTTTCTCACCTCCCGCCTTTGCAGTGGATCCTGATGCAGTTTGCAACCTGTGTGATGGTCTGAATAGATGTGTGCCTATTACACTTTATGACCCTCTTCAACAGTCGGCGGTCTCTGTGAGTCGTCGGCCTGTACGCTTTTGTTCTGTACGTGTCCCTTCACGTTTCCACTTCACTATCAGATCGGAAACCTACGGATACTTAGGAGTGTGGAAATGTCGCGTGCAGGCGTATGACACATGACCACGTTCGATGTCCGTAAGTTCCGCGGAGCGCCCCATTCGGCTCTCTCACGATGTCTAATGTCTACTGAGGTCGCTGATATGGAGTACCTGGCAGTAGGTGGCAGCACAATGCACCTAACATGAAACATGTTTTTGGGGGTGTCCGGATACTTTTGCTCACATTATCTCCATAGCTTTCCCAGATGCATGGCCTGCCAGATCTGAATCCATCTGACTTTTGGCTCTGTGAATATCTAAAAGAAACGGGTTTACGAGGGGCACGTTCAGACCCTACTGATCTCAAGGCCTGTGTAGAGGAACACGTTGCTCAAATTCGACCGGAACTACTACGAGCAACTTGATCACATCGCTTTACGGCTGCACCACCTCGTCGACGTCTCCGGTGCTGCTCATACTGAACAAATTGTGCAAGCGGCAGTTAATAATAAAATCAAAATTAAGCCTTTCTCACTTGTTCAAAGAAAGGCAGCACATTTTGTATTATGGCGAAATGTGGGAGAGAGTGTCACAGGATTTGAGCTGGAAATCGTTAAAAGAAAGGTGTTTTTCGTTGGGACGGAATCTTCTCACGAAATTCCAATCACCAACTTTCTCCTCCGAATGCGAAAATACTTTGTTGAGGTCGACCTACATAGTGAGGAACGATCACCACGATTAAACAAGGGAAATCAGAGCTCGTACGGAAACATATAGGTGTTCATTCTTTCCGCGCGCTATACGAGATTGGAATAATAGAGAATTGTGAAGGTGGTTCGATGAACCCTCTGCCAGGCACTTAAATATGATTTGCAGAGTATCCATGTAGATCTAGCTGTAGATGTTTGACCTTTGGTTCAAATGGCTCTGAACACTATGGGACTCAACATCTTAGGTCATAAGTCCCCTAGAACTTAGAACTACTTAAACCTAACTAACCTAAGGACATCACACACACCCATGCCCGAGGCAGGATTCGAACCTGCGACCGTAGCAGTCCCGCGGTTCCGGACTGCAGCGCCAGAACCGCTAGACCACCGCGGCCGGCCTGTTTGACCTTTCCTGCCCACGACCCGTTCCCATTCCATTACATACGGAAACATTTCCATAAGTCTTTATTGCATTCATAGCGCCATATTTGCACCTAGTGACCAACATTCAAACAAATTTTTTCCATCGTATATCAGTTCCGCATTAACGCATTATTAGGGTATCTACAACTTTAGTTGCCATACGATAATTACAGCTCGCGCTGGATCTCCGCGTGTAGCCGCAATTTAATTATTACCACCCGGTATAGTCTGTCTGTAAACTGAAGAGCGAGCGAGCGAGTCCCCACTCTGCCAACCCAGCTACGTCACAAGGCGCTTCTACAAGCTGTTTCACAACGTAGTAGCGGCCCTGCCGCGGCGCGCGATTTAATTCTGTGGCGACGCCGTACACAGATACGTCTCGGCTGCGTTTATTTTCAGACAAATGCATTAAGACCATAAGGAATACAAAAGACGATAGCTTCTTTCGAAATACAACAATAGAGTAAATAATATTAACATAAGAACTGAAGTCAGGATTCTACTACAAACATAGAACCGAATGCCTGTTCATGTGAATATGGTATATGTTCCTCTGCTGCTATTCGTAAAACGAACCGCACATAGTTCAATAAATCTGTAGAATTTATGGTTTGTTCTTACTTTGTGTTTCTACTGAAAGGTAGAAGTTTTCATTGAAGGACTGTGTTGAAACTTAACAACTCTTGCAACATGAAGAGTGTTAAAAAAGTAAGCAGAAATTTATAATTTTATGTGTTAGTCCGATTTGCACTACTTTTTTGTCACTGTCTTCGTGAACATGTCTCTAAAGTATGTGTACAATGTTATGCATATTGGGTATTTACTCTGTTGTCAGTTGTCAAAAGGATTACATGTGTTTTGGTAGCATCAACGATTATTTGTTTTGTATAAAAATAGATCAGATAATCTGTATCAAATTTTGTTGTAAGAATGGAATAAAATGTATGAAATTTTTAGAAATATTGAATATTGCTTTTGGTGAACTTGTTATGAGTAAACCAAGGGCATACAAGTGGTATAAACATTTCAAAGTGGGTCTTAAAGGGCAGCAGTTTTAACAAGTATGGATGAGATTAAAAATATGCAGTTAGAAGACCTATAAACTATCCCAAAGAAACAGTTCCTAAAGTGTTTCGGGAATTGGAAAAAGCACTGGCATAAGTGTGTAGTATGTAATGTGGAATATTTTGAAGAGTATAACATTGCTGAAGACTAACAAATAAAGTTATTACCAAAAAATAAATGGTAATATGTAAGCGCACCTCGTATGTCAAGCTTTCTGCTTGGAAGTCCAGAATCGGGGTATGTGTTTCGAAGTGTTTACGATAGCTATTGTGCACATGTCTTAAGCAGTATGTCTTAGAATCGGGTGAATAGTGACCGAGACTGTCTGTAAGGATGGGTTTCCTCACAAAATTATTAATTTCCTTCGTGGCGATTCCAGTAAACCATGCGGCTTATTTCCGCGTTTCTTCTTTATGCGTCCTATTGGGCGAGGCTGACGTTTGCCTAAATTACAGCCGTTTGGTTGGGAGTAGTAATATTAGCCAACAGTTCTTTTTGCGTCGCCTCTTTAACATACGCTGTACTAACATTAGAGACGATCGAACGCTTGTTACTCCGCAAATATCTTCTTCGTATTCTTCACATTTTCTTACAATGCTAGACGATTATCCATCACTTCCGGATATCGAAGTATATCAGTAAGTATACAAAGTTACTGACACTGGCAACTAAAATCCCACGAACAGAAACAACGTATATCACTGCACGCCGATCTGCACCGTTACACAGGTAATGGGCAACAGATTTTGGGTGCCCCTGTAGTCCGGTGGCAGCGTTCTTCCGGGAAATGCCACTTCCCCCACCAAAAGCGCTGCTCGCTCTTCAGTTTACAGACAGACTATACGACCGCTGAGTTCCTTCGTGATACAAAAAATTCAAAATGAGAATGCTCTGAAATTATCACGAAGTCCGTTGTTGGCCAAAGCGGAAGAAGAAATGTACGAGTGAGCCACTGGTAAAGCCACCGCGTCCAGGGTTGAGGCTGTTTCCAGTCTCCGTGGAGCAAAAGGCGCTCGGACACAGCCGGTATTCGATCTGCTGCCCGCGCCTCGCACCGCGCTGCGCTGCGGGGCACTGGACCAGCAGTCCCGTTTGAGGCGGGAAGCGGACGCAGTTCCCGGAAAGCAAAGGGAAAAAGCACCCGCCGCCACGCACACCAGTCGTGCGTCGCCGAAAACTGGGACGGCTGCACACAGAGAATATTTCGCGAAAGCCGCCCGGTCGGCATACCTCGATGGTGCTCCGTCTGCTGTGCACCTGTACCATTCGCTACTACACGCACAAACAAAAAGTTTCCCATCACATCGATATGTCGTGCAGGTGTTGTTAATGTGACTGTTCGCTTACCGGTCGAAAGGCCACCCCTAACTACGCTACAACACTTCACTCCGTCTCGTACCACAGACACTCACATGGAGCCCACATGCTGAATCGGCTGCCCCTACCGCTGTCGTTTTATGCAGTCCGCAGTGCTATCGCTGGCCTTCATAAACCACGTGCGAAATTTTCAAGCTCTCTCACTCAATAGGCGAAAACTGTAACTGCTACATAAAAAATCACAGGAGTTTTTGTAGCGAACTTAATGTAGTTAAATTTTGTACTGGGTACATTTTCCGTAGAGACCGTAGTTTTAGAATCATTCAAGAAAAGCGTACAAAAGTGACCTTCAAACGCACCCCCACTTCCAAATTCAGCCCCCACCGGTCAGGATTTCTAGCATGTTGTTCATGGCATTCCCTCCTACGACTGTTCAAATATTTACGACTGCACGAATTATCTTTCTTGTCTTCACTGACTGGTCTCATATCGCCAATGTCTTAGTCGAGCATTTAAAATTTTTAAAACTGCCTTTTTTGTAAATTTTACCAATCACTTTTGTGAACTTTAATTGCATGAAATAAACAATTACATCTTTGTATTTGTCAGGCGTTCTGACTACGAAACTACTGTGCTTTTAATGGTTAGGCTTGTATCAAATTACCAACGTAATTACGTAGTTTTAGCGTAACGTTTACAAAAGTCGTTCTTCTTTGATTACCCTCACGCGCACGTTTAAATTAATAATATTAACGAAGTAGCCATCTGTATTGGTGGCGTAACAGTCCAACAACAAAGACTAAAAAAGTTCGAATATCGGGAATAGTTCGTGCAGTCGGAAATTTTTGCACATTGGTAGGAGGGAGTGTCACGAACAACACACTAGAAATCCTGACTAGCAAGTGTGGAGTGCATTTAAAGGTCATTTTTTTACGTTTTCGTGGATAACTCGAAAACAAAAAGGTCCTGTTCATTTTTCTTTAGGACTAACAGTTTGAGCGTAGCGATCGAGAGAATACGGAAATCTCGCACTTGGTTTATGATGGTCACCTACAACATTGCGGGATGCACAAAACGACAGCAGTAGGGACAAGTGATTCACCCCGTATATACGAGGTGTGTTCAAAAAGTAAGGCTACGTTATATTTTTATGAAAAAATATTTATTGATTCATCAGGATTCATGTTGTCCCCTTCAGAGTAAACCCCTTCATATACAATACACTTGTGCCAACGCTTCTTCCAATCCTCAAAGCACTTCTCATGAGCACTTTTTGGTACAGCCTTCAGTACTTCCAGTGATGCAGTTTTTATTTCCTCAGTCGTTGTAAATCTTCGTCCTTTCATACGTCTCTTCACTTTTGGAAACAGGAAAAAGTCGCAGTGGGCCAAATCCAGTGAATATGGTGGCTGACTATAGCGTTGTTGCCAAGAAATCTCTCACAAGCAACGATGAATGAGCAGGTGCATTGTCGGATACAAAAGCCATGAACTGTTTTTCCATAATTCCGGACGTTTTTTGCGTATTGCTTCTCGCAAACGGCGTATAACGTCAAGGTAATATTATTTATTGGCCGTACGACCAAAGGCAAAAATTCATGATGGACTATGCCACGATAGTTGAAAAAAAAAACATTGAGCGAAACCTTGAAAAAATTTTGGAAATTTGTGGTAAGCACTATGGGACCAAACTGCTGACGTCATCGGTTCCTAGGGTTACACACTACTTAATCTAACTTACGGTAAGAACAGCACACACATCCATGCCCGAGGGAGAGGACTCGAACCTCCGACGGGGGGAAACCCATGCGAACCGTGACAAGACGCCTGACCGCGTAGTTAGCCCGCACGCCGGAGAAACTTTGACATTTGATCGACCTTGGAGTGCTTTTTTTCGGTCTTGTCGTAATAATAGCATTACACATTAAAAAGAGAAAACCATTTTTATTGAAATAAAGCAAGCGTCCAGAGGGAATAGTGAAGTGCTGTCGCTATGTGTTGCTTTGCAACTCGAGTTTCATGTTGTCCAAGTAGCGTCCGTGTGTACGCTGCGGATCTCAGAGGCGCTGTAACGCGCATCATCCACGCCCTATCGCAGCTCATCGACCAGCTACGGCCGCAATAACCGCCCCACACAGGTAGCGAGCAGTTGCGAAAGACTTCGTCGACGCGCTTCGATATGAGGCCACCACAGTGGACCATAAACAGTGTTCGATACAGTTATCGTATCGTGGCACTGTAGCCCAATTACGATGTTCGGAACATGGCCGTGCTGTATGTCTATAAGTGATGAGAACATTTTAAGTCCATAGTTACCTTTAGTCTCCACAAATAAAACATTAAGTCAAATGCAGTAAAACATCACGATGCTAAGGCTGTCTTAAAAAATATTTTTAAGTCAACAATTTCAAACATATTAAATAGTGAAGAGGGAGGGGGCAGATGAGGGGTAGGAAATAGGCGGTGCGACGTAATACGCATAGGGGCAAGAGAAACTAGTAAAACTTTGCAGGTTAAAAGCGGGAGGCAGAGGGAGAGGGGGGCGGAGTGGGTGGGAGGCTTTGAGCTCAATAACAATGTCAGTAAATTGTGCATCGAAACGGATCCAATTACTTACATGACCTGTCACCCTTACAAGCTTTCTGCAGACAGTTCTAGGAATTGCTTTTCCTCGGCCCAGTTTGATCACTGAGTACCTTAATCGCTTTTCTTGTCACGTAACCGGTGCCCAGTCGACAAAATAAATAAATAGAGAGTACAGAATAAAACATGCATTTTTTCTGTTCCGGCGAAAATATGTCGGGAATATACAATGAAGCACCAAAGAAACTGGTATAGGCATGCGTATTCAAATACAGAGATATGTAAACGGTCAAATACGGCGCTGCGATCAGCAACGTCTAAATAAGATAAGTGTCTGGCGCAGTTGTCAGATCGGTTACTGCTGCTACAATGGCAGGTTATCAATATTTAGGTGAGCTTGAACGTAATGTTATAGTCAGCGCACTAACGGCGGAACACAGCATCTCCGAGGTGCTGATGTGGTGGGTGTTTTCCAGTACCACCATTTCATGGGTGTACTGTGAATCTGAGCAGTCCGGTAAAACATAAAATCTCCGACATCGCTGAGGCCGGAAGTAGATCCTACAAGAACGGGACCAACGACGACTGAAGAGAATCGTTCAAAGTGACAGAAGTCCAACCCTGCTGTAAATTGATACAGTCTTCAATACTGGGCCATCAACAAGTGTCAGCTTGCGAACCATTCAACGAAACATTATCGATATGGGCTTTCGCAGCCGAATGCCCACTCGTTTATCCTTGATGACTGAACGACACAAGCCTTTACGCCTCTCCTGGGTCGGTCTACATCGACTTTGGATAGATGATGACTGCAAACATGTTACCTGGTCAAACGAGTCTCGTTTCAAATTGTACCGAGCGGATGGACGTGTACAGGTATGGAGATAACTCATGAATCCATGGACCCGGGATGTCATCAGGTGACTGTTGAAGCCGGCGATGGCTCTGTAATGGTGTGGAGTGTGTGCTGTTGAAGAGGTATGGGATCCCTGATACGTCTAGATAAGACACTGTGAGGTGACACGTACGTAAGCATCCTGTCTGATTACCTGCATCCATTCATGTTCTTTGTGCATTCCGACGGACTTGAGCAATTCCAACAGGACAATGCGACACTGGAAACGTCCAGAACTGCTACAACAGAGTGGCTCCAAGAACACTCTTCTGAGTTTAAACACTTCCGCTGGCCACCAGACTCCCCAGACATGAACAATATTGAGCATATCTGGGATACCATGCAAAGTTCTGTTCATAAGAGATCTCCACGTCCTCGTACTCTTACAGATTTATGCACAGTCCTGCAGGATTCATGGAGTCAGTTCCCTTCAGCACTATTTCAGACATTAGGCGAGTCCCTGCCACGTCGTGTTGCGTCACTTCTGCGTGCTCGCGGGGCCCCTACACGATATTAGCCAGGTATACCAGTTTCTTCGGCTCTTCAGTGTATAACAGCACCAGAAGTGGCAGGTGACAATAGCACAGCAGCCGGCCGGAGTGGCCGAGCGGTTCTAGGGGCTACAGTCTGGAGCCGCGCGACCCCTACGGTCCCAGGTTCGAATCCTGCCTCAGGCATGGTTGTGTGTGATGTCCTTAGGTTAGTTAGGTTTAAGTAGTTCTAAGTTCTCGGGGACTGATGACCTCAGAAGTTAAGTCCCATAGTGCTCAGAGGCATTTGAACCAATAGCATAGCAAAAACAGAAGGACCGTGGTCTTGAGGTGGCCCGAGCGAGTACAACACGTCTAGAGTGTTGTGGCGAGTACACCAGTAGTGCAGCGCAGAGGCCGCTGGGAGGCTCTACGTAGCTTCTACCCTTGGCTGGTCACCGCCGCCGCCTTCCCAGAACCGTGACAATGAGCTGCGCGCGCGCCCTGGTCTGGCGTCACTGCCTCCCCATTTGGGAGTCTCCCACATGGCGTCCAGCATTGTCTACACACGCAGCTTGCATTCCGAGTTGCTGCAGAACGGCGCCGTGCGAGGTCCGCAGTCGAGCACACGCGACATTCCAACTGCGTCTCCGTCTCGTGACTTAACAATGCGCACAGATTTTGTATTCCAAGACTGGCGGCGTATCTGGTTTCTGGCCCAGCTACGCTCTGTATTCCGCAAACAACCGTCGTAACCACTGATACCTAAGGCACCAAGATATAGCATATACACTGAACAGCAAAAGAAACCAGTACACCTGCCTAATATCGTGTAGGGCCCCCGCGAACACGCATAAGTGCCGCAACACGACGTCGCATAGACTCGACTAATGTCTGAAGTAGTGCTAAACTCCATTCACCGAAACAAGAGACGTACTGTAAACACGGCAAGGCGCATGACCACAGCGCTGCCGTCGAGGGGTGTACAAGGCAGGGGCGTCAGAAATTAAAAAATGAAAGTCGTTTTTTTTATAATTTGGCACCTGAACATGATAAAGAGATCCGAGAACCACCTTCCGACACCTTTATTTACATTACATTAAAATTTATTGTCACTCAAAAAGAGAAATATTTAAGCTTTCAGGAAAAGTTGTTTTTCGCGTTACTCTATATTTATCACGCCATATCTCCTAAACTGTGTGTCACACAGCAAAATAATTTTATAATTGCCTTCAGTACTATATGTTGATAACGTCTGCAAATTTTCTGCTCAATAGAGTCAGTAATAGTGAATCAATGAATTAAAATCTCGCGTCTGATATAGAACTGTTACCAAATCATCGTCCGAAATATAGTAAGCGACAAACTTTTTCCCTTTACATTCTTTTGTGGGGGTGTAAGCGAGAAAAGTTTCAGAAAGGTTTGAATTTAATTTTGTGGTTTGTTCGAATGCGATGGGTGCAACCGTTTGTCCTTTATGAGCGATGCATTGTGCGGTTCGCAGGCGCGGCGCTCAGTAAGTGTGGCCGTCTCAGTTGCAGGTGTGAGCTCCTTAGTGGGTGTTGTACGGCGGCGATTTCAGGATATCTTAAGTTCATCTGTAAAGACGCTTGAAAGACTCGTTGTTGATTATTAGAGTAAGTATACGTGTTTGTAGTCACGCTGAGCATTCACTATTTATGTGCGCATCCAATAGCATCGCATGGTTTCTTATTTTATATATTCACTTATTTCATTAGCGTCACATACGGCTGTCCTCATTATGTCATCCACGGATTCAGCGAGCGAGGTCGACGTGTCAGTTCTAAGTCTACCAAAAAAGCGAGCAAATAAGAAATCATTAAGCTCTTCTGAGAAGCACATGGTGCTTAATGTGTGTAAAACGGAACTTTTACATCCAGAGCAGTCGATGAGTGACATTGTTTCGAAAACAGCTGCAGCTACAGGTGTTGGACGTTCTTCAGTGCATCATGTGATAAGTGAGTACAAGGCCACACACTCTTTGAAGTCTCCCAAGAAAGGAAAATTACGACAAACTTTCTGAAAATGTTGATGACTTCGATACAAATGCGATACGAAGGAAAGTACACGAATTTCTTTTTTCGTAACGAATTGCCATCAATTGACAAAGTGCTTAGAGTCGTGAACGAAGATGCAGATCTGGGCAATTTTTGGAGAACTACAGTTTATAAGTTATTGAGAGAAATGAATTTCAAATATGTCCGGCGTGGGCGCGATAGCATGCTAATAGACAGGGATGACATCTTTTTATGGAGGCGGCGTTATCTTCGAACCATTAAACGGTTGAGAGATGAAGGCAGACCCATTTACTATTTGGACGAGACGTGGATGAACGCAGGACATACCCGAAGTTACGTCTGGGTAGATGACACTATAAATTCCTCAAAACAAGCGTTTCTGTCCGGGTTATCCACTGGAAGCAAGGGCCCATCAGGTAAAGGGAAACGTCTGATTATCGCACACATTGGCAGCAAAGCAGGGTTCGTTGAAGGATGTTTGTGGACTTTCGAGATTATCATGAGGAGACGTGCGCCGAAACCTTCGAGAAGTGGTTTCAAGATGTTCTTCCTCAGCTTCAGGAAAATGCAGTTATTGTTCTTGATAACGCGCCGTACCATTCTCGGAGAAAAGAGAAAGTTCCCAATGCGAATTCCAATAAGCACGAAATATCAGAGTGGCTAAAATCTAAAAACATCGATTTCGAAGACGGTATGTTGAAGAAAGAACTTTTAGATATAGTTAAAAATCACAGAACAGCGCACAACGAATACGCAATAGATGAAATGGCGAAGCATGCAGGGAAAACTGTTCTCAGAATTGCTCCGTACCACTGTGAATTAAACGCCATCGAGTTAGTGTGGGCCAGAATCAAAGGCTATGTTGCAGCGAAAAACAAAACATACAAAATGCCGGAAGTAAAAGTACTGCTAGAAGAAGCAGTAAGAACAGTGACTGCAGAGGATTAGAACAAGTGCGTCCTCCATGTCGTAGAAAAAGTGGAAACTCAAATGTGGAAATTAGATTGCATTATAGAGGAGAGAGAGGAGCGGTTTATTATAAACTTCAATGAGAACAGTTCAAGTTCGACAGAGTGAACCTTGTTTCGTCATTTCTCATTATTATTACTGGTATTGTTATTAAAATTAACAATTAATTGTGTTTTAATGGAGCGTTTTGTTAGAAACCTGAATGAAAATAAATCTGCTTCGACAGAATGAACTCAGTTTAACATTATTTTAACATTGTTGTTAAATTTATTTCGTACATTGTTGCCCTGGTTTCTCACAGTCCGCTGTGACAGCTCGGCAGCCAGCCGAACGCCGCCAGCTGCAAAGCGTGCGCCAAGGGTTTTCCACACCCCTACGTATCACGTGAACACCGAATGCTTTCTCTGGAAACGAGCGTAGTCGCTCACGTGACACTGTTTATGTTTCGTCCCAGCTCTCGGTGAATAGACTTTAGAGGTAACTGACACCATGAATCCGGCAGAGCTGTCCATAAATCCGTAAGAGTACGAGGGGGTGGAGATCTCTTCTAAACAGCACGCTGAAGGCATCCCTTTATGGTCAATAATGTTTATGTCTGCGGAGTTTGGTGCCTAGCGGAGCTGTTTAAACTCAGAAGAGTGTTCCTGGAGCCACTCTGTAGCAATTCTGGACGTGTGTGGCGTCGCATTGTCCTGCTGGAATTAACCAAGTCCGTCGGAATGCACAATGGACGTGAACGGATGCAGGTGATCAGACAAGATGGTTACTTACGTGTCATCTGTCAGAGTCGTATCTAGACGTATCAGGGGTCCCATATCAATCCAACTCCACACACTCCACACCGTTACAGAGCCTCTACAAGCTTCAACAATCCCATACTGACATGCAGGGTCCATGGATTCATAAGGTTGTCAACATACCTGTACACGCCCCACTGCTGCCGGAAAAAGATCCGGCGAGAATGGGACCAACGACGACTGAAGAGAATCGTTCAACGTGACAGAACTACAACCATTCCGCAAATTGCTGCAGTTGCGCCATCAACAAGTGTCAGCGTGCGAACCATTTAACGAAACATTATCCATACGGGCATTTGGAGGCGAAGGGCCCATTCTTGTACCCTTGATGACTGCACAACAAAAAAGCTTTTCGCCTCCCCTGGGATCGTCAACACCGATATTGGACTGTTGATAACTGGAAACATTCGACATAAAAGTTTTCTGGGTATGGTACCGCGTCATAGTGTAGAAAACTACTGCTGCTGGAGAAAAACCAACGTTTCGGCCACGATTGTAGCGGCCTTCTTCTGGGTCCCCAGACATGAACATTATTGAGCATATCTGGGATGCCTTGCAACGTGTTGTCCAGAAGAGATCTCCACCCCCTCGTACTCTTACGGATTTATGGACAGTCCTGCAGGATTCACGGTGTCAGTTCCCTCCGGCACTATTTCAGGTATTAGTCGACTCCATGACACGCCGTGCTGAGGCACTTCTGCGTGCTCGAAGGGCCCTGTACGATATTAGGGTCCGCAGCTCGTGGTCGTGCGGTAGCGTTGTCGCTTCCCACGCCCGGGTTCCCGGGTTCGATTCCCGGCGGGGTCAGGGATTTTCTCTGCCTCGTGATGACTGGGTGTTGTGTGATGTCCTTAGGTTAGTTAAGTTTAAGTAGTTCTAAGTTATAGGGGACTGATGACCATAGATGTTAAGTCCCATAGTGCTCAGAGCCATTTGAACCACGATATTAGGAAGTATTGAATAGGATTGGGGAGAAGAGAAGTTTGTGGCACAACTTGACTAGAAGAAGGGATCGGTTGGTAGGACATGTTCTGGGGCATCAAGGGATCACCAATTTAGTATTGGAGGGCAGCGTGGAGGGTAAAAATCGTAGGGGGAGACCAAGAGATGAATACACTAAGCAGATTCAGAAGGATGTAGGTTGCAGTAGGTACTGGGAGATGAAGAAGGTTGCACAGGATAGAGTAGCGTGGAGAGCTGCATCAAACCAGTCTCAGGACTGAAGACCACAACAACCAGTTTCTTTGGCTCTTGAGTGTATTACTTACACAGGTAAGCAGAGTCAAGTTTTCCACAGTCTGTAAAGTTTTAACACTGCGAACATTGTAGCGAATAGAGAAAGGAGGCAGGTTAGAGGACAGAAAGGGGCGGGAGGGGGGGGGGGGTAGTGGACCTTCAAAACTGCAAATGAGAATAGCGTTGGCAGGTTCTCGAAAACGGCAACAGAAGCTTCGAAAATTGCAATGAAAGTGACACCTTAAGATACAACGAGCTGCTACAGAATCACGACAAGATGGCAGCAGAGAGATTTGTCGGTTCGTGCACGACTGAGCCGCCTTCCTTATGTCAAGATCGTTACAATGGCTGCATCTTCTTGTGGACACTAGAACAGGCACCGAAATTCGCTGAGCGCCTGCATGTGGCTCCCTGAATGCCGCACGTCTGGCGCCGCCGTAACGCGGTGACTCGTCTACGACGAGAACGCGTGAACACAGCGCTCGTAACTACGGCTGCACTCGAACAGACGTCAAAATCCCCCGGAGAGCAACGACCCGCCTACTGCTGATTCCCGCGGCTGTCGGAGCCCCCGCTGCGCAGTCGGAGGCAGTGCGGCGCCAGCTTCCCAAGGCGAGGCCGGCCTGCCTCTGTCTGTGGCGGCCGCGGCGGGGAACTTCCGGTCGCGTGCGATCTGCCCGCAGATACGCAGCCGCCGGCAGCCAGGGGCACGCTTACTGCCGGCGGTCGGGCGAAGCACAGCCGCAGGCGAGCGCGGCCCCCGCATACCTATAGCCTGATTTCAGGTAGCCGGCTTGGTCACATCAATGTGGCCCACCGTCTCCGTCCGACGTCACCGTGCAATAACCACGGTAGGTGGAAGCACTAGCAGTGGAGGGCAATAAAGCGTTCTGGGGGATGCAGAAAACACTGTACTCGTTATAATGCTAGGCCGGAGCGATTTATCTGACGTCCAAAAGGACGCCGATCCGAAGGTGTGTGGTACTCGTACATCACACATACCGCGGATGCGCTATAACTCTTAGATTCGTGTCTTTATGCAGCGTTTCCATCTTCATTCCTCTCACCAGGCATCCATTATTTACACTCGCTTAAGAGCCTACTTGAGCGCAGCCGTATTTTGTCTCCTCCTCACGGACTCTGAACCGAAATCAGAAATGGGAAACACTCACACTTTTAACAGCTCTGCTTAAATAAATGGCAAATTCCAAGACACTACGAAGTGGTCTACGTTACTTAATAACCCGTTCAATGATTTGCTTGTCAAGCTCCGAGAAAGACACAGAAAGACACATAAAGGAACGAAAGGATTTCCTCTACCAGTTGCTACAGCTTGTATGAGAGTCAGGGAATCTCACACTTTCCCCCACCCCACAAAAAAAGAAAGTTTTACTAAAAATGATCACAATTTGACGTACGGCAATTTCAAAATTCCCCAGTCAACTTTTGGAGAATTAAGCAGCTTGGACACCGTGTGTTTCGAAACTGACGAAGATACAAGCTCTGTCTAACACAGAGCACTTCCCAGTTGTGAGGCTCAGAGCTGACGTACATTTATGGTCTTGCGGCCTGGCCTGCTACGGGAAATCTATTCTACACTATGTGATCAAAAGTATACGGACACCCCCAAAACATACTTTTTCATATTAGGTGCATTGTGGTGCCACCCACTGTCAGGTACTCCATATCAGCGACCTCAGTAGTCATAAGACATCGAAAGAGAGCAGAACGGGCCACTCCGAGCAACTCTCGGACTTCGATCGTGGTCAGGTGACTGGGTGTCATTTCTATCATACGTTTGTACGCGAGATTTCCACATTCCTAAACAGGTCCACTGTTTCCGATGTGATATTGAAGTGGAAACGTGGAGGAACACGTACAGGACGAAAGCGTAAAAGCCGACCTCGCCTGTTAACTTACAGAGCCCGCCGACAGTTGAAGAGGGTCGTAATGTGCAATAAGCAGACATCTATCCATACCATCACACAGGAATGCCAAACTGCATCAGGATCCACTGCAAGTACTATGACAGTTAGGCGGGAGGTGAGAAAACTTGGATTTCATGGTCGAGCGGCTGCTCATAACCCACACATCACGCCGCTGAATGCCAAACGACAGCTCACTCGGTGTAAGAAGCGTAAACATTGGACCATTGAACAGTGGAAAAACGTTGTGTGGAGTGACGAATCACGGTACACAATGTGGTGATCCGATGGCAGGGTGTGGGTATGGTGAATGCCCAGTGAACGTCATCTGCCAGTGTGTATAGTGCCCCAGTAAAATTCGGAGGCGGTGGTGTATGGTGTGGTCGTGTTTTTCATGGAGGGGCCTTGAACCCCTTGTTGTTTTGCGTGACGCTGTCACAGCACACGCCTACACTGATGTTTTAAGCACTTTATTGCTTGCCACTGTTGAAGAGCAATTCGGGGATGGCGATTGCATCTTTCAACAGGATCGAGCACTTGTTCATAATCCACGGTCTGTGGCGGAGTGGTTACATGACGATGACATCCCTGTAATGGACTGGCCTGCACAGAGCCCTGACCTGAATCCTATAGAACACCTTTGGGATGTTTTGGAAGGCTGACTTCGTGCCAGGCCTCACCGACCGACATCGATACTTCTTCTCAGTGCAGCACTCCGCGAAGAATGGGCTGCCATTCCACAAGAAACCTTCGAGCACCTGATTGAACGTATACCTGCGAGAGTTGATGCTGTCATCAAGGCTAAGGGTGGGCCAACACCATATTGAATTCCAACATTACCGACGGAGGGCGCCACGAACTTGTAAGTCATTTTCAGACAGGTATCCGTGTACTTTTGATCACTTTTACATCTGTACTCTCCCACTGTTAAGTGTGTGGCAGAGGGCGCGTCCCACTGTACCAGTTATCACGGTTATCTCCCGTTCCATTCACGTATGGAGCGCGGGAAGAATGACAGTTTAAACGCCGTAACTAATCTAATCTAGTCCTCACAATCCCTATGGGAGCGATACGTGCAGTGTAGCAGTGTATCCCTAGAGTCATCATTTAAAGCCCGTTCTTTAAACTTTAAAGTAGGATTTCTTGGGTCTGTTCACGGCTGTCCAAAAGTCTGCCAGTTCAGTTTCTTCGGCATCTCTGTGACGCTCCAACAAAGATCAAACAAACCCGTGACCATTCGTGCTAACCATCTCTGTACACGTTCAATATCCGCTGTTAGTCATATTTGGCACGGGTCCCACACACTTGAGCAATATTGTAGAATGTGTCGCACAAGTGATCTATAAGCAATCTCCTTTGTAGATTGACTGCATTTTCCCATTATTCTTCCAATAAACCGAAATCTGCTACCTGCTTCAGCGCGACTGAGCCTATGTGATCGTTCCATCTCATGTCTCTAAAAAGTATTATACCCAGGTATTTGTAATTGTTTACAGGTCCCAGCTGTTGTTGTGGTCTTCAGTCCTGAGACTGGTTTGATGCAGCTCTCCATGCTACTCTATCCTGTGCAAGCTTCTTCATCTCCCAGTACCTACTGCAGCCTACATCCTTCTGAATCTGCTTAGTGTATTCATCTCTTGGTCTCCCCCTACGATTTTTACCCTCCACGCTGCCTTCCAATACTAAATTGGTGATCTCTCGATGTCTCAGAACATGTCCTACCAACCAGTCCCTTCTTCTAGTCAAGTTGTCCCACAAGCTCCTCTTCTCCCCAATTCTATTCAATACCTCCTCTTTAGTTATGTGATCTACCCATCTAATCTTCAGCATTCTTCTGTAGCACCACATTTCGAAAGCTTCTATTCTCTTCTTGTCTAAGCTATGTATCGTCCACGTTTCACTTCCATACATGGCTACGCTCCATACAAATACTTTCAGAAACGACTTCCTGACATTTAAATCTATACTCGATGTTTACAAATTTTTCTTCTTCAGTCTACATTTTATATCCTCTCTACTTCGACCATCATCAGTTATTTTGCTCCCCAAATAGCAAAACTCATCTACTACTTTAAGTATCTCATTTCCTAATCTAATTCCCTCAACATCACCCGACTTAATTCGACTACATTCCATTATCCTCGTTTTGCTTTTGTTGATGCCCAGCTGTTATCCATTGGATATTGTTTTTTTCGCTTTGTGAAGCGAACAATTTTACATTTTTGAACATTTAAAGCAAACTGACAGTCTTTGGACCTCTTTGAAATTTTATCAAGTTCTGACTGAATATTTATACTGGTTCATTCAGACTGTTTTAGTTTTTCGTAAATCGAGTATTACTGCATCTCATGTCAGAAAAGTGCGAGTTGGTTTTTTGTGTTTCACATGATCGATGTTTTCGAAATATATGCTGGTCGACGGAGGAGGTCGTTCTGTTGGAGATGCGTAATTATGTTCCAGTCAGCAGTAAACGCGCACATCCACCTGCCGTCCGCAACAAATCCGACTCGCATCTTGTGCCCACAGGTGGTACCGGCAAACCACGGGAGGCTGAGAAAGCCGATGCAGAAAAGTTAAGAACCCGCTCTAGTTGAAAAAAAAAAAAAAAAAAGGAATGAGTTTCGAGAATGTAGGCGGAAATGTCTGACGGAAATGGTTCTCCCCACCACACACAGACTCACATAAGAATATTCTTCAGACCTGTGTTTTCAATCTTATAACTAACAAGAGAAATGTATGACCTCGTATACTCAGAACCACATTAACATGTGTTTAAAATATATATCGCTCATCCCAGAAACAGTGAAATGTAAGAATTTTTAGCGTATTGTAGCTCCGTCAGCAACTGTGATAGCAATCTTGACGCTGCCAACCGACCGCGCGGTGAAGAGATGCCGGGGCTGGACTTCAGCTAAGTAGTTTTAATACGAAATGTTAGTATAGGTTTTAATTTTAATGTTGACTGTGCCTTACTCTGGCATGTTATAGTAATTTTATGCTTCTGAAGAGGGCTAGATTAATGTAGCCGAAACCCGGTAAAGACCAGAAAATTTGTGCAACTGAGGCTGATTCTTCAAAATATTAACAGCGGAATGTGCCAATCGGATTCAAAACTGCACGTTTTACCACGAAGAACATTTGAATTATCACCTATCCAAAATCTAAGAGAGGAATTTTTGCAATACAGTGAAAAAAATATATCGACAGAATAGGGTCAAAAATACAGATATTTCGATGTCGTGACTTACTGCTATTTCTCCATCTGCTGAAAATAATAACACTAACTGAACAATTTTCCCTGACCTGATAGCGTTGCAAAGCTATTCAGTCATCTAAGTGCAGGTGCCCGATTTCAATGAAGTGTTCAAAGCAAAGTGGAACAAACAAGATGGAGATGTAACAAAAGCCAATCACTTCTGCATTCAAACACCCCAACATCAAACGCCGCATGTTTAAACGGTGATATTAGTGTATTAATGTCAATCTTGGAGAGGTCGAAAGAATCAGCCAGCCAGTGGGAATAAAGGTCTGCTGGAACACTTTACCTAGGTTTCGACAATTTTAAAATTGTCTACTTCAGAGGGTATAATGGACCCTAAAAATTATATTAGTGGTTACAAAAATATTTTAAACAAAACAAGGAAAAAACAACTCCAGACAAAAATTGCAAAATAAGCGTACTCACTTCTTACATCGCATGCTGATAAAGTACATTGAATAAAACGAAACGGCTCTTGTCATTAGAGTCATTCGTGTTACGAACACAAAGAATCACAACCCATGACTGCAGCAACATAGAATTTCAAGTTTGAAGATAAACGCCAGATGTAGTTGCCCATTAACATAGGGCTCTTAATGGGAGAGATATTTTGGTAATTAACGAAAACAAGTATTTAAGTACAGTAGTTTTCGGTACATAACGTAAACGTAGATGTGGACGGGAAAATATCAGTTTTCAACAAATTTACATAATACTGGTCGTAATTAAAATTAAGAACAGTTTCTGATATCAGGTACGGGAATTTTACATTTTTACGCTATTTTTGTTGGAGATAAAAACTTTAAAGCGATTGTCGAACGTTACGGACAGCAGAGCGCTGGGATTAACGAACGTGTTGGATACCGCTTCGCCAACTCACAACCAAACTGTTACCTATCAGTCTAACCTAGACCTCAGCCTACGCTACAGGCTAGAATATCAACACCGCCAGCATTCCAGAGACTAATACAAACCCAAAAGAAATGTCGCCGTTGTTGTTCTGTTCTCTTTGTGTTTGCGGGATCGTCATTAAATTAAGTAATGAAGCTCCTAATATACATTCACACGTATTTTGGTTATTTGGTGCTGAGAGACAATTACTTAATATTTTACGCGTCGAGAGCCGCAAGACAACGGCAATTTACATTATTCAGAGGAATCCTTGGCTGATGTAACATTGGCTGTAAATCGACTGTGAGTGCGCAGCGGACATTGGTTGGCTGCCGTGCTTCTGTGCAGAGAGCATAGTTTTTATACTAAACAAGTTCACCGATTGTAGACTATTATACATAGTTCTCTCTAGTCAGACGCGGAGGATAAAAGACGCTCATACGAGGTGTGATTGGAAAGTTTTAAGAATGGATCCCCTACTGCTTATTGGTTTGGCGGGCAGATACACGGAGGGTGGGGAGTGCGTCATTGCCTTGTAAGTAAACGCCTTCTGACAGGAAGTTGCGTTTCCTTTAGTCAGTTCGTTGTGGCAGCTGACTGAGTGCGAGTGTGTTAGGGTTTGTTGCCGGATTCTGTCTGCGTGAAAATGGAGGTAAAAACAGAGCAACGAGTTTGTGTGAAATTTTGTTTTTAAAACTGGGAAATCCGCTTCTGAGACTTTTGGAGATAATTGTATGAGCGAGTCAAATGTTTTTGTCTGGTTCAACAGATTTAAAAGTGGCCGCGAATCATTTGAAGATGAACCACAGTTCGGCCGTTCTTCCACCTTAAAAACGAATGAAAATATTATGAAAGTTCGCGACTTCGTGCGCTCTGACCGTACACTTACAATTAGGGAGATGGTTGATGAACTTTAAGTTTCTATGCAGTTCAGTCAATTTTAACTGAAGATCTGAACATGCGTCGAGTGTCCGCAAAATTCGTTCCAAAAGTGTTGTCAAGTGACCAGAGACACTATTGACTTGAATTGTGCCAATTAATCGGATTAAAAATGACCCAGATGTGTTAAGTAGGGTAATTACAGGTAACGAATCGTTGGATATGGTCCTGAAACCAAAGTGCAATCTTCGCAGTGGAAGACTCCACGACCGAAAAAACTACGGCACAGTCGGTCAGAGGTGAATACAATGTTGGTGACTTTTTTCGATTCTACCGGTACTGTGCATCATGAATTTACGCCTGGAGGACAGGCAGTTAACCAGGAATACTACAAATGTTTCCTTGAGCGTATGTGCGAAAAGGTGTAGGAGAAAAGGCCTGCATTGTGGAAAGACAGGAGTTGGGTGCTCCACCATGACAATGCTCCGGCTCATCGTGCCTTCTCCATCGTTGAATTTTTTAGCAAATTAAAAATTCCTGTGCTTCCACAACCGCCACATTCCCCTGATTTGGCTCCTGCGGACTTCTGCCTGTATCATAACCTGAAATTTTCTCTGAAAGGAAAGCGATTTGTTGTGTGTTCAATGAGAAGGGGACTATTTTGAAGGAGATGCATTACAGCAGCATGTAAGTGCCACCATTGTACAATTACAAGCCCATTCTTAAAACTTCTCAATCACACCCGTAGAGTTGATCTCGCGGAGAAATCAAGCTTATTGTTGCTATTGTACGAGGTTAATTATGTGTCAAATTCATTGCAAAGGAGAGTCATAATTATGTAAATACAGCACTTTACTTCAAACGATAAATAATATTTTACGTACATTCAAAGTGACTTAAAAAAGTTGTGGGCGGTTATTGTTATGAAGCTTTCGGACAATGATTTTTGGATGCTCCCTGTCGAATATGCAGACGCGATGAACATATCGGTAAGTTTATTAACTAGTGAGTAATTTTCTGTGGGTTTCTTACGCTGCCAGACGGTCATCCACGTTTCATTTGTGAACTGTATCGCACTCTGGCAGTCTCCGAAAGTTCTGAAGTGAAAGTGAAGAATCATTTTAGCTTCTCCTGGCGGCCGAGCAACCATTATCAGTTTCGCAGCTGATCAACGAGATTTTCGAGACCATCACTGGGAAAGTAATTAATTTCAGGTTTATTCACAGAGTTTCTACGAACAGTAACATTGAATACAATACATCGTTGAAGCTAAGTTAAACTGAGGTTGAATAATAATAATAATAACAACAATAATAATCAACAACTTAAAAGCAAAGACTGAAGATTAAATCCAAAACAATAATTGTATAATTGTCTTATAAGGCTGGCACATAGTGATGATAAAAGCTGAGATCCCGTATCGCTAGGTTAAGTTACCCGAGCGCTGCGTTCGTTTCCTATCTACGCATTGAAGTCACCAACGACTTGCGTCGTTATAGCAATATTTTACAGGAAATAGCAGCTATCCGTATCATGTTATTACACTGAAATATTACACATGAGCGGGCGATGTTGAAGCCACAGTAATGTGAGAAAGAGGGAAAAGAGTTGCATCCTGGTCCAGTGCCTTCTTTAAGACAAGCTACTACAAACAAACATGACATGTAGAAGTTTACAGCGAGAAATACTTCAAGGAAAAAGTAGAGTATTCTTACCGAAATAGCAGGCAGAAGCAAATTAATCACCTCCGATGCTTACCTGAAACAAAAAGAGAAGCAGTTTCTATTAAAACATGCAGCGAAAATTTAAACATCAATTCCGTTCGGTTTCATATGAAATAAACCAAGAACTAAGTACAATTATTATTTTCATTAAGTAACAACTACGAGACCAATGAAAAACAGCAAGAGGAATTATACTGACCGTACCTGATATTATAAGTAGGGCTTTGAGAGAAGGAACTAGTAATGAAAAATGAATATTTAGTTCTTACTATCAGACAGCTTACACCTCGTTTTGTCTACTTTCTTATCAACGTATACTGTCCCCCATCTCTCTCCACGGCCATAATGCTCTTGTCTGAACAACATGGTAGGAACACTCATTCCCATCAGAGCAAAATGCTTTTTGTCCCATTCCATCGTTCAGCCGCTTTCCCGAAGTCCTCTGTAGCAGAAACCCGACTCTGGTATAACCTCCTGCATTATGTTAGAGAACTAAATAACATCACCACCTTCAGAAGACAGTTAATGACGTATCTACTAAAGCAAAGATTGTGATTACCATTGTCCCTCTACGCACTAATTTCTCTTGACATCACTCTTTCCAACCAGGTCATTTCTCAGTACTCTTAAATCGTTCAGTCTCCCCTAATTTCCTTTCCCCACAACTCGCTGTAGCAGACAAAGTCCATTTCGTACACCAATAAATTCTTTTTATTTATGCCACTATCATTATTGTTATCATCATCATCATCATTTAATCACAGCTAACACTTGGTTTAAGAATAATGAAAGGAGGTTGTATACGTGGAAGAGGTTTCAGATAGATTATATAATGGTAAGACAGAGATTTCGGAACCAGATTATAATTGTAAGACATTTCCAGGGGTATATGTGGACTCTGGTCACAATCCTTGGTTATGAACTGCAGATTAAAACTGAAGAAACAGCAAAAACGTAAGAATTTAACGAGATGGGACCTGGTCAAAGTGAAACGACCCCAAGTTGTAGTGAATTTCAGCGAGAGCGTTATGTAACGACGAAAAGAACAGGGAACATGAATACAGTAGAAGAAGAATGGGTAGCTTTGAGAGATGAAATGGTGAACACACCACAGATCAAGTAGGTGAAAAGACGAAGGATAGTAGAAATCCTCCGGTAACACAAGAGATATTGAATTTAATTGATGAAAGGAGAAAATATAAACATGTAGTAAATGAAGCAGGCGATAGGCAACGCAAACGTATAAAAAATGAAATTGACAGGAAATGCAAAATGGCTTGCAAGAATGGCTAGAGAACAAATGTAAGGATTTAGAAGCATATTTCAATAGGGGACAGGTGGATACAGCCTACAGGAAGACACTAGTCCAAAGCAAAGAAGGGAAAGCAGAAAGATGGAAGAAGTACATAGAGGGTATGTATTGGAGAGCAATATTATGGAAATGGAGAAGGACGTAAATAAAGATGAGATGGCAGATATGATACTGCGTGAAGAATTTGACAGAGTACTGAAAGACGTAAGTCGAAACAAGGCCCCAGGAGTAGGCAACATTCCGTTGGAACTACTGAGAGCCTTGAGAGAGCCAGCATGACAAAACTCTTCCACCTGTTGAGCAAGATGTACGAGACAGGCGAAATACCCTCAGACTTCAAGAAGAAGATAATAATTGCTATTCCAAAGACAGCAGGTGCTGACTGATGTGAAAATTACCGAACCATCACTTTAATATGTCTCGTTTGCAAAATACTAACACGAATTCTTTACGGAAGAATGAAAAAACTATTAGAAGCTGGCCTCGGGGAAGAAATGTAGAAACACGCGAGCCAATACTGTCCCTTCTCATAGAAGATAAGGAAAGACAAACCTACATTTATAGCATTTGTAGACTTAGAGAAAGCTTCTGAAAATGATGACTGGAAAATTGTCTTTCAAATTCTGAGGGAAGCAGGGGTAAAATACAGGGAGCGAAAGGCTATTTAAAACTTGTATACAAAACAGATGACAGTTGTAAGAGTCGAGGGGCGTGAAAGGCAAGCAATGATTGAGTAGGGAGTGAGACAGGGTTGTAGCCCATCCCCGACGTTATTCAATGTGTACACTGAGCAAACAGTAAAGGAAACAAAAGAAAAATTTGGAGCACTAATTAAAGTTCGGCGAGAAGAAATAAAAATTTTAAGACTTGTCGATAACGTTGTAATTCTGTCAGACAGTAAAGAACTTGGAAGAGCAGTTGAACAGAAGGGACAGTGTCATGAAAGACGGATATAAGATGAGCATCAACAAAAGCAAAACGAGGATAATGGAATGTAGTCGATTTAATCAGGAGATGCTGAACAGATCAGGAAATGAGACAAAGTAGTAGATGAGTTTTGCTGGGCAGCAAAATAATTGATGATGGTCGAAATAAAGAGAATACAAAATGTAGACTGGCAATGGCAAGAAAAGCGTTTCTGAGGAAGAGAAATTTGTTGACATCGAGTGTAGATTTAAGTACCAGGAAAACCTTTCTGAAAGTATTTGTAAGGAGTGTAGCCATGTATCGAAGTGAAAAGTGGGCGATAAACAGTTTACACAAGACGAGAATAGAAGATTTTGAAATGTCGTGCTACAGACGAATGCTGAAGATTAGATGGGTAGATCACGTAAATAATGAGGACGTGCTGGATGGAATTGAGGAGCAGAGACATTTGTTGTACAACTGCACTAAAAGAAGGGATCGATTGATAGGACACATTCTGGGGCAGCAAGGAATCACCAGTTTAGTACTACAGGGAATGGACGGGGGGGGGGGGGTAAAAATAGAGAGCAAGAGATGAATACAGTAAGCAGATTTAGAAGGATGTAGGTTACAGTAGTTCTTCGGAGATGAAGAGGCTGACGTAGGATAGAGTCCATGGAGAGCTGCATCAAACCAGTCTTAGGACTGAAGACAACAGCAACATTATCGCTATTATTATTATTGTTACTACCATGAGCGGCAGACAACGGCCTTGCCGCACTGGATACACCCCTTCCCGTAAGATCACCGCAGTTAATCGTTGTCGGGAGTGGTCGGAACTTGGATGGGTGACCATCCAGACTGCCATGCGCTGTTGCCATTTTTGGAGGTGCAGTCAGCCTCGTGATGCCAATTGAGGAGCTACTCGACAGAATAGTAGCGGCTTCGGTCAAGAATACCATCATAACGACCGGGAGAGCAGTGTGCTGACCACATACCCCTCCTATCCGCATCCTCCACTGAGGATGACACGGCGGTCGGATGGTCCCGGTAAGTCACTCGTGGCCTGAAGACGGAGTGCTTACGATGAGCGGCAACAGCAGAAGTAGTAGTAAAAGAAGTACTGCCAGTACTAAATTTATTAGTTCGCAGTCAGAATACATCTAGCAAATACTTGAGGACATAGGTTGCAAGTGCTACTCTGAAATGAAGAGGTTGGCACAAGAGAGGAATTCGTGACAGGCCGAGTCAAACCACTCAAAAAAATCAGTATTATTTACTCATATCGTCACTATAGACACCCAAATCATTTTAACAGAAACGTCACTTTTAAATTGTTATTTCTTAGGCAATTGTGATACAAAAAAATGTACTATATGTATGCGACCCTGGTCCGATGTAAGAGAGAGCCTGATAGCGCTAATGAGATCAGGTTAAATAAATAAATACAGCACCAACTGCTGCTAATACACTGATTACTGAAATGAAATTGCAACAATCAAGTATTCCACAACTTTGCCGGTGAATTAATTACTACTAGTAGAAGACAGTATCTACCGGCTAGGATAGCCGAGAGCGCTAACGCGCTGCTTCCTGGACTCGGGTAGGCGCGCCGGCCACGGATCGAATCCGACCGGCGGATTAACGACGACGGCCGGTGTGCCGGCCAGGCTGGGTGTGATTTTTAGGCGGTTTTCCACATCCTACTAGGTGAATACCGGGCTGGTCCCCACGTCCCACCTCAGTTACACGACTCGCAGACATTTGCAACACATTCACACTCCAGAATGAGATTTTCACTCTGCAGCGGAGTGTGCGCTGATATAAAACTTCCGCCGGCCGATATGGCCGAGCGGTTCTAGGTGCTACAGCCTGGAGCCGCGCGACCGCTACGGTCGCAGGTTCGAATCCTGCCTGGGGTATGGATGTGTGTGATGTCCTTAGGTTAGTTAGGTTTAAGTAGTTCTAAGTTCTAGGGGACTAATGACCTCAGAATTTAAGTCCCATAGTGCTCAGAGCCAATTGAACCATATGAAACTTCCTGGTAGATTAAAACTGTGTGCCGGACCGAAACATCCCCCAGGCTGTGGCTAATCCATGTCTCCACAATATCCTTTCTTTCAGGATTGGTAGTTCTGCAAGGTTCGCAGGAGAGCTTCTGTAAAGTTTGGAAGGTAGGGGGCGAGGTACTGGCAGAAGTAAAGCTGTGAGGCCGGGGCGTGAGTTGTGCTTGGGTAGCTCAGTTGGTAGAGCACTTGCCCGCGAAAGGCAAAGGTCCCGAGTTCGAGTGTCGGTCCGGTACACCAGGAAGTTTCACATCCACACTATTTCACGATTTACACTAGACGCAGACAGCTGGGATACACTAATTCCGTGCCGGGGGGTATGGGGTGGGGCAGGAAGGGCATCCGGCCACCCTTAAAAAGTTAACCATGCCAAATCCGTACTTAACCCAGCCGACCCTGCGCACTAGAGATGGGCAAACTGAAACACGTAACTGTTTCGAAACAAATGAAACAGTACAATATAATGTTTCGGTACGCTGTTTCGAAACATTGAAACAGTTTGTGTTTTGTAATCTAATAAACCTACACGTTTTATCATCTTGAATGTCTACTGTATAAGTATGTCCATATAAACACAAATGAGGTGCGAGAAAGTATGAAACTATCACTTAGGCGTCTTGGCAGTTTCGTATTTCCTGCAGCAAATGCGCTGTTCTCGTGTCGTGTGACTTTCATACTTTTCAGTATCGCAGAAAGTATGAAACTATCACTTAGGCGTCTTGGCAGTTTCGTATTTCCTGCAGCAAATGCGCTGTTCTCGTGTCGTGTGACTTTCATACTTTTCAGTTTGTTGAGGACAGCCATAGCTGAAGACGGAACCACCACGAATGGAACTGGAGGTGGGAGCAAACTGCAGAAACAACGGATATGCTACTGGGATTCCCACATTCCGTTAGTATGGGTAATATACCCATCCTGCTAATTTCCATGCACACAAAGGGAATCATTGTGGATAATAGGCACAGTGACTATAGACTTACAAATAACGCCAAATAATTCTAATAAATAACAAATTATAACAGAAAAAATTTTCTTTTTCAAGGTGTTTCGAACCGTTACTATAAATTCACCATGCTTCCCAGCCCTTCCCGTTCACAATTACACTATCAGTGATATGTCATATGTCAAACAGATTGCTTGCAATTATACCTACATCAAATTTATGTATATGTCTAATAACTGTCACTCTACGCCTTTTTTATTCAAAATGTTGTAGGTTTACTAGCGTTTCTTAATATGATTACTGTACATGAACAGGGAAGCGTATGTTATAAAAAAAGTGTAATTTAACTGAATGATTTTCACATATTTATTATTTTGAATGTGAATAGCATGCGTTGTTTTATTGTTCGGTTACTGTTTATAAAGCAGATGTTACGCCATTTCGAAATAGGAGAGTCAGCTGGAAACGAAGCTTTATTTTCGGATATCTTAAGCTTCATGCTGTTGCTTGTCAAAAAGATTTCGACGCTCTTGAAAGTGTTTCATGAAGTAGTATGTTGTGTTTCAGTACCTGTGCCGAGCCCGAATCTCGTCCGACACAGAGCGGAATGAAACATCACTGTTTCGATACAATTAGTCCGTTCCAAGCACAGGTGGAATGAAACAGCCTTATTTTTAAACAACGATACAGTTTCTGTGTCTGGCTCGAGATCGAATTTGGTCCGGTCATCCGAGACAGGGACGGAATGAAACACCACTGTATCGAAACATAGAAACAGTGGCCAAGTCTACTGCGCACAATGCGGGATACAGGCAGTAGCAAAAGAAAGAAAGAAAAGTAAGTAGAAGACAATGTTTCCGAAGTTGTGCAACATAAGTTTCGTCATTATCGACGAAATTTCTAATGGGAATTTTATTTCCGTAGCGCTCCTTTCTCCAGTAGAGCATGTTGTTGTTGTTGTGGGCTTCAGTCCTGAGACTGGTTTGATGCAGCTCTCCATGCTACTCTATCCTGTGCAAGCTTCTTCATCTCCCAGTACCTACTGTAACCTACATCCTTCTGTATTCATCTCTTGGTCTCCCTCTACGATTTTTACCCTCCAATAGCAAATTGGTGATCCCTTGATGCCTCAGAACATGTCCTACCAACCGATCCCTTCTTCTGGTCAAGTTGTGCCACAAACTTCTCTTCTCCCCAATCCTATTCAACACCTCCTCATTAGTTATGTGATCTACCCATCTAATCTTCAGCATTCTTCTGTAGCACCACATTTCGAAAGCTTCTATTCTCTTCTTGTCCAAACTATTTATCGTCCATGTTTCACTTCCATACATGGCTACACTCCATACAAATACTTTCAGAAACGACTTCCTAACACTTAAATCAATACTCGATGTTAACAAATTTCTCTTCTTCAGAAACGCTTTCCTTGCCATTGCCAGTCTACATTTTATATCCTCTCTACTTCGACCATCATCAGTTATTTTGTGGCCGGTGTGGCCGTGCGGTTCGAGGCGCTTCAGTCTGGATCCGCGTGACCGCTACGGTCGCAGGTTCGAATCCTGCCTCCGGCATGGATGTGTGTGATGTCCTTAGGTTGGTTACGTTTCAGTACTTCTAAGTTCTAAGGGACTGATGACCACAGATGTTAAGTCCCATAGTGCTCAGAACCATCAGTTATTTTGCTCCCCAAATAGCAAAACTCCCTACTTTAAGTGTCTCATTTCCTAATCTAATGCCCTCAACATCACCCGACTTAATTCGATTACATTCCATTATCCTCGTTTTGCTTTTGTTGATGCTCATCTTATATCCTCGCTTCAAGACACCATCCATTCCGTTCAACTGCTCTTCCAAGTCCTTTGCTGTCTCTGAGAGAATTACAATGTCATCGGCGAACCTCAAAGTTTTTATTTCATCTCCATGGATTTTAATACCTACTCAGATTTTTTGTTTTGTTTCCTTCACTGCTTGCTCAATATACAGATTCAATAGCATCGGGGAGAGGCTACAACCCTGTCTCACTCCCTTCCCAACCACTGCTCCCCTTTCATGCCCCTCAACTCTTATAACTGCCATTTGGTTTCTGTACAAATTGTAAATAGCCTTTCGCTCCCTACCCGTGCCTCCTTCAGAATTTGAAAGAGAGTATTCCAGTCATAAAACGTGAAATTTAACTTTCGTTAGAGCCAGTGGTAGTGGAAGCGAGTGAAAAAGACGCGCTCCTGTTACGAAACAGGAGGCGGACGCACCCGCCACCTATCCCCTCGCTGCTGTCGCGTTTTAGTAGCAAATTAAGACGAGCAAGAGCGCGCGAGCGCGAGTAAAAAAACCCACCGGCCGGTACGGCAGGGCCGCGGCTCGCCGTCCAGATGGCGGGCCGGCTCAGCTTCCGCGAGCGCAGCTTCTGTCTCTCTGTCTCTCACCGCCGCCCTCTGTCCTCGTCTCTCCCTGCCAGGTGCCCGGGACATCCAGCCTCTCTCTCTTCCCTCTCCTCTTTTTTTCCGGAACGCAAAGCCGAGCTTCTCGGAGCAGCAGAAAGGCACGCTGTGCACGTGCACGAGTTTTTCGCTTGCGTACGAGAACATCTGCTACCGGCACCGACAAAAGAGAGAGAGAGAGAGACAAATAGACAAGAGGAAAAATAGAGGGGGAGGGAATGATAGCTCAGACGCACGATGGTACCTGGGCAGCCCGGTGAGAGCCGTGACGTGGCGCTTATGTTAATATTGCGATGCGGCGAGAGTTCTGGAGGCGGAGTCACATACATACACAATGTGATCAAAAGTATCCTGACACCTGGCTGAAAATGACTTACAAGTTCGTGGCGCCCTCCATCGGTAATAATGTAAACTATGAGGACAGCTTCCACTCTCTCCGGCATACGTTCAATCAGGTGCTGGAAGGTTTCTTCAGGCATGGTAGCCCATTCTTCTCGGAGTGCTGCACTGACGAGAGGTATCGATGCCGGTCGGTGAGACCTGGCACGAAGTTGGCGCTGCAAAACATCCCAGAGGTGTTCTATAGGATTCAGATCAGGACTCTGTGCAGGCCAGTCCATTACAGGGATATTATTGTCGTGTAACCACTCCGCCGCGGGTCGTGAAGTATGAACAGGTGCTCGATCGTGTTGAAAGATGCAATAGCCATCCCCGAATTGCTCTTACAAGGTAGGAAGCAAGAAGGTGCTTAAAACATCAATGTAGGTGTTGTGTACATAGTTCCGCGTAGTCAGCGCGTACACAACTTTCCCACTAGAGCGCGCCCCGCTAAGCACAACAGCGCAGGCGCACCGCTCGTCCGTCTCCGCACTACGAGATGGCGCTGCCTTAGAGACGGACCAAATTCTGCTTCCGCCGATCCGCGTATTAATATGTAATGCAGCCAATGAGGTTGCTGCTAACGTAGAACCTTTTCTCCTCGTGGATCACACTCGCGCAGTGATACATTAACGCGCGAGGTATTATAACGAGTGTACAGACCTCCGGTTAGTCAGTCTGCATTTGTCTGCACCAGTCTGTGCCAGTCTCCATTAGTTTGTACCAGTCTGTAGTCAAGTTTCAGTCTGCGCCTAAGAAGATTATCAGATTCCTATACATAGCCATGAAGATAAATGTATAGACACTTGGTTAACTATCAGAGATATGTGAGAATAAGATTAACGTACCAAGACCAAAGGAACTTCAGATTGTCAGTTGTAAATAGCATCCAGAATCAAGTTAAGTAATTTTATGCTTGTTATTATTTTAATAAATGTGTGTGAAAATTAATCAAGTTCTGTCTAAAGGTGGTCACCGTCAGTCTGCTGCTCTAAGCGTGCAAGTGGCATTTCTATCGTCTGACCTAACAGCGGAAGATAAACACGCCACTATAAGACCACGAGACATATTGCTGACACTCGCCTACTTCGTTAGAGCTATGAGTCAAATAATATGATGGTGTGTGTACCGAAGGTCTTACAGTACACACACCACAGTAGGTCTGTGCTGTGATAGTACCATGCAAAACAACAAGTGGTGCAAGCCCTCTCCATGAAAACCACGACCATACCGTGACACCATAGCCTTCGAATTTTACTGTTGGCACCACACACGCTGGCAGATGACGTTCACTAGGCATTCGCCATACCCACACCCTGCCATCGGATCGCCACATTGCGTACCGTGATTCCTCACTCCACACAATGTTTTTCCACTGTTCAATCGTCCAATGTTTATGCTCCTTACACCAAGTGAGGCGTCGTTTGGCATTTACTGGCGTGATGTGTGGCTTATGAGCAGCCGCTCGACCACGAAATCCAAGTTTCTTCACCTCCCGCCTAACGGTCGTAGTACTTGCAGTGAATCCTGATGCAGATTCGAATTCCTCCGTGATGGTCTGGATAGATGTGTGCGTATTACACATTACGACCCTCTTCAACTGTCGGCGATCTCTGTCAGTCAACAGACGAAGTTGGTCGGTACGCTTTTGTGCTGTACGTGTCCCTTCACGTTTACACTTATCACATCGCAAACAGTAGACCCAGCAATGTTTAGGAGTGTGGAAATCTCGCGTACAGACATATGACACAAGTGACACATAATCTGCTGATCACATTCGAAGTCCGTGAGTTCCACGAAGTGCCCCATTCAGATCTCTCACGACGTCTAATGACTACTGAGGTAGTTGATATGGAGTACCTGGCAGTAGGTGGCAGCACAATGGATACTTTTGATCATACAGTGTAGTTACCGTAGGCTACCACAGCCAGTCGTAAGCAAGCGTATGGTAGTGTTCCTAGTAGCACTTGTCAGTTAAGATCGTAACCGCGTTATTTGTACGTTTAGTGTGTTGCATAACTATCAGGCTTAACTTAATTCCCATCGCTTTGTTTCCATATGCGATCAGAATCTCACTAAAATGCCTTGGAAACTGCAAATGAGTGACAGTATATAAAGTGCCGCATTAACGCACGGAACATTTTTTCTCGTACTTATCCTCTTGTTACTTAAAAATAAACAGTATTTATAGCAAAACTGAAATTGTCAATGTTTAACTCAGATTTATTTGGAAAACTGTTTATTTGTAACGTGTTACGGAAGTGACTTTGCAACAGAATAAAAAGAAAGATACAAATTTGTCATACAGCGCTAGAAAATGCAATTTCCTGAAAAAAGGTAAAGTTGAAAAACAGAAAACAAAAATATATCACACATTGCTTGAATACTTCGTAGGGAATATATAAAACATGTTTCTGGTATTCATAAACAACTTTCATAATTTTTAATAATAACCGGAAACTCTGGCCTTTTACCATGATGAACATTCTGCTGAGTATAAAATAACAACAATAATGTATAGATTTTTTATATTTGTGCAAGTCAAGTATACTTGTATCAAAAGTAATTGCTATGGTTGCATAAAAGCCGAGAAGTTAAGCGATCAGCTAATTTTATTACTTATAAAACACATTTTATATTTTGTAAGAACATAAAATACACAAGGGACTACTGTGAATGACGTATGGTTCTAATTTCGTGCAAAACAAACATAAAAACAAAGAGAAGTTGTCGGCTGTAGTGTACCAAAACTACCGAACCGTAGTTTTAATAGAGTACAACTCTACCAGACATAATTACTACTACCCAGTATTAGAGCCAGAATTTAAAAGAGGACAGGAAGGCTTGACATTAAATATGGCCGAAGGTCTAGACAATATTCCTTCATAATTTCTAAACTCATTGGGTGAAGTGTCACCTAAATCACTATTCTAGATGGTGGGTAGACTATAAGAGACTAGCGACGTACCATCAGACATTCGCAAAAAAATTTCATCCACACAATTCCGGGGATACCAAGGGCAGGTAACTGCGAGAGCTATCGCAGAAACATCCTAACGGCTCATGCATCCAACTTTCTGACACGATAATTTACACAATGCGAAAGAAAACTGAGGATCTGTTAGATGATGATCAGTTTGCTTTTAGGGAAAGTAAAGGCACGAGAGAGGCAGCTGTAACGTTGCGCCCGATAATGGAAAAAAGACAGAATAAAACTCAAGAAACGTTCATCGGATTTGCCGACCTACAAAAAGCATCCGACTATGTAAAATTGTGCACCATGTTTGAAATCCTGACGCAAACAGGATGTAAGGTATAAGTAAAGACGGGTAGTGTTCAATATGTACTAGAAGCATGAGACAGGATGACCGAGAACGAAGCGCTGGGATTGAAAAGGGTGAAACACAGGAAGGTCTTGCAACAATCAAATGGTTCAAATGGCTCTGAGCACTATGGGACTTAACATCTGAGGTCATCAGTCCCCCTAGACTTAGAACTACGTAAACCTAACTAAGCTAAGGACATCACCCACATCCATGTCCGAGGCAGGATTCGAACCTGCGACCGTAGCAGCCGTATGGTTCCGGACTCAAGCGCCTAGAACCGCTCGGCCACAGCGGCCGGCCACTATGAAGAATATCGTGTCCTGTCGCGTACAATCGCAAGAGATGAAACGTGGTGTCATCATTTTGAGCCGGAGATGAAGAATCAGAGGCAACAATGGAACCACATGGTTTTACCCCCACCGAAGAACTCCAAAGCCATGTCGCCAGCTCCTGGAAAATCGTGATGACCTTATTCTTTGACTGCAAGGACGCGATGCTCATTATCTTCTGGAAGAAGGCACCACAGTTAAAGCTCATCGGTACGTGAACACTTTGCAAAACATCAAGTCCAAACGCCCAGGAATGTAGACTGACTTTTGTCACTCTCCACCCCCACGGTGTCACGGTTGTTTCGACTACGCTGCAGAAGTTTCACTGGGAAGCCCTTAAACATCCTTCATACAATCCCGATTTCTCCCCACGCGATTTCCACATTTTTATAACCCTGAAGATACACATTATGGCCGTAGATTTTCTTCGCAAGAAGAGGAGCACGCATAGGTTCGATCATTGTTTCGCAGGCAGCAGCAAACATTTTTCCATGAAGGCAATGGCCGTCTTGTCTCACAGTGGGATACATGTCTTAACAGTTATTGCGATTACTTTTAAAATAATAAACATCTGCATCTATATTATTACTCTGCAGTTTACACTAAAGTGTCTGGCAGAGCGTTCTTCGAACCATCAGATTATCTCTCTACTGTTCCACTCTCCAACAATGCGTGGGAAATATGAACACTTAAAATATTTCTCTACGAGCTTCGATTGCTCTTATTTTATCACAATGGTCATTTTTCTCTACGTATGCTGGGGATAATAAAATATTTTCACATTCAGAGGAGAAAGCTTGTGACTGAAATTTTATGAAAATATCTCGCCGCAACGAAAACCGTCTTTGTTTTAATGATTGCCTTCTCAAGTCGCTTATCGCATCCGTGGCACTCCCTTTTCTAATTCGTGATAATACAAAATGAGCTGTCCATCTTTGAACTTTTTCGATGTCTACAAAATGCCTGTTGGCTCCTGTCTCGGATTCTTCGGCCGACGTTTGTTTGATGATTTTTCTGACGTTTCACCAGCACCAGTAGCTGGCATTGTCTAAGTTTCAACCTCCACGACTAGCAATGGAGGGTAAAGCTTCGACAATGACAGCCGCTCGTGTTGGTGAAACGCCAGAAAAATTATCAGACAAACGTCAGCCGAAGAACCCGAGACAAAAGCCAACAGTCAGTTTGTCAAAAGCCTTAACAATTTTTCGCTGTCCTCCATCAATCCTATATGGTAAGGATCCCATACGGCACAGCAATACTTCAGCAGAGAACGAATAAGTGGAGTGAAGTAGATCTGTGACATCCCCTAAGTCTTCTGCCAACAAAACGTAGCGCCTCGTTTGCGTTCCCCGGAACGTTATCTACGTCATCGTTCCAACTTGTTCGTAATTGTAATTCCACGTATTAAGTCAAACTGGCTGCGTCTACCTTGTGTGATTTATCATTTAATCGAAATTTGCCGGATTCCTTTTTGTACTGGTCTGAATGACCTCATACTTCTCCTGATTGACAGGCAATGGTCACTTATTGCAACATTCAGACATCGTGTGTAAGTCATTTTGCAATTGGTTTTGATGTTCTGATGACTTTACTACACGATAAATGACAGCATCATCCGCAAACAACATAAGAGGGATGCTCAAATTATCTCCTAAATCGTTTATGTCAACCGATTCCTCCACAGGAAAACACGTCTGATATATTCTATACGACACTGGTGACGGCATGTGCGTCACATGACAGGAATATGTTGTCGACCCACCGAACTTGTACATGGGTAAAAAGATTCTTCTACCTTGCCCCATTTAGGTTTTCTTGTGGATGTGATAATCACTCGCAAAAAAGTGATGAAAACATAAGAGTTTGTCACATAAACTGAAAATAAAAAATTAAACTTTTCACTCGAGGGAAGACTTGAACCTAGGACCTCTCGTTCCGTAGCTGCTCTCGCTAACCACAGGACCACGGCGCTCCTAGACTCCCATTGTCCTTGATGTTGCCTATCTTCGCATGGACTACTCAGTTTGTATATTTTACTAATTTTTTTCATAGTTCCACACAACTTCTTCCTATTTTCTCGATTGATCTGTGTTCAGTTTTTCAAGGTCTATCCACTGTGCCAACTTATAACTAAATCTGAGGGGGGTGCGATGGGGAGATTCCCTTGTTAAGATAATTTAGGTTAAGTAGTGTGTAAGCTTAGGGACTGATGACCTTAGCAGTTAAGTTCCATAAGATTTCACACACATTTTTTTTTTTTTTTTTTTTTTTTTTTTGTTACAGGTCTTTCGATGAGCGACAGGACGTATATGATTGGTAAGCTTGGGGCTATTGCATCAGCATATTGTAAAAGGAGTTTACTTTTCCTTTCGTTTGCATTTGACTGCCCCTTATACGTGTTACTATGGGAAGTACCGCCTGGCATGCCCTGAGTTGGGTACGGAGCCAGATGTAGATGGCAGAGCCTCTGCCGCGCGCGCTTCGCCTCACGGGAGCATATGACGAGGGCGCGGGGAGGCAGCTCTCGATGACGTCACCAGAGGGCGGGGGTGGTGGGGGCGGGCGGGGCTGCGTGTGGATGCGGGCCGCGCGCCCGCCGGTATGCGCCGCTTCCGGTGCGTGAGCTCTTGCCCGTGCGTGTGTGCCCGTGTGCGTGAGCTGCCGGCAGCTGCCGCAAGGACGGCCGAAGCCACCGCTGCCGCTGGACTCCGGGGGGCTGGAGGAACGTCCGCTGGACACGATTACCGGTGCGATGACGTTTCTCCAGACTGGGAGACTCCTATGCAATCGAGCATCAGGTGAAACCAAAGTTGCTCTATTCGTTCACCATACAGAATGTTTATACACTGAAGCGCCGAAGAAACTGGTATAGGCTTGCGTATTCAAATACAGAGATGCTCTAATATCCACGCCTATATTTTATTCAGAATAGTTCAAATGTGTGTCAGTTCTTAAGGAACGAAACTGCTGAGGTCATCGGTCCCTAGGCTTACACACTACTTAAAGTAACTTACGCTAAGAACAACACACACACCCATGCCCGAGGGAGGACTCGAACCTGCGGAAGGAGGGGCAGCGCAGTCCGTGTCATGACGCCTCTAATCGCGCGGCCCCTCCGAGCAGCATTCAAAATAGTATTCACAACAGCACTGTACGTGGAATGTGACCGAGGTTTGATCCTATTCTCGTCATACTAATAAAAAGGACTTCGTCGTTAATAAAATAATAAATGATTATAGTCAACGATATAATTTTATAGTTGGTAAAAAATTAAATGCCAGACAATACCCATGTAAAAAGATAACGAAAATGTCAATCTTTTTATCTATGATTTTGTAGAAAAATCCTTCTAGTTCGAACTGTTGTACTCACAGGATATGATTGATGTCTCGTAACAAAGACGTCTCTAAAAAAACTGTACTATGTTGCAACCTCATATCTGAGAATTTATTTGTTATTGAAATAATTGAAAAACCATAAAGCACCAGGATCAGATTGCACAACTGCAGAATTAGTTACAAATGGGGGACAGAAATTGGTGGAAGTAGTTCACAAAATGATAACTGAAGTATGGAACTCAGAGATGATACCTGAAGAGTGGCAGGAGTCGATTCTGATCCCAATTTTTAAGAACGGCGACAAAATGGATTGTAGTAATTATAGAGGCATATCGCTATTACAAGTATGTTCCAAAATTTTCTCGAATATTCTGCTAAGCAGGCTTACTCCATATGCAGACGAAATTGTGGGGGATTACCAAGCTGGCTTTCGGAGGAACAGATCAACTATAGACCAAATATTCACCCTGCGTCCAATTTTGGAAAAGAAATGGGAATACAATAAACCAGTTCATAATCTTATCATAGATTTTACAAAAGCATATGATTCATTATTGCAATCAAAACTGTACAGAATTCTTTTGGAACTTGGAATACCAAAGAAGTATGTTAGACTTATAGAAGCGAGTTTGAAAAACACAAAAGGTAGAGTACGCGTGGGGAAATTGTAGTCAGAAGAATCTGTAATAAAGAACGGACTTAAGCAGGGAGATGCCCTGTCTACGCTACTTTTTAATTTAGTCCTAGAATATATTGTACGAATGGCAGCAGATAATTCAGAGGGTGTGGAGTTAAATGCAAATATTAAGATATTAGGATATGCAGATGATCTAAACATCATTACCGATAGGAAAGAATCTGTAACAGCAAATGCGAATGCGTCAATCAAGGCTAGTGAAGATGTAGGTCTAAGGATAAGTGAAGACAAAACTAAATGCCTGGTTACTACTAGAATGCCAACAGCAGTAGAGCAGGATATGTTAAGAGTTGGAGACATGCAGTCTGAAAAAGTGAACACATTTAAGTATCTAAGCGTGGACATCACTTCGAGAAATGAGATTGAATCCGAACTGAAGAAGAGATTACGGGTGGGAAATGCGTGCTACTTCTCACTGAATCGATTACTTTCATCACGGCCATTGTCTAGCAATTTAAAGAATAGAATATAAAAAACTATTATTCTACCAGTTATGCTGTATGGGTGTGAGACTTGGTCTCTCACTGTGCAAAATGAAAAGCCGTTTCGAGTATTTGAAAAGAAAATTTTGAGGAACATTTTCGGAGCAAAAAGGGATGACATTAGCGGAGAGTGGCGAAAACTGCATAACGAAGAAGTTCACGAACTCTCTTCAAGCCCTGACATAATCAGTATTATTAAATCACGTAGGCTGCGATGGGCGGTTCACGTAGCTCGAATGGATGAGCGCAGGGCACCTAGAGGGAAAACGTCCTGTGGGGAGAACGAGGCGTAGATGGGAGGACAATGTGAAGGCTGATTTGAGGAGCCTAGGTATTGAAGGTGAATGGAAGGAAATAGCCCAAGACAGGGACAGATGGCGAAAATACGTTGCTGCGGTAATGGACTCTCGAGTCCGGTATGACCAATGAGAGAGAGAGAGAGAGAGAGATTTGTTATTGAAACGAATCTTCTTTGTTTGGAGTTTTATTTTATTGTAATTTTCGTCCTATATGAATTCTGAGGTAATAAATTCCAGTTAGACTATGAATACATTGAACTTCTGTGAAAGCAAACAGTATCTTACATATAAATTCTTATCTGCTGATGTATGAACCCCGGCAATTCCGTAACAACTGCCGGCCGCTGTGGCCGAGCGGTTCTAGGCGCTTCCGTCTCGAACCGCGCTGCTGCTACGGTCGCAGGTTCGAATTCTGCCTCGGGCATGGATGTGTGTGATGTCCTAAGGTTAGTTAGTTTTAAGTAGTTCTAAGTCTAGAGGACTGATGGCCTCAGATGTTAAGTCCCAGAATGGTTAGAGCCATTTGAACCATTTTTTCGTAACAACTTTTATGGAATATTTAACAGGAAAATACATTAGCGTAGTGTATGTGTGTTACTGTGTGACAAAACTGTTCATTTTGCTTAAAGAAAAGCGTTGCCACCTCGAATAACAGTAGCGTTAAATTTGATAAATGTTCTGCAACTAGCAAAGAGTCTTTTAAACAACAGCACTGAAATTACTGAAAATCATCAATCTTGTTTAGTTAAGATTACTTATCACACATTTAGCTTGTTTACAGGTTATAAATGATTACTTTTGTGAATGAGCATAATTACGTTTATACTGCTTGGCGGATAATATAGCTACACGTTCCCAGGTGGAGATTTCTTAAACAAAATAACCTTCATTACCGGGACAAAGTAGTGATTAAATAAACCCTCATGTTACATTATAAATAAGTAACTAATTTTATTGTAATCTTGCTGAAATTGTACAACACAACGCACGCACAATTACACCACTCGTCACAATACGTAAACAGGCAGAATACGGCGCAGCGGTCGACAACGTCTATATAGCACAGCAAGTGTCTGGTGCATTTGTTGGTTCGCTTACTGCTGCTATAATGGCACGTTATCAAGATTAAAGTGAGTTTGAAACATGGTGTTATAATTGGTGCACCCGCGATGGGACACAGCATCTCCGAGGTAGCGATGAAGGAGGTATTTTCCCGTACCGCCATGTCAGGTATCCGGGACAACATCAAACCACCGGCATCGCTTGGACCAGAAAAAAATCCTGCAAGAATGGGACCAACGGCCACTGAAGAGAATCGTTCAACCAGACAAAGTGTAACCCTTCCGCAAATTGCTGCAGATTGGGCCATCAACAAGTGTCAGCGTGAGAACCAATCAACGAAACATCATCGATATGGGCTTTCGGAGCCGATGGCCCACTCGTGTACCCTTGATGATTGCACGACACAAAGCTTTACGCATGCTGCTACAAGCCGGCCGGTGTGGCCGAGCGGTTCTAGCGCTTCAGTCTGGAACCGCGCGACCGCTACGGTCGCAGGTTCGAATCCTGCCTCGGGCATGGATGTGTGTGATGTCCTTAGGTTAGTTAGGTTTAAATAGTTCTAAGTTCTAGGGGACTGATGACCACAGCTGTTAAGTCCCATAGTGCTCAGAGCCATTTGAACCATTTTTTTACGCATCGCCTGGCCCCGTCAACACCGACATTGGACTGTTGATAACTGGAAACATGTTGCCTCGTCGGACGAGCCTCGTTTCAAATTGCATCGAGCGTATGGACATCTACGGTTATGGAGACAACCTCATGAATCCATGGACCTTGTATGTCAGTAGGTGACTGTTCAAGCTGGTGGAGGCTCTGTAATGGTGTGGTTCGTGTACAGTTATATATGGAATCCTTGATACATCTAAATATGACTCTGGCAGGTGGCATGTACGTAAGCATCCTATCTTATCACAGGCATCCATTCACGTCAATTGTGCGAACAGACAGACTTGGACAATTCTAGCAGGTCAATGAGACACCCCATGCGTCCAGAATTGCTATGTAGTGGCTCCAGGAACGCTCTCCTGAGTTTAAACACTTCCGCTGGCCACCAGACTCCCCAGACACCAACACTATTGGGCATCTCTGGGATGCCTTGCAATGTGCTGCTCAGAAGAGCACTCCACCTTCTCGTACTCATACGGATTTATGGACAGCCCTGCGGGATTCATGGTGTCAGTTCCCTCCATCATTACTTCACACATTATTCGAGTCCACGCCACGTTGTGTTGCGGCACTTCTGCGTGCTCGCGGAAGCTCTACACAATATTACGCAGGTGTCCCAGTTTCTTTTGCTCTTCAGTGTATATTGGTTGTACGAAAATAACATTTAATTCTGAAAAAGGTAAATAACTTACAGAAATATTTGATAAAGCGCTAAATGCAGTATATCTTCAAGTTTTATTAACAAATGTTCAGCGTGGCTGCCTTTTACAGTACGAAAAAGTCCCGTTTGTACTTTTCGGCCAAATCCTATGAATCAAGTCTTGATGTATGGCGCCAACTGCTCGTATAATCCGTTGTCGCAGCTTGTCGGCGTTTCCAGGAAGCGGAGGAACGAAGACTCTGTCTTTAACATAACCCCATACACACAAGTCCACTGGGGTTAAATCAGGCGATCGTGGTGGCCAGAATATTGCTCCAACAGGTGCAGTCCATGTCAGCACATTCCTACGGAGATACGCAAAAACTTAGCGATAATAATGTGGTGGCGCGCCATCTTCCTGAAAAATAAATTCTGTGCCCATATTCTGTTGTAGTTGAGGAATTACAAAACGCTGAATCATATCCAGGTAGGTACGACATGACTCGGCAATTTACAGCGCAAAAAACGTTTACCTTAGGCAATTCCCGTACGTGTTCGATTATGTAATGTAGTTTCCGCTTACCCCACATCCGAACATTATGCCGATTCACTTTGCTGCAGGTATGGAAGGCGGCTTCGTCACTGAAAGCAATTTTATTAAGTCTCCATTCTGTTAAACATTTCTACACAGAACTTGACTCGTTTTTCTTTCTCACATCGTTTCAAAGCCTCCAGCGGTTCCAATTTGTAGAGTTTGAATAACATGCACTTCCCTAATAGCTTCCACACTGTAATACTAGGCATACTCAATTCTAAGCTGGCACACCTCGTTGACTTACCTGGACTACTGATGTAAGACTGCCGAACTTGTTCAGTTGCCTCCTTCTAATGCCACGTCAAAGATCCTTGTCAAAAGCCTTGTCAAAGAAATTTGACGAATCCCGAAACTTAAGGTTGTTTGCAATAAAACGAGACACCTACCTGTTCCGTAAGTAATCTCAATAAATTTCTGTGTCATTCCACAGCTGTAAAGACCTTTTGACTCACCCTGTCGGATCACTTTAAAATTTCGTCAACTGGTTTTTAGCCATTTATAGTGGCTCGAACCTGCAGGCCAACCATGTCCTCAGAGAAGTATTGAAACGACCGGGGGTGTCGCAGTGTCAAACGTTGTCAGGGACTGTTGGCCGTCCCGAACCCAGCCTCCTTCGTGATACACGGCCAGTTTCGGTGAAACGATAGTACCAATTAATAGCGATTTGTCTTTGAGGTGGTCGCTTGCCATATTTAGACCTGAATTATCTCTGAACTGTCGTAGCAGATTTGGATTCATGAAACCATAAACATCACTGCGAGCGCTGAGGTGACAGAAGTCACAGAAGTTTACATATACAGTTGGCGGCCAGCATCGCGTACACAAGGTATAAAACGGCAGTGCACTGGCGGAACTGTTATTTGTACTGAGGTGATTCGTGTGAAAAGGATCCCGACGTGATTACGGCCTACGACGGGAGTTACCAGAGGTACAACGAGGAATGATAGTTGGAACTAGACCATGGATCATTCCATTTCGTAAATCGTTGGGGAATTCGAAACTCCGCGGTCCACAGTGTCAAGACCAAGCCGAAAATTCCAAATTTCAGGCATTCCCTCTCTCCACGAACAACCCACTGGCCGGCGACCGTCTCCTGATGATCGAGAGCAGCGGCGTTTGCGTAGGGTTGTCAGTGCTAACAGACAAGCAAGACTGCGTGAAATCACCGCAGAAATCAATGTGGGACGTACAGCCAAATACAGCGTTAATGTGGTATCGTATTGTAGCAGAGAACCGACACGAGTGCCTTGGCTTGGCAGCACATCGCCTGCAGCGCCTTTCCTGGGTTTGTGTCATATATCAGGTGGACCCTAGACGACTGGAAAACCGTGGCCTTGGCAGACGAGTCCAGATTTCAGTTGGAAAGACCAGATGGTAGGGTGTGGCACGGACCCCACGAAGCCCAGGACCCAAATTGTCAACAAGGCATTGTCTAAGTTTGTGGTGGCTCTATAATGGTGTTGGCTGTGTTTGCATGTAATCTACTGGGCCATCTGCTCCAACTGAACCGATCTCTGGTTGGAAATGGCTACGTTCGGATACTTGGAGACCATTTGCAGTCATTCATGGACTTAATGTTCCCAAGCAACGATGGAATTTTTATGAATGACAATCAGTCATGTCACTGGGTCACAATTGCTCACAATTGGTTGGATAAATATTCTTGAAAATTCGAGCGAGTGAGTTCGCCACCCAGATCGCCCGAAATGAATTCCATCGAACATATACGGGACGTAATCTAGAGATCAGTTCGTGAACAAAACCATGGACCGGCAACACTTCTACTATAATGGACGGTTATTGAAGCAACATGGCTCAATATTTCTGCAGGGGACATCCAACGACTTGTTGAGTTCACCTCGCGTCGAGCTGCTGCAACTACGCTGAGCAGGAGGAGGACCAACACGTTTTTAGGAGGTACCTCACGATTTTTGTCTCCTCAGTGTATACGACTCCATGGTGACTGTGGGAATAACTCATTCGCACATGCGATCTAGCGAGGAACGTTGGGGACCAACAGTGGTAGACGCGAATAAATTTAGAAGATGTACAGCATTCAGTGCTGTATCATACATTTTTGTAAGTTATCTACCTTTTCACAATTAATGGTTCCTTTTGTATAACTAATTTACAGACAGCCTGTATCTATAAGACAGGATACAGGGTGTAAACGACTATTGACTGCAATGCACCATAGTGGTGTAGGCTGTAGGGGAAGTCGAGACGAATAATTTTGATACAGGGACACTTGAGGTCTACCAAGGTGGGAAAGACACTCAAACTGGCCTACAAAAGCCACATAAGCTACGCGCATGAATGTCGAGCGAAATTTTCAATATCCTCTAGCCCTCTTACGCCATCGGCTAAGTAGTGCGCTAACAAATTATGAAACTGACGTTTGTGTAAATGTTACCTCACATTTTTGTGAATTTTAACAGCGTAAAATCCAAAATTAAATCCTTTTGGTTCTCTGTCCTAATTACTACCAGACGGCTCTGCTTCTGAGGGTTAACGTTAGACTGAAAACGTATCCAGTATACGCATAATGCGTTCGAAAGTGTTTTCCTTTCATAACCCTCACAGGAAAGGAAAATATACTGATGTTAAAAAAAACAGTGGGCGACTTGATATTCAACGCGTTATAGCTTAGGAGGCTTTTGTAGACCAATTTTAGATGTATACCAACTCGATACACGACAAGTGTCTCATGTCAAATTGTTCGTCTCGATTTCTGCTACAGTACTATGGTACGAAAGGGTATCTACATCGCATTTATGGATCTTGCGCCACTTCGTGTGCGGTATTCATCGCTTGCTTTTGGAGCTCTGCAAGTACTGGAATGTAGGTGTCACTCACACTGAGGTTATAAAAGCCATGTGGTACCACCTCATGTCGTGCCGGGCCTCTTTTTGCCCACCATAGCACAGCAGCTCCACGTGGCATGGACTCCATAAGTTGTTGGATGTCCCCTGCAGAAATATTGAGCCATCCTTTTTCTATAGCTGTCAATAACTGCGAAAGTGCAGCATTTTGTGCACAAACAGACCTCTCGATTATGTCCCATAAATGTTCGATGGGACACATGTCGGGCGGTCTGGGTGGCCAGGTCAGTCATGAATGTTCTTCAGACCAATTGCGAACAACTGTGCCCCGATGACAAGGCGCATTGTCACCTACATAAATTCCGTCGTTGTTTGGGAACATTATGTCCATGAATGACTGCAAATGGTCTCGAAGGTGCCAAACATAGCCATTTCCAGTCAATGATCGGTTCAGTTGGATCAGAGGACCCAGTCCGTTCCATGTAAACACAGCCAACACCATTATGAAGTCACCACCAGTTTGCACAATGCCTTGTTGACAACTTGCGTCCATGGCTTCGTGGAGTCTGCGCCACACTCGGACCCTACCATCAGCTCTTACCAGCTGAAATCGGAACACATCCCGAGAATTCGCGCAAATTACAGCTCCGCCAATGGACTGCCATTTTATACTTCCTGTGCGCAACACTGATGCCATCTGTATATGTGCATATCGATATCCCATGACTTGTCGCCTCAGTGTTCCTACCGTTCCATTTTGTATCACTTTTTTTCCAAAATTAGGACCTGTTCGCCTATGCGTGTCAAATGTTCAAATGTGTGTGAAATCTTATGGGACTTTACTGCTAAAGTCATCAGTCCCTAAGCTTACACACTACGTAACCTAAATTATCATAAGGACAAACACACACGCCCATGCTCAAGGGAGGACTCGAACCTCCGCCGGGACCAGCCGCACAGTCCATGACTGCAGCGCCTGAGACCGCTCGGCTAATCCTGCGCGGCCTGTCCGTGTCACCGCCTAAAAGAATGACATTGTAATACTACCTTCTGCTCCGTGTAAAAGACCTTTCTCAAAGATATATGATCAACATTTAATCAAATTGCTTTGTCAAAGAAAATTTGATAGAGTAATATCGACCTGAGGTGACTAAAACTGTCAAGTGCTTATTTTATCGCTCTGTTGTATAAAAAGCTTCCTGTGACACAGTCTTGACGCCAGGGACTAAAATCTCATTTTCACAAGTGTTGTAATATGACTTGAAATTAGAGACTACAGTGCTTAAAAATGAATATAATTTTGACTCGTGCTATGGTTGGAAACAGCTATGTAAACTCAATGTTTTAAAAAAAAAATATTTACTTCAAAATGAGATGTGATGGTAAAGAAATAACTCTTAATGAGAACTAAACAACGGAAACCAGGTAGGAATATCAACAATGTAGGAAAGGATAGATTGCTACTTACCATAAAGATTGGAAGTAGGCTGTTTAGGTTTTCTTATTGGTAACGCCACGTAGCGCTCTGTATGAATATCACTGGCTGTGCTGTGTGCAGTCTGTGGCTAGTTTGCATTGTTGTCTGCCATTGTAGTGTTGGGCAGCTGGATGTGAACAGCGCGTAGCGTTGCGCAGTTGGAGGTGAGCCGCCAGCAGTGGTGGATATGGGGAGAGAAATGGCGGAGTTTTGAAATTTGTAAGACTGGATGTCATGAACTGCTATATATATTATGACTATTAAGGTAAATACATTGTTTGTTCTCTATTAAAATCTTTCATTTGCTAACTATGCCTATCAGTAGTTAGTGCCTTCCGTAGTTTGAATCTTTTATTTAGCTGGCAGTAGTGGCGCTCGCTGTATTGCAGTAGTTCGAATAACGAAGATTTTTGGTGAGGTAAGTGATTTGTGAAAGGTATAGGTTAATGTTAGTCAGGGCCATTCTTTTGTACGGATTATTGAAAGTCAGATTGCGTTGCGCTAAAAATATTGTGTGTCAGTTTAAGCACAGTCATGTATAATTTTTCTATGGGGACGTTTAAAGATGACACATTCATTTGCAGACTGTCAAATTAAAAGAAATTTATGGGAAGCTTTTGGACACAATCTTCGTCAGAAATAGAGAAGATATTCATTCACACAAGCCACAGCAAGCCCCAGCTGCCAGAGTTGGCGGTCATGTGCGTATGAGGTCTGTTTGGTTGGGTGAATGAATGGTGTGTGTTTATTTTTTTCTGACGAAAAAAAGTGGCTGTCTGCAGCTTAATGTGTCGTCTTTAAGGTAAGTAGTAATCTATCCTTTCCTACGTCCTTAATGAGAATTACCTTCTTCACAACCTACCGTGATAATATTTGATCCGAAATAAAGGATTTGCAGCATCTACCGGGTGATCAAAAAGTCAGTATAAATTTGAAAACTTAATAAACCACGGAATAATATAGACAGAGAGGTAAAAAATGACACACATGCTTGGAATGACATGGGGTTTTATTAAAACCACATCTGCCGTTATCGGGCCTTTTTTCTTCAAGGAAATGCGTGATTCTGGTTTTGTAACTGCTACCGTGACGGGTGAGAGGAACGCCGATATGTTACAGAATTGCATCATCCCCAACCTGGCTGATAAACACCTGCTGGAACGTACGATGTTTATGCAGGATGGCGCTCCACCCCATATTGCTAGACGCGTGAAAGATCTCTTGCGCCCGACTTTTGGTGACGATAGTGTGCTCAGCCGCCACTTTCGTCATGCTTGGCCTCCCAGGTCCCCAGACCTCTGTCCGTGCGATTATTGGCTTTGGGGTTACCTGAAGTCGCAAGTGTATCGTGGTCGACCGACATCTCTAGGGATGCTGAAAGACAACATCCGACGCCAATGCCACACCATAACTCCGGACATGCTTTACAGTGCTGTTCGCAACATTATTCCTCGACTACAGCTGTTGTTGAGGAATGATGGTGGACATAGTGAGCATTTCCTGTAAAGAAGATCATCTTTGCTTTGTGTTACTTTGTTATGCTAATTATTGCTATTCTGATCAGATAAAGCGCCATGTGTCGGACATTTTTTTTAAACTTTTGTACTTTCAAATGGTTCAAGTGGCTCTGAGCACTATGGGACTCAACTGCTGTGGTCATAAGCCCCCTAGAACTTAGAACTACTTAAACCTAACTAACCTAAGGACATCACAGACATCCATGCCAGAGGCAGGATTCGAACCTGCGACCGTACTTTTTTTTTTTTTTTTTTGACCAGAAGAAGGGATCGGTTGGTAGGACATGTTCTGAGGCATCAAGGAATCACCAATTTAGTATTGGAGGGCAGTGTGGAGGGTAAAAATCGTAGGGGGAGACCAAGAGATGAATACACTAAGCAGATTCAGAAGGATGTAGGTTGCAGTAGGTACTGGGAGATGAAGAAGCTTGCACAGGATAGAGTAGCATGGAGAGCTGCATCAAACCAGTCTCAGGGCTGAAGACCACAACAACAACATCCCGTATTCACAGGAGTTCCTTTCAGAGATATATGCGACTTCAGTTGCTTTGCTGGTATAATTCATTGTATGTGTGGCTTTACCTCAGGTTCATTACGTCACTGGAGTATGATTATTGGGTTCAAAAAAAGGAAAAAAATAAGAAAAATAAGCAATATAAATTAGATACTGAATTTTGTTTTGTATAAGTAATGATAGTAAGTTTTTTATGTAATTTTATGATGTGATTTATCCCCATTTTAGTCACAAACATGCATGGAGAGCTGCATCAACTCAGTCTCTGGACTGAAGACCACAACAACATGTCATTCCAAGCATGTGGGTCAATTTGTACCTCTCTATCTACATTATTCCGTGATTTATTCAGTTTTCAAATTTATACTGACTTTTTGATCACCCGGTATATGGATACATCATTACACCTACAACTTTAGTATATATTGTGTGCATTTAAAGAGATCTTTGCTTCTACCACTATCAATTTCTTCGAGACAGGAATGTTTTTGAGCCTAGATGAAGGGATGAGCATGTTCGCTTTTAGTTTCTGTCACTGAGTGATATCAGGTAAGAGACAGCTAAATCCTGGCAGTACGTTTCATAGCTAGAAATCGACGTCAGAGGATAAGAGCTCGAGAGAGACAGAGAGAGAGAGCTCATCAGCATAACGACCGTGGGAAAACTTTCCCCCCGGCCGCCACAATCGGCCCACAAGCGGATCAGCGGTGGTGGCACTTAATTACGGTGCAATTAGCGCACCGCGGCCAGTGTCGGCCTGCCCGCTGCAGCTTCCTACCAATTTGTGGAACCGGTTGCGGCCGCATCCGAGTGCGCGCTCGGTGAAACGGGAGAGGAGCTTTCTGCCTCACTGAGAGCGGAGGCAGACTAGGTAGGCCCTTATTATTAGGCACCTGCCTGCCGTGTGGGGCAGCGGCCTATACCTGAGAGCTGCCCTAAATTCGTGTGTAATTCCAGGAGAGCGGAAAAAAACGCGGCGCCACGTGGTCCGATATCACCGGTAATCGCTGCCTGCCCTCGCCGCCCCCAAATTTCACGTTACGCAACAGCGAACCGAGGCCCTGGCCCATTCACCTGCATACGGACTCAAAGTTCCCTGTGTTTATGTCTCCGACAGCCTCAATCCCGTTCGAAAACTAAAGCCCTTTTCGCGGTAGATTCTCACTGGAGGTCAACTGAACAGACGACGATGCAGTGACGTCAAGCCCTGCCCACACTACGTCAGTAATTTCCAACGTGGGACAATTAGCCACAGAGAGGAAGAATGAAATTTTCTGAGAGGTAAAACAAAAAGATTAATTCATGTTTCAGTCATGAAGCTAAATTATTCTTAAAAGACCACTACTTCGTAATACTGTAATACCACTGAGGTGTTCAATGAAACAACAAGTTTACTGTTACCAGTCACCGTTTCATTTTATTTCCACGACGCGTTTAAACCTCCATCATCGAGTGGATTTACATTAGGTAGTATGACATTTGTACGTGTACGTGTGTGTGTGTGTGTGTGTGTGTGTGTGTGTGTGTGTGTGTGTTGTGTTACGATTTTTTGGAGGAACTTGTTGCACTGCCTAGTGGAGAAACAGGACACTATTTCAGAACATGGTTTTGGATTTCTTCTGACAAAAAATTAAACTGATATCTAATGGTAAACATAAAAGCTAGAGAACCTCTAGTGGTTACAGGTTCCTTTCGCTGTCGTAACACATCACATGTATACTGTCACATTTGTAAACAAATATGGCGTCTGTAATCTGCTGGGTGCAAGGTTCGTATAGCAGAAGAGAAGACATAATCGTAAAGGGCAAAGAATATACATCGTAACAATATTATTACAGAATAATTGTTTAAAGCATTGAGAGGTGTTTCTTTAGAGGTGTCGAATATATGTGTGTGTACTTCAGGTGGCATATAAATCCAATTTTGACAAGTTAAAACGGCTTAATATTCGTACTCGTTTACACAATAAGGTGAAATGTTAAAATGCTTTAACTTCATGCTTGTTAATAACAATCAGGTTAAATGTTGCAGACTTGTTGGCTACAGCAGTAAAAGCATACATAGATGACACTCTTTGATTGGGATTAATAGACATATGTGACAGGCTGGAGGCAGAAGGAGAGGAAGAGAGAGAGAGAGAGAGAGAGAGAGAGAGAGAGAGGGTGGAAAGAGTGATTATATGAGAGCAAACATTTACATGGCAGGGGGTCATAAGATTACATGTTACATATATTAGCTGCCTAAAGGTTGGGGCAATACATTCGTTAATGCTATAAAATATGCAGATAGATATACAATTTGTGCCAGTAGTTGATGTACAAGGGGTACAAGCTGTTGGTGTCATGAATTATCTGTAAATGATGTCAATCTCTTATTCTCTTGGCGGCTGTAAATATTTGTGGTAAATATTAAGGTGTGTGTACGTGTGCGTGTGTGTGTGTGTGTGTGTGTGTGTGTGTGTGTGAGTGTGTGTGTCCATTTTAAGAATGTAGGCAGTTGCCGAAAACAGAGATGATACTATTGTAAATATTGTCATTTTTGTCATTTAAGATGGATTCAGGCTGTGTGATGAAGTGGGTTTCGTCACCACTGAGGTGACTTACTAATATTTATACACTGCAGAACCAAGGAAACTGGTACACCTGTCTAGTACTGTGTAGGGCCCCCGCGAGTACGCAGAAGTGCCGCAATACGACGTGGCGTCGGACGACTAATGACTGAACTACTGCTGGAGGCAAGTGACACCATGAATCCTGCAGAGCTGTCCATAAATCCGTAAGAGTACGAGGGGTGGAGGTCCCTTCTGAACAGCACGTTGCAAGGCATCCCACATATGCTCAATAATGTTCTTGTCTGGAGAGTTTGGTGGCCAACGAAAGTGTTTAAACTCGGAAGAGTGGAACCACTATGCAGCAATTCTGGAAGTGTGGAGAGTCGCATTGTCCCGCTAAAAATTGCCCATCGGATAGCACGATGCACATGAATGGATGCAGGTGAGCGGACACGTTGCTCACATACGTATCACCTGTCAAGAGTCGTATCTAGACGTATCAAGGATCCCATTTCACTCCATCTGGACACGCCCCACACCATTACAGAACGTCCACCAGCTTGAACAGTCCATGGATTCATGAGGTTGCCTCCATACTCGTACACGCCGGCCGCGGTGGTCTAGCGGTTCTAGGCGCTCAGTCCGGAACCGCGCGACTGCTAGGGTCGCAGGTTCGAATCCGGCCCCGGGCATGGATGTGTGTGATGTCCTTAGGTTAGTTAGGTTTAAGTAGTTCTAAGTCCTAGGGGACTGATGACCACAGATGTTAAGTCCCATAGTGCTCAGAGCCATTTGAACCATTTTGAACCCGTACACGTACATCCGCTAGATACAATTTGATACGAGACTCGTCCGACCAGGCAACATGCTTCCAGTCATCAACAGATCAGTGTTGGTGTTGATGGGTCCAGGCGAGGCGTAAAGCTTTGTGTCGTGCAGTCCATTCATGGTATACGAATGGACCTTCGGCTCTGAAAGCTCATATCGATGTTGTTTCGTTGAATGGTTCGCACGCCGGCACTTGTTGATGACTCAGAATTGAAAACTGTAGCAATTTGCGGAGATGTTGCACTTCTGTCACCTTGAACAATTCTCTTCAGTCGTCGTTGGTCCTGTTCCTGCAGCACCTTTTTCCGGCCGCAGCGATGACGGAGGTTTGATGTTTTTCCGGATTCCCGATATTCACGGTACACTCGTTAAATGGTCGTATGGGAAAACACAATCAGCTTAACAGCTCATGCATCGAAGCTGCTTACAAGAATAATATACAGAAGAATGGAAAAGAAAATTGAGAATGCGCTAGGTGACGATCAGTTTGGCTTTAGGAAAAGTAAAGGGACAAGAGAGGCAATTCTGACGTTACGGCTAATAATGGAAGCAAGGCTAAAGAAAAATCAAGACACTTTCATAGGATTTGTCGACCTGGAAAAAGCGTTCGACAATATAAAATGGTGCAAGCTGTTCGAGATTCTGAAAAAACTAGGGGTAAGCTACAGGGAGAGACGGGTCATATACAATATGTACAACAACCAAGAGGGAATAATAAGAGTGGACGATCAAGAACGAAGTGCTCGTGTTAAGAAGGGTGTAAGACAAGGCTGTAGCCTTTCGCCCCTACTCTTCAATCTGTACATCGAGGAAGCAATGATGGAAATAAAAGAAAGGTTCGGGAGTGGAATTAAAATACAAGGTGAAAGGATATCAATGATACGATTCGCTAATGACATTGCTATCCTGAGTGAAAGTGAAGACGAATTAAATGATCTGTTGAACGGAATGAACAGTCTAATGAGTACACAGTATGGTTTGAGAGTAAACCGGAGAAAGACGAAGGTAATGAGAAGTAGTAGAAATGAGAACAGCGAGAAACTTAACATCAGGATTGATGGTTACGAAGTCAATAAAGTTAAGAAATTCTGCTACCTAGGCAGTAAAATAACCAATGGACAGAGCAAGGACATCAAAAGCAGACTCGCTATGGCAAAAAAGGCATTTCTGGCCAAGAGAAGTCTACTAATATCAAATACCGGCCTTAATTTGAGGAAGAAATTTCTGAGGATATACGTCTGAAGTACAGCATTGTATGGTAGTGAAACATGGACTGTGGGAAAACCGGAACAGAAGAGAATCGAAGCATTTGAGATGTGGTGCTATAGACGAATGTTGAAAATTAGGTGGACTGATAAGGTAAGGAATGAGGAGGTTCTACGTAGAATCGGAGAGGAAAGGAATATCTGGAAAACAGTGATAAGGAGAAGGGACAGGATGATAGGACATCTGCTAAGACATGAGGGAATGACTTCCATGGTACTAGAGGGAGCTGTAGAGGGCAAAAACTGTAGAGGAAGACAGAGATTCGAATACGTCAAGCAAGTAACTGAGGACGTAGGTTGCAAGTGCTCCTCTGAGATGAAGAGGTTAGCACAGGAAAGGAATTCGTGGTGGGCCGCATCAAACCAGTCAGTAGACTGATGACCAAAAAAAAAAAAAACATGGGAAAACCCCACTTCAACGTTACCTCTGAGATGCTGTGTCCCATCGTTCGTGCGCCGACTATAACACCACCTTGAAACTCACTTAAATCTCGATAAACCGCCATTGTAGCAGCAGTAACCGACGTAACAACTGCGCCAGACACTTGTTGTCTTATATAGATGTTGCAACCCGTAGACCGTATTCTGCCTGTTTACATATCTCTGTGTTTGAATACGCATCCGCTTCAGTGTATATACAAATTCATAGTTTCGTTGCGATATGTAGTGATTCAATTCTCTCTAGCTTCCAGCTGCGTCAAGTGGTTAAAATCCACGAGCTTTCAGCCGAATACTCCTCGGCCATTATGAGGTGGCGACTGCCTTTTGGTTGCTGCATCCTTGCATATGTAGCCGCGCTGTCTTCTGTGACTTCATTGGTGCTCCTTACATCGCCGTATATGGTAAATTGTTCGTTGCTAGCCCGTCGCATCCGTTTCAAACTTCCGATGGCGGGGTCCCAAACCGTGATTAGGCCGGTATTACACTATCAAATTTCTTTGTCAAAGATTTGATCAAAGATGTGATAAAACATTCCGTCAAATATATTTGACAAAGATCTTTGACGTAGCGCTAGAAGGGGTATTACACTGTCATCAAATTTTTCGTCAAAGTTCAAGATGGCTGACAACAACTTGTTATTAACCGCAGCAGTTGCACGTACCGCAATTGCATTATGTGCGCATGCGGAAAAGAAGTGGGGGAAAAAGGGGAACCATACATACGAGGTTGACAGTCTTAAATTCCTGGGATTACAACTTGATAATAAATTCAGTTGGGGGGAGCACACCACAGAACTGCAGAAACGCCTTAACAAATCTGTATTTGCAATTCGAGTCTTAGCAGACATAGGCAACATAAAAATGAAAAAGCTTGCATACTTTGCCTACTTTCATTCCGTAATGTCATATGGTATAATATTTTGGGGTAACTCCTCAAGTGCCCGCATCTCGTGGTCGTGCGGTAGCGTTCTCGCTTCCCACGCCCGGGTTCCCGGGTTCGATTCCCGGCGGGGTCAGGGATTTTCTCTGCCTCGTGATGGCTGGGTGTTGTGTGCTGTCCTTAGGTTAGTTAGGTTTAAGTAGTTCTAAGTTCTAGGGGACTGATGACCATAGATGTTAAGTCCCATAGTGCTCAGAGTCATTTGAACCATTTAACTCTTCAAGTCAAACAAAAGTTTTCAGAGTCCAAAAGCGTGTAATACGTATTATTTGTGGAGTAAATTCACGGACGTCCTGCAGAAACCTCTTCAAAGAACTAGGTATACTAACTACTGCCTCTCAGTATATTTACTCCTTAATGAAATTTGTCCTAAATAATGTACCTCTTTTTCTAACAAACAACTCAGTTCATACATACAATACCAGGAACAAAAATGATCTGCAGAAGGACTTAAAAGCACTTACTTTAGTTCAAAAAGGGGTCCACTACTCAGGAACACTCATCTTCAATAATTTGCCAGCAAACATAAAAAATTTAGTTATAAATAAAGATCAGTTTAAAAGGAACCTGAAAAACTTACTAGTGGCCTACTCCTACTCCATTGACGAAATTTTTAATAGAAACAAATGATGTTTGTATTTATTCATACTATTAGTATTGTTATTGTTATTTCAGCTTTAAAAATTGACATATTCCACATCCACGAGGATCTCCTCAGCACGTATCTATGAAACGAAAAACTAATCTAATCTGGGTGAAGCCGTGGGTTTTACGACGACACGATAAAAGCATTCAACAAAACTTGTTACGTGAGCTTACAGTAGAAGACGTCAAGTCGTGCAACAATTACTTAAGCATGGATGAGCATACATTTCTGTATGTGCTCAGTGAAGTGTATCCTCATATCACAAAGCACAATATTCACTTAAGAACTGCTACATCTTCAGAAGACAGCCTCACTGTAACACTCCGATTCCTTGCAACAGGAGAGGGTTATGTTAGGTTAGGTTAGGTTAGGTCAGGTCAGGTCTCCAATCTTCTTAATCTATTTTTGTATTCAGGGTGCCTCACGTTGTAAAGCGCCTAATCAGCTTCATACATCTCTATTAATTTTGTAGTTGTCGGCACACACCAATTGTATTTACCGGCAATGTTTAAAAAAACACTACAGACGACAGCACGCTGCAGCTATGCTAGCGCTCCATGTGGTAACATGTCACATTGCAGTGAACAGAAGACAAGCGATTTCTTTGATCAAATCTACAGCGAGGCCCTAGATTTGATCAAATATTGGACGACATTTGACAAAGTTCCTATTACACCATCAAATATATTTAACAAAGATTTTTGACAAAGAAATTTGATAGTGTAATACCGGCCTAGCTGCAGGCCGCCGTCTTCATTGAGTATGCCGTCACAGTTGTCTCGTCGAATGCAATACGATATCAGTCTTGTAGAGCGTTCTCTGCTACCGCTGATATCTCAGGGTACGGAGGGAAGACATACACTATGTGATCAAAAGTATCCAGACACCCCCAAAGACACACGTTTTTCATATTAGGCGCATTGGGCTGCCACCTACTTCCAAGCACTTCATATGAGCGACCTCAGTAGTCATTAGACATCGTGAGAGAGCAGAAACGGGCGCTTCGCGAAACTCACGAACTTCTAACGTGGTCATGTGTCACACGTCTGCACGCGAAATTTCCATACTCCTAAACATTCCTAGGTCCACTGTTTCCGATGTGATAGTGGAGTGGAAACGTACAGCACAAATGTGTACAGGCCGACCTCGTCTGTTGACTGACAGAGACCGCCGACAGTTGAAGAGGATCGTAATGTGTAATAGGCAGACATCTATCCAGACCATCACACAAGAATTTCAAACTACATCAGCATCCACTGCAAGTGACGGGAGGTGAGAAAACTTGGATTTCATGGTCGAGTGGTTGTTCATAAGCCAAGCATCACGCCAGTAAATGCCAAACTACGCCTCGCTTGGTGTAAGATGCGTAAACATTGGACGATTGAACAGTGGATAAACGTTGTGTGGAGTGACGAATCACTGTACTCAATGTGGCGATCCGATGGCAGGGTGTGGGTATGGCAAATGCCCGGTGAAAGTCGTCTGCCAGCGTGTGTAGTGCCAACAGTAAAATACGGAGGCACTGGTGTTATGGTGTGGTCGCGTTTTTCATGGAGAGGGCTTGCACCCCTTGTTGTTTTGCGTGGCACTATCATATCACAGGCCTACATTGACGTTTTAAGCACCTTCTTGCTTCCCACTGTTGACGAACAATTCGGGGGTGGCGATTGCATCTTTCAACACGATCTTTCAACACGATCAACACGATGCATGGCCTGTGGCGGGGTGGTTACACGATAATAACATCTCTGTAATGGACTGACCAGCACAGAGTCCTGACCTGAATCCTACAGAACTTTGGGATGTTTTGGAACGCCAACTTCGTGCCAGGCCTCACCGGCCGACATTGATACCTCTCTTAAATGCAGCACTGTCTGAAGAATGGGCTGCCATTTCCAAAGAAACCTTCGAGCACCTGATTGAACGTATGCCTGCGAGAGTGGAAGCTGTCATCAAGGCTAAGGGTGGGCCAACACTATATTGAATTCCAGCATTACCGATGGAGGGCATCAGGGACTTGTAAGCTATTTTCAGCCAGGTGTCGGGATACTTTTGATCACATAGCGTATCTCGTGTTCTATACCGAGCGAGGTGGCGCAGTGGTTAGCACACTGGACTCGCATTCGGGAGGACGACGGTTCAATCCCGTCTCCGGCCATCCTGATTTAGGTTTTCCGTGATTTCCCTAAATCGTTTCAGGCAAATGCCGGGATGGTTCCTTTGAAAGGGCACGGCCGATTTCCTTCCCAATCCTTCCCTAACCCGAGCTTGCGCTCCGTCTCTAATGACCTCGTTGTCGACGGGACGTTAAACACTAACCACCACCACCTCGTGTTCTATGTAGCGGTGTTGAATATACGCACAGTCTGTCCGACACAGAACTGTTCAAGGTATTTTACATACTCTTGGCATTCTGAGGCCTACATCAGCTTTCTCATGCCTCATCAACTGTCGAAATTTAGCTGGAGGCCTGAAGAGAAAATCGATTTTATTCCTCTTTCGGAACCGGCTAATCTTTTCTGTTACTGAGCCAGATAATGGCATAAACGCTTTTTCGTGTCCATGTCGCGGTCCTTCCGCTTTCGGATGGATGCCTTGTGAATTTTGGCAGGTGTTGTAGTCGATTTCCTTGAATACTTCGTGTAATTGACTCAGTTCGTTCGACACGTTTTCAGTGTCTGAGACGGCTTCCGCTAGATTCACCAAGGTCCTCGGATCGTTTTTGCTACGGATGGTGATAGCAGTTAGCGTGCAGACATCGGTCCATGTGGGTGGCTTTCCGGTAAACACCCATTTGCTTTACGGCGGACGAGCATATCAAGGACTGCAAGGCACCATCTGTCTCTTCCTCCCTCGTGAATTTGATGTTGTCACGGGTATTGTTCATGTTGTCCAAGAATTCTCCTAGTTTTTCATGAGACCAGACAACAAATGTGTCGTCGACGAGCCCCAGTGACGTCAAAAAAGAGAGTCACCTCTTGACAATGGCGAAGAGCACTTGATGGAAAGCTCGTGGATTTTAGAGCAGTTGATTCGGCTGGAAGCTAGAGATAATCTAAACCATAATTACATATTTTTTATTTCAATAGTAGTTCAGGCCTACTCAAAAAGAAGGAACAGATTTCAAATATTTATTGCTTCCAAATTACAAAAGATAGAAATCCATCCAACGTTCCTGGTAAAACAAAAGTTCAAATTTTTATGAATTTTGTGTGAGAACCGTAAGTTACACTACAAATATCAAAATGGTGGTTCATTTCCTGCCACACACGAAGTAGCTGGTCTCTCAAGTAACTCACAGCTACAACAATGTGGCGTCGCAGACTTTTAAGAGGATTAGCCATAGAGGGGGATAAAAACGCGGTCTTTTAGGCAACCACAGAGATAAAAGTCACAAGGTGTGAGGTCTGGAGACCTGGGAGGCCACTGGCGATTAAGTTCACCTTCTGCCCCTCCTCTCCCAATTCAACGGCCTGGAATTGTGCCTTTCAGGTAACGTCGAACGTGCTTAGAGAATTTCTCAGCTTTACTTCTGCCAGTGTTTCGTCTCCTACCTTCCAAGCTTCACTAAAGTTCTCCTGCGAAATTTGCGGGCGTAACACTGCTGGAAAAAGGATATTGTGGAGACGTTTCTCCTCACCGATCTGATTCATGTTGACAGACTGGGACTTCAACGTTTGTAAGTAGAAAGAGGCAACTCTCAACCGTTTACGAAAAAATCAAGTTTGAAAATTTTAGGCGAGCTTATACACTTTATACGATCGCTAATACGCAACGAGTCCGCAGCTGAGCGAGTAAACGCTTAATTTCAGCGCGAGGTGCCCGAATCGAACCTCGCTGCCGGTACTGCTTCTTCTTGTGACTTACCTGCAGCAGTATTCGACGCCGTGTTTCGATATGCGTGGTACACCGCGACATTGTGTGACGATCGAGACCCGTTTATGAACGTAAACCGAGTTTGTTGGAAAGAAAAAACTATGGACATGCAAAAATTCGGCGTTCCTTACATTTGCTGTGTGTCGCGATAATTGTATTCCACATTTCTACGATCAGTGTCATCCTGACTCGTGCTGTGCTGCGTAAGTTACATATTACACTTGTCAAAAATATAGATAGAATAATATTAGTAGACTTACTACACTGATTTGATTGACATTTCACGTGCATCCTTTTCTGATTTCCGATGTCCTTAAAGAGAACAAACTTTCTTCTTTTTTGTGATAAAGGTTAGGAAAACAGTAACTGAATGACTATATATTGATACTTCTCACGGCCAATAATAAATGTTAGAATTATGTGGGATTGAAAATGTTGTGGGTTGGCAGGAGAGCCAACACCGGGTGCTAGAGGAAGCCGAAAGGCACGCGTTTTAGCTCACGCAGGCTGGCGTGAGATCTGGAACAGGATAAGGAAATTAGACTTTAGAAAAACGGACGTAGCTGGTGGAATACTTAACTTTAATCCATAAATGTTGAACGTCGCTCTTGACGGTACATTATTCATAATCTCAATAGTAACTGTTAATGGCGCCTTGCTAGGTCGTCGCAAATGACGTAGCTGAAGGCTATGCTAACTATCGTTTCGGCAAATGAGAGCGTATTTTGTCAGTGAACCATCGCTTGCAAAGTCGGTTGTACAACTGGGGCGAGTGCTAGGAAGTCTCTCTAGACCTGCCGTGTGGCGGTGCTCGGTCTGCAATCACTGATAGTGGCGACACGCGGGTCCGGACCGCGGCCGATTTAAAGGCTACCACCTAGCAAGTGTGGTGTCTAGCGGTGACACCACAGAAAATAAGACTACCAGCAGCGAGGTTCGATCCAGAGACTTGGCGCATATGAAACAAAGTGCTTACTCGCTCGGCTGTGGATCCCGTGAGCTCTGTCGGCCCTACAAAGCGTATGGCATAAGAACGTCTATAATTTTCAAGTTTGATTTTCTCAAAAACGGTTAAAAGCTGCGCCTTCCTGTTTACATGTGTCAAAGTCCTAGTCGTCCGCTGCACACCCCGTCATTGTGAATCAAATCGGCGAGGAGAAGTTCGTACTGTATCCTTGTTAGACACAGCCTGGGAGAAGTATCCAGAATGAGATTTTCACTCGCTAGCGATATAGTTTCCAGGCAAATTAAAACTCTACTGGCGGAAGTACAGCTGTGGGGAGATTTCGTGAGACGTGTTTGGGTAGCTCAGTTGGCAGAGCAGTTGCTCGTGAAAGGTAAAGGTCCCGAGTCCGAGTCTCGGTTCAGCCAGAAAGTTCCATAGTATCGTACATTCCGCTACAGAGGGAAAATTTCATTCTGGTTTCCCAATAGTGTTTCGCAGACAGAAACTCTTCCCTCCAGTGATTCCCAGGATTTCCCACTCTTCTCCATTAACCAATATTTTTTCCTCATTTAGAAAGAGTTGCCACTTATTACACCCAACAGAAATGCTATACAGGTCATCCTGTGTGCTCTTACACTCACTCAACGACAGTACATTTCCATACACTGCAGCATCACCAGCAAACAGCGGCAGATTGCTGCTCACCCTATTAGTCAGATAGTAACGTGCCGCGTAGTTTATATACGTACAGGCAGAACGAGAACGCCGCTGACAAACTTTGAGAGGTTGTCCAACGACACCTTTTGAGAGTTCTGATCAATGCACTCACCGTGGCCGGCGGCTTGTTACGGAGTCAATGCATTTCGTTTGTACCCCAAATATCTTTGTGTCTGTATGGCAGTGGAAACAGTGCACAACAGTGCAAAAGTCCATGGCATGCACTCGGTATGTTCCTGCCATTCTCTCAACTCCAACTACACGGATACTCCGCAAATCACACTCAAGTGCCTGGAGACGGTTCATCGAACCACCCTCACAATAATTCCCTATTATTCCAGTCTCGAACAGCGCACGGAAAAATCGAACGCCTGTATCCCTCCGTGCGAGCCCCGATCTCCTCTGTTCTACCATGCTGATCGTTTCTCCCTATGTAGGTCGGCGTCAATAAAACATGTTTTCGGAGGAAAAAGTAGGTGTTTGATATTTCGTGAGAAGATTCCGCCGCAACGACAAACGTCTTTGTCTTAATGAAGTCCACCCCAAATCCCGTCTCACGCCAATGATACTCTCTCCCCTACCTCACAATAATACAAAACGCACTACTCCTCCTTGAACTTTCTCAATGTAACTTTCCTGGCAGATTAAAACTGTGTGCCGGACCGAGACCCGAACTCGGGACCTTTGCCTTTCGCGGGCAAGTGCTCTACTATCTGAGCTACCCAAGCACAACTCACGGCCCGTCCTCACAACTTCACATCTGCCAGTACCTCGTCTCCTACCTTCCAAACTTTACAGAAGCTCTCCTGCTAACCTTGCAGAACTAGCACTCCCGAAAGAAAGGATACTGCGGAGACATGGCTTAGCCACAGCCTGGGGGATGTTTCCAGAATGAGATTTTCACTCTGCAGCGGAGTGTGCGTTGACATGAAACTTTCCGTTAACGCTATCTAGTAAGGATCCCAGACCGCGCAACAGTACTCGAAAAGAGGGCGGACAAGCGTAGTGTAGGCAGTGCAATATCTTCAGTAGACATGTTACACCTTCGAAGGGTTCCGTCAATAAAAAGTGTTTCGCTCCCCCCCCCCTCCTTATCATCACATTTTCCGTGCGTTCTTTCCTATTATTTAAGTTGCTCGTAACTGTAATTCCAAGATATTTAGTTGAATTCATAGCCTTTAGATTTGACTGATCTATCGTGTAACCGAAGTTTAGCGGATTCCTTTTAGCACTCATATGGATGACCTCACACTTTTCATTATTTAGAGCCAACTGACAATTATCGCACCATACAGATACCTTTTCTAAATCGTTTTACAATTTTTTTTTATCTTCCGATGGCTTTACTAGACGATAAACGACAGCATCATCTGCAAATAGTCTAGTACGGCTGCTCAGATTGTCTTTTAAATCGTTTATATAGATAAGGAACAGCAAAGGACCTATAACACTACCTTGGCGAACTCCAAAAATCACTACTCGATGACTTTCCGTCAATTACTATGAGCTGTGACCTCTCTGACTGGAAATCACGAACCCATTCACATAATTGAGACAATATTCCATGAGCATGCAATTTCACTACAAGCCACTTGTGTGGTACAGTGTCAAAAGCCTTTTGGAAACCTAGAAATACAGAATAAATTTGAAATCCCTTGTCAGTAGCACTCAACGCTTCGTGTGTGTAAAGAGCCAGTTGTGTTTCACAATGTTTTCTAAATCGGTGTTGACTGCGTGTCAATCGACCGTTGTCTTCGTGATGATTCATAATGTTGGGTTGGAAAACAATATGTGTTCCAAAGTCCACCTTACGCCAGCACAGCGTCTGTTGATGGGTGGGCGTTCAGAACCTCATCTGCGGGTGTGAAGATGTTCATGTGGCCGCTGATATTAGCAACGTTGCACAACTGACGTAGCACGTCCAACTTCTGCGGCAGTTCTCAGAAAGGACCATCCCATCACTTGGACGGTCACAATCTAACCCCTTTCAAACTCGTTCTGTTGGTTGTAGGAAGCACGAGAGCGTCTCCGTGGTATGGTTTCCTCTTTGCTTCACACACACTGAGCGTTCTGGTTGTGAGTTTCCCCTATTAAAATGTTGAGACATATGGCATTCCAGTAGCTATGCCACCACGCTATCTGTTGGCGGACGACGTTGAAACCATTATCAGTAGATCTACTATCCTCCAGTTGGCGTATCCATCATCGGATCAAAATCGATGTCATTTTTCCAGGTGTACATTTTTTTCTGGCAACGTATTTCATTAAAGTACCCACTTAAACAGCAAAGGACTTGCAAGAGCAGTTGAGCGGAATGGATGGTGTCTTGAAGGGAGGGTATAAGATGAACATCAACAAAAGCAAAACGAGGATAATGGAATGTAGTCGAATTAAGTGGGGTGATGTTGAGGGTATTAGATTAGGAAATGAGACACTTAAAGTAGTAAAGGAGTTTTGCTATTTGGGGAGCAAAATAACTGTTGGTCGAAGTAGAGAGGATATAATATGTAGACTGGCAATGGCAAGGAAAGCATTTCTGAAGAAGAGAAATTTGTTGACATAAAGTATAGATTTAAGTGTCAGGAAGTCGTTTATGAAAGTATTTGTACCCATGTATGGAAGTGAAACATGGACGGTAAATAGTTTGTACAAGAAGAGAATAGAAGCTTTCGAAATGTGGTGCTACAGAATAATGCTGAAGATTAGATGGGTAGATCACATAACTAATGACGAAGTATTGAATAGGATTGGGGAGAAGAGAAGTTTGTGGCACAACTTGACTAGAAGAAGGGATCGGTTGGTAGGACATGTTCTGAGGCATCAAGGGATCACCAATTTAGTATTGGAGGGCAGCGTAGAGGGTAAAAATCGTAGGGGGAGACCAAGAGATGAATACACTAAGCAGATTCAGAAGGATGTAGGTTACAGTAGGTACTGGGAGATGAAGAAGCTTGCACAGGATAGAGTAGCATGGAGAGCTGCATCAAACCAGTCTCAGGACTGAAGACCACAACAACAACAACCCACTTAAAGAACTCCATCCAGTCAATAGCCCAAAGACATCAAACAGAGCACACTTACAATCTCTTGATGCGTGAACAAAGTCCATAAATTACTCAATGTCCAGTTACTGTCTGCAGTCAGCACTTTTTATTCCGTCTTCCCCAAGAGCCACGGCAGGACTAACGCCGGTACTTCTGATTTTGCGCGCAAGTATTTGATACTGAAAGAACAAAACAACAATCTCCACGGTCAGGTGCGCCGAACACCTGAAGCCGGATGCGGTGGTGGTTTTTACAATGCACATTCGAGAGCTACACGGAACTGAAATCACAACTAACACACAAACGCAAGTTAACGAGCGCGCGAGCGCCTATTTTTTTTTATGTGAACATAAACTGCTGCCCAGAATTTATGCCGCAGTGAAGGAAATCCTTACATCGTCCCGAGTAGGTGGCCATTCGCTGCGATCGTAAAACGGCAGTTAACACCGGCTCCAACGCGCCGGAGCGAACACAAAACATTAATTAACCGCCCTCTGAAGGCGCCTGTGTCGCGATTTCTAATTTTTATGTCCGATCCGGGACGCTCGCGAGCGAATCAACACTAATGGTCTGGGAAATGTTTCAGATAGCGGGATGATAACGAGCGGTCAGTGTGGAAGTGGCGATACAGCAGCAGCGTGGCCAAGAGGCCAGCGAATACTGCGGCCAGCCACAACTCACGTGCTACACAAACTCAAGGTCCAAATTACGGAGGTGGCAGTGAGTCCTGAACTGGGACTTTCGAGATAGTGAAAACTAATGACTGGAAATCAAAGTTTTGATCTTTATTGACAAAAATGGTGGTATGTGATTAAGGAGGTGACTTAAGTTATAAGTTGTTTAAGTGGCGACAGTCTGGCTCATTGCATGGCGTACAGCGGAACCCGCTGACAAGGTAACATTCCCAGGTGTGAATGAAGGACCTTGATGAATAAAATGTTCTCGGGTTTCCAACCGCGCCAATGGCTCCAGCTGTTGCAAACCTCTTCATGGAGAATTTTGAGGATATTGTCATAGATACTGCGCCATTGAAACCGAAGTGTTTCTTTCGGTACGTTGACGACAAATGGTCCAAATGGCTCTGAGCATTATGGGACTCAACTGCTCTGGTCATCAGTCCCCTAGAACATTTTTTTTTCTTCATCAGTCTACTGACTGGTTTGATGCGGCCCGCCACGAATTCCTTTCCTGTGCTAACCTCTTCATCTCAGAGTAGCACTTGCAACCTACGTCCTCAATTATTTGCTTGACGTATTCCAATCTCTCTCTTCCTCTACAGTTTTAGCCCTCTACAGCTCCCTCTAGTACCATGGAGGTCATTCCCTCATATCTTAGCAGATGTCCTATCATCCTGTCCCTTCTCCTTATCAGTGTTTTCCACATATTCCTTTCCTCTCCGATTCTGCGTAGAACCTCCTCATTCCTTACCTTATCAGTCCACCTAATTTTCAACATTCGTCTATAGCACCACATCTCAAATGCTTCGACTCTCTACTGTTCCGGTTTTCCCACAGTCCATGTTTCACTACCATACAATGCTGTACTCCAGAGGTACATCCTCAGAAATTTCCTCCTCAAATTAAGGCCGAAATTTGATATTAGTAGACTTCTCTTGGCCAGAAATGCCTTTTTTGCCATAGCGAGTCTGCTTTTGATGTCCTCCTTGCCCCGTCCGTCATTGGTTATTTTACTGCCTAGGTAGCAGAATTCCTTAACTTCATTGACTTCGTGACCATCAATCCTGATGTTAAGTTTCTCGCTGTTCTCATTTCTACTACTTCTCATTACCTTCGTCTTTCTCCGATTTACTCTCAAACCATACTGTGTACTCATTAGACTGTTCATTCCGTTCAGCAGATCATTTAATTCTTTTTCACTTTCACTCAGGATAGCAATGTCATCAGCGAATCGTATCATTTATATCCTTTCACCTTGTATTTTAATTCCACTCCTCAACCTTTCTTTTATTTCCATCGTTGCTTCCTCGATGTACAGATTGAAGAGTAGGGGCGAAAGGCTACAGCCTTGTCTTACACCCTTCTTAATACGAGCACTTCGTTCTCGATCGTCCACTCTTATTATTCCCTCTTGGTTGTTGTACATATTGTATATGACCCGTCTCTCCCTATAGCTTACCCCTACTTTTTTCAGAATCTCGAACAGCTTGCACCATTTTATATTGTCGAACGCTTTTTCCAGGTCGACGAATCCTATGAAAGTGTCTTGATTTTTCTTTAGCCTTGCTTCCATTATTAGCCGTAACGTCAGAATTGCCTCTCTCGTTCCTTTACTTTTCCTAAAGCCAAACTGATCGTCACCTAGCGCATTCTCAATTTTCTTTTCCATTCTTCTGTATATTATTCTTGTAAGCAGCTTCGATGCATGAGCTGTTAAGCTGATTGTGCGATAATTCTCGCACTTGTCAGCTCTTGCCGTCTTCGGAATTGTGTGGATGATGCTTTTCCGAAAGTCAAATGGTATATCGCCAGACTCATATATTCTACACACCAACGTGAATAGTCGTTTTGTTACCACTGCCCCCACGCGTACGAGCCCTAGAACTTAGAACTACTTAAACCTAACTAACCTAAGGACATCACACACATCCATGCCCGAGGCAGGATTCGAACCCGCGACAGTAGCGGTCGCGCGGTTCCAGACTGTAGCGCCTAGAACCGCTCGGCCACACCGCCGGCCGATGACGACACGTTCGTCATTTGGCCACACGGACAAACTAGACGAGTTTTTTCAGTGGTATCAACAGTAATATCCACTTTACCATGGAGGTGGAAAAAGATAATGCATTACACTTCCTCGACGTCCTTGTCCATCGTAAACGAAATGGGTGCCTTGGCCACAGCGTCTACCCCCGCAGACCTGGACCTGCACGCCACCAGCTATCATCATCCAGCACAGAAGCGCACAGTATTACAAACACATGAGAATAAGACCACCGTCGAAGTGCAGGAAAAGAAACTTGCTTTGCTGCCATTCTGGGCTCTGTGTCGGGCAAGATAAGCCGCCTGTTGATAAGACACAAGATCAAATCAATCTTCAGGCCTCCAACGAAAATCCGTCAATTACTGAAACCAGTTAAAGACGCAGTAGGTCTCAGAACACCTGGAGTCTACGAAATACCTTGTGGGTGTGGCCAGAAGTACATCGGACAAACAGTGCGCACTGTGGAACAACGCAGGAAAGAACATGAGAGGTATTATCGCCTACGCTATCCTGAGAAATCTGCGTTAGCTAAGCATACCTTAGAAAATGATTGGTTGGTTAGTTGTTTTGGGGAAGGAGACCAGACAGCGAGGTCATCGGTCTAATCGTATTAGAGAAGGATGGGGAAGGAAGTCGGCCGTGCCCTTTCAAAGGAACCATCCCGGCATTTGCCTGGAGCGATTTAGGGAAATCACGGAAAACCTAAATCAGGATGGCCGGGCGCGGGATTGAACCGTCGTCCTCCCGAATGCGAGTCCATTGTCTAACCACTGCGCCACCTCGCTCGGTAGAAAATGGTCACCACATAAAATTTGACGATACCTCTGTCGTGGCTCGCACTAATGGCTTCTGGGACAGTTTAATAAAGGAAGCTATTGAAATAAAAATTACCGCAAACACGTTGAATAGAGACGGTGGCTTGCAGCTCAGCGCTGCGTGCGATCCAGCGATCGCGCGGTTGAAGAGGGCACATCGAACGTCGACTCAAAACATGCCCATATATGGCAATGTCATGGGCACCAATGACGCCACAGCCGGCAGCTAGCGCATATAAGGGCGCACCAACAGCCCACTGGCAGTCATAACACTTGACAATGGCCAAGGAGTGCTTGGCCGAAAGCTCGTGTAGTTTTAAGCAATTGACGCGGTTGGAAACCCGAGAACATTTTATTCAACGTTATCGCCGCGAGATTCTGCATTCAGACCTTGATGAAAGTTGGCAGGTACAGGGGACAGGAAAAATAACGTGAACAGTGGTAGTAATGGGATGGTTGTGTTTGACCGTCAACAACGCAGGTAAGGTACGTCTCGCGCTGGACTGTGCGTGTTCAGTACGGACTAGCCAACAGTGCAGGTTGTTTACGGGTAGTGTACACTTCGTATCTGCATATAGAGGCCGACGTCGAAAGACCTAACAGATTTCCAGAGAGAGCATGTTGTGTGGGCCCGATTAGCTGGAGCATCAGTAACCAAGGCAGCCAATTTATTGAATGTTTCAAGAGCAACTGTTTGAACAGTCATGACAGTCTACACAAAACATGGAAAGACATCATCTTGTAAACGTAATAGCCGGGGCGAATCAAAACCGAATGACAGAGATCGTCCTACGCTAACTCGAACTGTGTCAAACAACACAAAACTACGGCGGTTAACGTGACTGCAGAGCCCAATAGGTATCTTCGAGACCCCTTATCTCTCAACACTGTCCGCCGAGAACTCCATAAAGCGAATATTCATGGACGAGCTGCTATACCGAAACCATTAGTGACGACAACCAACGCAGAGAAGCTTAAAACATTGTGTCAGAAGCATAAATCCTGGACGGCTGATCAGTGGAAACATGTGATATGGTCCGACGAGTCAACGTTTCCAACATCCGACCGGGTTTACGTCTGGCGAACGCCAAAAGAAGCGAACAATTCCAGTGGTTAAGCAAGGAGGTGGAAGTGTGATGGTGTGGGCAGCAATATCGTGGTATTCTGCTGGTCCCATCACTACTCTCAAAGGCCGCGTTACAGCCAACTATTATGTGAACATTTTAGGTGATCAGGTGCACCCCTGAATCAAATGTTGTTCCCCAACAACGATGCCATATTTCAGGGCGACAATGCACCCATTCACACAGCCAGGACAGTACAATCGTGGTATGAGGAGCACGCAACTGAACTGCAGCGTCTTCCCTGGTCAGCACAGTCCCCGGACTTGAACATTCTGGAACCCTTGTAGGCAGTACTGGAGCACAGACTCCGGGGCAGATTTCCGCCTCCCTCGCCACTACAGGAGTTAGAAGACATTCTGATCGAAGAGTGGCAAACACACCACTGGAGACTATACAGTCATTACATGCCAGTATTCCAAGAAGAATCGCAGCTGTATTACGGGCAAATGGGGGTCCAATCCCTTATTAATAAACCATTCCCAAGTAAGTACAGGTGTTTACTTTATTTTGCCTATCTCCTGCATGTAGAGAGCCAAAATAATGCAATACGTATTTTTTCGTTTCTGCCCAGTTTCGCTTTTAAGAGGTAGAACACACCAAGAAAGGTAATTTGGATATTAGGTTTACAGGCAATATTTTCGTAACCATGAAGTCTCAAAATCGTGTCTCATGTAAAAACTGTAATGTACTTAACGTTCCTGAAAACAATATAATCAACTTTTGTAATAATCTATTTTGCATAACACCCCTCCACCACTAATTAATATTGAAAAGTGAACACTTTTGCTGTAAGATATTCAAAGCAGATTTCACGCTACTCCATCGATGTGTAATAAAGCTGGTTTGTGAAATACGACTTTTGTAAAATAAAGTGTCCACAATGTGCTGCCGGACTATTTTCAACAAACTTAAATAAAATGTCTAAACGTTCAATATTTATTTGTCAACTACCTAATTAAAATATCTAAACGTACAAATCCGATTATTTTACTTATTTTTGTTTTCTGTTTTAAATTATGTTTTATTTGTTTTTTAGTTTCTCGTTTCACATTCGTGTATTATTTTAACTTTAAAAATAAATAATTCATTATTGTGGTACAAAATCATTGCAGTAATGGTAATCCTTAATCCTTTTTTTACACAATGCACATTGAGTGAAGGAAATTTCTTCAAATAACACACACAATGGGAAACACAAAACGAAACATCATTCAGTAGGATTTCAAATTGTGGCAGGTGATCCTTCATATATCCTGATTTGTACCAGGCATATTTCAGTACACGGGAAAACTTCGGAGAAGAGATTTGTTTGTGTACGAGTCACTAGAGCTTGATTGTATTGTTTCTCAAGTGGAGATTGACATCACCATCATTCTGCAGAGCTAGATCTGAAAATCTCGTCAGAAAGTCCTTCCAACACCGAAAGCCTTATACTTCCAACGGCTGTACCTATCCCACTGAGCCTTTTGGTTTTGTTGTGTTTGGATCTTATGGGCGCCCAACGACGAGGTCGTCAGCGCCCTTACACTTATCAAAACAAACGAATGCGGAGATAAACTCTTAAACAGTCCCACACTCATGCACTCGAAAAGACCACAAAGTCACTCTCTCTCTCTCACACGCGCTAAAACAACTAAGGATGAGGGAAAGTAGCTACACATGGAATTAAAACACAGAGAAAACAAAACACAGAAGAACTAAAAGAAAGCACAGGGAAATGTGACCGGCTGACCAGATACAAAAAACTTGGGTGAACGAGTCACTCTGTTAACACATTAAAAACCTCTCCCTAATATCTTGTGAAAATGTTGGACAATTCACAAAATTTTAAAACTCGGAGCACATTCGTTTGAACGTTACTTAAAATAGAGGGCAGATCCGTCGGCAAATTCGCCACGGCTGCCAGTCGGAAAATAAAACACAATACAATAAAATGTGGCCACCAGTTATCTGTACCCCACAAGCGCCAAGGTTTTCCCGTGTACTGGTACAAATCAGGATATCAGGAGGATCACTAACGACAATTTGAAATCCTGCTGAATTTTGTTTTACGCTTAAGACCCAAAAAATTGCCTAATATCGTGTAAGGCCTCCGCGAGCATGCAGAAGTGCCGCAACACGACATGGCATGGACTCGACTAATGACTGACGTAGTGCTGGATGGAACTCACACCATGGATCATGCAGGACTGTCTATAAATGCGTAAGAATACGAGGGGGCGGAGATCTCTTCTGAACAGCACGTTGCAAGGCATCCCAGATATGCTCAATAATGTTCGTGTCTGGGGAGTCTGATGGCCAGCGGAAGTATTTAAACCCAGACGAGTGTTCCTGGAACCACTCTGAAGCAATTCTGGACGAGTGAAGTGTCGCATTGTCCTGCTGTAATTACCCACGTCCGTCGGGATGCACAATGGATATGAACGGATGTAGGTGATCAGAGAAGATGTCTACGTACGTGTCACCTGTCAGAGTCGTATCTAGACGTAACAAGGGTCCCATATCACTCCAACTGCACACGCCCACACCATTACAGAGCCTCCGCCAGCTTCAACAGTCCCCTGCTGGCATGTAGGGTCCATAGATTCATGAGGTTGTCTTCACACCCGTCCATTTGCACGATACACTTTGAAACGAGACTCGTCCAACCAGGCAACGTGTTTCCAGTCCATTGGATGACGGGACCTGGCGAGGCGTAAAACCTTGTGTCGTGCAGTCATCAAGGGTACACGAGTGGGCTTTCGGCTCCGAAACCCTGTATCAATGATGTTTGATTGAATCGTTTGCACACTGACACTTGTTGGTGGCCCAGCCCTGAAAACAGCAAAAATTTGGGAGAAGGGTGCACTTCTGTCACGTCGAACGATTCTCTTCAGTCGTCGTTGGTCCCGTTCTTGCAGGATCTTTTTCCTGCCGCAGCGATGTCGGAGATTTGATGTTACACCGGATTCCTGATATTCACGGTACACTCGTGAAATGGTAGTACGGCAAATACCCACTTCATTGCTACCTCGGAGATGCTGTGTCCTATCGTTGATGGACCGACTATAATACCACGTTCAGACTCACATAAATCTTGATTACTTGCCACTGCAGCAGGCGTAACCGATCTAACAACTGCGCCAGACAGTTGTTGTCTTACATAGGCTTTGCTGACTGCAGCGACGTATTCCGCCTGTTTACACATGCCTGTATTTGCATACGCATTCCTACACCAGTTTCTTCGGTGCTTCAGTGTACTTAAAGGCGCAATAGAAGTCTTAAAAGATCGGAGTTGACAATTCGTGGTTTTTTTTTTTGTAAGAATCAAGTTATTCTACAGATAAGAAGAATATTTAACAAGTCGGGAGTTCGCAGATTACTCTGGGCTGAAGATCACAGCGAGGACATCCATCACGGCAGGGTCGTACGAAACAGGATCGGAAAAATCGGTTTTTAACTGTCCTGAGGTCAAAAACTACATAAAAAGCAAAATGACAGCGGTGTCCACTTGTCGTGAGACTGGCGCAAGACATGTTCAGTATACTGTCTGTCGTTCCTGCCACAAGCTGAAATACAGAACCAGCATGTTCCACAACAGACGAAGCGTCCCGTGGGCCTCGTTCAGGACGCGTTGCGCAATGGTGCCTTCAATTCAGCTTCGTTCCTAACAGGAGTACTGAAAGCAACATCATTCAGATAACCCCAAAGCCAGAAGTCACGCGAATTAAAATCTGGTGATCTGAACCGTCAGGATGTAGAGAAATGACGACTGATAATTTTAGTATTTCCAAAATGTCTCTGTAGCAGCCGTTTCACTGACTGTACAACGTGCAGAGGAGCTCCACTTTGCATAACAGTGATCCTACCCACACATCCACGCTGTTGATGAGTCGGAATGACGTTGGTATGCAGTAGACTCTCGTACCGTTTACCAGTGACGGTAGAGGCAACAGGAACCGCAGGACTCATATTCTCGAAAAACTACGGCCGTATGATAAATGATGCCATCAACAGGCACCACACACTCAAAAAATGGTTCAAAGGGCTCTGAGCACTATGCGACTTAACTTCTGAGTTCATCAGTCGCCTAGAACTCAGAACTAATTAAACCTAACTAACCTAAGGACATCACACACATCCATGCCCGAGGCAGGATTGGAACCGGCAACCGTAGCGGTCGCTCGGTTCCAGACTGTAGCGCCTAGAACCGCACGGCCACTCCGGCCGGCACCACACACTCACATTTGCAGAATGAAGTGGTACCTGTTGATGTGCGTGCGTATATTCTGTTGTCAATATTCTGCAGATCTGCAATTCGGTGAACTGAAATATACTTGGAAATTGAAATGGGCTTCGTCTGTCCACAGAATGTTCCACGGCCATTCATTGTCTACTTCCAGGCGAGCAAGAAATTCCAGAGCCAAAGTTTGTCTTGCTGGCGGCACATCAGCAAGAAGCAACTCCTGAACATGGACAGTTTTGTATGGATAGCAATGCAGCAAGTTTCGTAGGATTTTATGCACCGTGCTTGCAGGTACGTCCAACGTTCGGGCAGTTCCCCGTGCACTGCATGTTTGCACAGCACCGCTCGACCCTTCCTGCAATGCTGTGGCCACGTCTTCGACAGACGTCGGATCAACTGCTTTCCGTTCTCTACTCTAGTCTTCTCGAATTTCGTAATTATTTTCCCCAGACCCTTAGCAGACATGCAACCAATGTCTTTTTTCATACCTTGAGTGTCCGGGCACTACAGTCTGGAACCGCGCGACCGCTGCGGTCGCAGGTTCGAATCCTGCCTCGGGCATGGATGTGTGTGAAGTCCTAAGGTTAGTTGGGTTTAAGTAGTTCAAAGTTCTAGGGGACTGATGACCTCAGAAGTTAAGTTCCATAGTGCTCAGAGCCATTTGAACCATTTGAACATGTGACAGGCCGGGTGCATTGCTCCCCGACTCGGCCGGCGGAGCCTACGACCCGCGCGCCGAGCCGACGCTCGGTCCTGATAAACGGCCGCAAGGTCGCCGCTCATATTGCGTGACGTAGTGCGCGCGCCGCGCCGGGATTAGCCCGTCCGACCGCCTGCCGCCGAGGGCGTTCCCGGGATTAGCATCCGCACCGGCACCGCGGCCGATCTATTAGCCGGCTCGCGCTGGAAACTGGACACTCCAGTTCGGGACGTCACGAGGGCGGCCGTGGGTGGGACGGGACGGCGCGTCCTCCTCCTGCGATCTGGAACTGCGACGCGTCGGCGGCGGGAATGCAGAACGACTGCGGCTGCGGGAGATCCCAGGAGATAGGCGAGGGGGTGCTGAGAGGGGGCGGGGGGGGGGGAGGAAAAAAGGCGTTTTCCGCTGCACAGCCCTGGCCGCGCGCCATGCGCTGCGACAACGCGTCCAGACTGCAGAGGCCGCCTGCAGTGGTCGCGCACTCCGAGACCCCACTGCGCAGGGCTGCGATTTTGAAGCAACAGTGCACGACAAAAGCCAACAGCAGCAGACCCCACTAAATACCCAGGGTGTTCGGAAGTTCCCGTTACTAGCCTGTAGAGTGAAGAGAGGGCCATAGACACGTGTTCCCAGGTAGATGCCGTGTTTCTTGACGTCCGCAAGGCGTTCGATACAGTTCCCCACAGTCGTTTAACGAACAAAGTAAGAGCATATGGACTATCAGACCAATTGTGTGATTGGATTGAACAGTTCTTAGATAACAGAACGCAGCATGTCATTCTCAATGGAGATAAGTCTTCCGAAGATCGAGTGATTCGAGACCCCACTGCGCAG